>NC_137612.1:7485370-7487870 GCF_963280865.1 Gymnoscopelus braueri | reverse complement strand
AGGGGTCTTCAACAGGGGGTCCGGGACCCCTAGGGTGTCCTCAGATATACTGCAGGGGGTCCGACAAATCTTTGTGTTAAAGGGACTTTTTTTTATTTTAATGTTTTACATTAACCACGTGAACAGTCGTACCCTATTCTGGGGGGAACATTAGCCAAAAATAGAAGATCTACAAATTCGCAAGCTCACAACGCGTCTTCGACGCGCTGTGAGCTTGTAGATCGGCTATTTTCGGTGAAGAGGTTTAGTGTACAGGGAAGAAAGAGCAGACCAAGTATAGCCAAATTATAGTCAATTTCTCAAAGTATTGAGGGTTTAAGTCGTTAAATGTCTGAAAAAAACACATTTAACATGAATCCAATATGTAAAACGTTGAAGACCCCTGGCCTAGAGGGTGGGCGGGCGGACGGGTGGGTGGGCGTATGTCACAAACGTAACATGCAGACCTGCGAGGCGCACCGTTGGTCCGATCAGCACCAAACTTGGCACCAACACTTCAGGGGAGTCTGCCACACCATTGCTCCGCCCCCCCTTTGTGTTCCTATTGGCTGGGGTTTAAACAGCCATAACTCCAATCATTTCAAAACATCTCGTCAAACTGGTTGCATTGTCACATCCTTTCCAGCTGCTGGTTGGTAGCGTTGTGACATAAAATGAGAAGACGTGTGTGCGTGTGTGTGTGCGTGCGTGTGAGTGCAGGGATGCAGAAAAAAGGAAAGTTGGAGAGAGTCTGTCTGTTCTTCACAAGTAGAGTTGTTCTAGCATGAAGCTGTCACTCACTATGTGTGTGTGTGTGTGTGTGTGTGTGTGTGTGTGTGTGTGTGTGTGTGTGTGTGTGTGTGTGCGTGCGTGCGTGCGTGCGTGCGTGCGTGCGTGCGTGCGTGCGTGCGTGCGTGCGTGCGTGCGTGCGTGCGTGCGTGTGTGTGTGTGTGTATGTGTGCGTGCGTGTGTGCGTGCTTGCGTGTGTGTGTCAGAGGGAAACAAGTTGAGGTGCAGAAAGAAAGGTCCCTGCGGGGTATGTGTGTGTGTGTGTGTGTGTGTGTGTGTGTGTGTGTGTGTGTGTGTGTGTAGCTCCTACAGTTTGGTTCCATCTGACCGCCCAGGTCCGGACTAGCTGTCAATCATTCTCCCCCATAACCCCTCCTCTCTCACACGTTCGCACACACACACACACACACACACACACACACACACACACACACACACACACACACACACACACACACACACACACACACACACACACACACACACACGTGTTACCTGCATTGTCTCTGTTTCTGTTCCTCTTCCTCCATTTCCTGCAGTTTTAAGCTACTTCAATGTTAGTCTGTCTGTCTGTCTGTCTGTCTGTCTGTCTGTCTGTCTGTCTGTAGCACAAACACCTGCATCTAATCAGCAAGTGTCACTTGAGATAATTCAAGTCAGAAGGGCGCATGAGTGAACTGTTTGTGCGACTCTGTCTTACAAACTAGGCGGAATGTTTAGGGCTTTATATCTTGTTCACCTTAATACGCAGTAAACTACATCATCAGCTTTTGTTTTGTTTGTTTTTTATATAGTTATGTTTAGTTAAAGCAGCACTATGTAACTTTCCTCTTCTACCCCGGATTTGAACCTGGTGTCCTGCTTACAAGCTGATTTTTTTTTTACCATTGAGCTAATAGAGCCTGCCTGCTTGTTCGGATGATGAATTAAATCTAGACCACCAGGTCAACATTTTATAAGTCATATTGTATTAACATACTCTACCATACAGATTGGACAACATTTAAATGTATTAATTAAAAAAAGTTACATAGTGAGGCTTTAACTGTGCTTCCGCAAAAAAAATCATCGCGACCTCCCGTCCGCTTGTTATATGCCGTTGAAAATAGCATGTCTCGCCAAACATGCAGGAGGAAAAAAAGGAAAGCAAGATACGGCCGTTTCCGCAAATACGCTAACCAGGAAGTGAATGGAACAGTAAATCTTGTGATCATGTGATCTCCTAGATCTGACTGAGCCTGAAATGATGGCTCATAGGTTACGGAGCAGCGCCATCTAGTGGAAAACCACTGAAAACCACAAACTCGTCATAGACGTCCTTGTCATCAATTTAAAGGCTTTTGGAGAGAAATTAGACAGACTCCAGTCAATTTCAGTTTAGAGCACTGCAGAGGGCAGGTGTGTGTGTTTGTGTCTGTGTCCAGCTGACGCTCGTTGACACTCATTAATGTTATATGCGTCAGATACATTTGTTTCTGCACTGTCAAATAGGCCTACATCTAATCTATAGCATCAAAGCCATAGATATTTTACAACCGACCCTCTCTGGCTTATTCACCTGTATCCTAGGCTGTGTGTTTTCCACTTCCTGTTGATTTGATCCAATGAAATCCAATGAAACTGGTCAGATGACCAATGATATCCAATGAAATGGAAAACACACAGCCTAGGAAACAGGTGAATAGATACTTTGTTTTAAGCTGTTGTTAATAACTAGGCTACACTTGGTCTG
>NC_137612.1:7475370-7482870 GCF_963280865.1 Gymnoscopelus braueri | reverse complement strand
GTGTGTTTTCAATGAGTCTAACATTCATTAGAAGGACAATATCAGATAATAACAGTCACCATAATAGGACCACAATGGAATCAAGTCCCCAGGACTTTTTCAGCTCAAATGTCTGACTGTACCTCGTGCTGTTTTAATTTCTGTCAGATAAAGTATTCAATCATTCAATTAAACCAGACGCAGGGACGTCTGTTTTCAATGAATCTAACATGGATAAAATGGAATTTGAAGTTACAATGGGTTTATATAGGAAGGGGGTGTGTCTGATCAAATATACAAAAAAAAAACTGTCTGGGGTGAAACACAAAAGCCTGAGTAGACGTTAAAATGACCCCAAACATGAATGTGAAAGTGAATATAGCTTTTAAGGTTAGGGTTAAGGTTAGGCATTGTTTTTGTGAGGTTATGTTTAGAATTAAGGTTAGGTTTAGGCATGGTTTTTGTTAACCTGACACCGTCAAATGGAAGAAGCTTGCGACACACATTTGTTTCACAGCCTACTTCCCATCTGAGACTCCGGTCGCAGAATCGATGACAGACGGTTTTTCTTTTTTTCAAGCTACTAGGCAGGTGATTGGATGATCCCGCCCCTAGCAGCCGCTGATTGGTTCGAACACGCAGTGTTCGGGCAGCTTTACTCCCTGCGCAATCCCAGACCTCCTTCCTGAAATCAAATGCAAATGAGATTTCCGGAGGGAGGGGGGTTTACCAGGCTAGGTTTTTGTGAGGTTGAGGTTAGGATTTGGGAGAGTGTTGGGCATAGTGTTGTCAACATACGACCAGTGTTGGAAGAGGTATTCACATTTTGTAAAAGTAGCAAGACCACAACGTAGACCACAACTCTGTTACAAAAGTCCGGTATTAAAAATGGACTTGAGTAAGAGTACAAAAGTATCGGCGTCAAAATGTACTTGGGTTACCAAAAGTAAAAATACTCATTATGCAAAAGGTCCATTTCACAAGATTTAAAATGTAGGCCCTATAGGCCTATACGATGTATAAAAATCCTTTGAAATTGCCAAAGTATATATACCGTAGGTCTGAAGTGGTTTTGTAATAATAATAATCAAAATCTTCAAAGTAACTAGTAACTGAAGTTTTCAAATAATTATAGTGGAGTAAAAGTACAATATTTGCATCTGAGATGTAGTGGAGTAGAAGTATAATTATTGAAAATTGGAAGTACTCCAGTAAAGTAAAAATCCCCCTTAAGTAGGCCTACACTTAGGTACAAGTTGTACTGAGTTACTTTCCACCACTGCTGGTTTCAGGGCTATACTGACAGAGCTGGGGAGTGAGGGTTGACAATTTATAGTGTATGAAAACAGCTGGTGTATTCCAGTGGTGTGTGTGGTTGGCATTGTGTATAATGTATGAGTGTAGTTGTGTTGTGTGTGAGAGATCAGGGTTTGCGTGTTGATAAATGGGTGCTGAAGACGTGATGAAACAACATCACTCTTTCTCTCCTACTGTCTGAATCAATCACCATCTACCCCCACCTCTCTGTCTGTCTGTCTGTCTGTCTGTCTGTCTGTCTGTCTGTCTGTCTGTCTGCTCTCTCTCTCTCTCTCTCTCTCTCTCTCTCTCTCTCTCTCTCTCTCTCTCTCTCTCTCTCTCTCTCTCTCTCTCTCTCTCTCTCTCTCTCTCTGTCTTTTATTTCAGTCTCAACTTGGTACATTTTCTCTTCTTCTCTGTGAATTATAAATGATCATTGATTAGCCAACAACTCAATTATTAACACTGTGTAACTGAGGAGAGAGAGAGAGAGAGAGAGAGAGAGAGAGAGAGAGAGAGAGAGAGAGAGAGAGAGAGAGAGAGAGAGAAAGAGAGGGAGAGACGGACAGACAGACAGACAGGCAGACAGACATACAGACAGACATATGAGGAGAAGAGAGTAAAGGAATGCAATAACAGCAGTATGTGTGTGTGTGTGTGTGTGTGTGTGTGTGTGTGTGTGTGTGTGTGTGTGTGTGTGTGTGTGCGTGCGTGCGTGCGTGCGTGCGTGCGTGCGTGCGTGCGTGCGTGCGTGCGTGCGTGCGTGCGTGCGTGCGTGCGTGCGTGCGTGTGTGTGTGCGTGCATGTCATCAAACCCACCTCAATTCAGAGCCACATTCCCAACAATTTAAACTTTAAAGCTCACAGGACTTGGTCGTCGTTCAAAAGATATTTTAATGTCACAAGTTTCTTTCCGAAATGGTTTCTTCAGGATTTGGTCAAATCTACAAGTTATGTCATCAAACAGAGACGACCACAATTGAAAATGTTCCAAAAGTTAAATATGTTGTATATTTTTTAAACATGTTAAAGGGAAATTTCACTTTCAAAAAAACTTTGGGTCATTTTATCGTATACTCAGGCTTTTGTGAGCCCCCCAGACTGTTTTTAAGTTGCTTGATTCAGTATTTAGATATTTGATATTCATTTGATCAGACACGCCCCCTTCCTATACAAACCCATTATAACTTCAAACTCCATTTTTAACATGTTAGATTCATCAAAAACACCCGTCCTTGGTTTTGGTGACTCACCCCGCCCTCCTAATATGCGAGGGGGCCGTGTTTTTTTGATAACTTTTTTCATAAAATTTTAATATTATTTTTGGAAAATGAAAAAAATTAAATACAATAACAAAATTAAATGAAAAAAAATATCGAAAAAACACGGCCCCCTCGCGTTTTAGGAGGGCAGCGTGAGTCACCAGAACCAAGGACGGGTGTTTTTGATAAATCTAACATGGTTAAAATGGAGTTTGAAGTTATAATGGGTTTGTATAGGAAGGGGGCGTGTCTGATAAAATGAATATCATATCTAAATACTGAATCAAGCAACTTAAAAATGGTCTGGGGGGCTCACAAAAGCCTGAGTAGATGATAAAATGACCCAAAGTTTTTTTGAAAGTGAAATAACCCTTTAACAACACAAATCTTGAATGGGGGTACAAAAAGCAGGTGTGTGGTCAAAGCCAAGCGCATCATCAAGGACAAGCACCACCCAAGTCACAAACTGTTCAAACCCCTACAACGACCGCGACCGGGCAAGGGGCTCTACCGCAGTATCAAGAGTTCCACAACCAGGTTCTGGTGCAGTTTTAATCCGGCTGTTGTCAGAATGCTGAATGAGGCATAAGCCTTGTTCAGCAGCCTGACAACAAGCGGCACTGTCCAGCTGGTCGCAGACTTTTTTTTCGGTCCAGCTGGTCGCAGACTTTTTCTGGCTCTTCCTGAACACACCTGTGGATTATACCAGGGACAAATGACTTGGATTTAGCTCCCCCTCGGACATACCTGTGGACTACACCAGGTACAAATTACTTTTTGTTGCACTCCCTCATGGAGCTACTTGCGGATTATACTAGGGTCAGTCCACCCTAGGTGGACACGCATTGACCTCTTGCACCTTAATCCCATGTATAACGCACTGACTTTTTTTGTCTTTTTATTGTGCTCTTTTGGGCGGTGAAACCGCCCCTATAAGTGAGGTTTGGAAAAATGTACAAATATCCTGCGCTGTGAAACCGCCCCTATAAGTGAGGTTTGGAAATTTGTACAATTATCCTGCACCGTGATTGGCCAATCACAATCTATTCAGGACTGTGATTGGCCAGTGTCACATGACACATGTGCATAGCCCTATATAAGAAACCATAACTTGAAAAAAAACACAGATTGGTTTTTTTCAAGTTATGGTTTCGTCCATCATAAAGAGTGTTTCAATAAATGTATTTATCTTTTGTACATGATTGGTTGACTCCATTCAGTATTGTGATTAGCTAGCAAGACACCGCCCACTTCACACAGGGTGTGATTTTTTCTTTTTTTCCTCTAAGCACCTTAACGTCCATAAGTATATCATGCACAGTATAAGTATATATCATGCACAGTATACATACATTGCTGCTATGCTCAGGCACCTTAGTTTTTATTATCTCAGGTACTTTGTAAATATGTAGATAACTTGTCTGGCCTTCTGTTGTTCTCTTGTTTTTGATCTCCTTCCCACTTGCCCCCCACCCCTCTTCTTCTCCCCCCCCCCCCTCTTCTTTCTATGGAACTAACGTTGCGATGGGAATGATGTACAAAAACGAATTTCACCCACTTTTTTACCTTGTAAACCTGTGATGTGACAATAAAACTGATTCTGATTCTGATTCTGGGGTCCCTGGCACAAAAAATCTTCAGATGGGGGTCTGCGGACAAATACATATTAATCTGAGGGTCCTTGAAATAATGTGGGAACCACTGGTTTAAACAACTTTAGGAGGCAAACCCAAATAAGCAACTACACTTTCAAAACAAGCCGCAAATCGCTTGTTATAAGCACACATGGCAACACTGCTAAACAGGAAACCCCCCCACACACTCCCCTACATGGTCACGTCAGGCAGGGGCGTGGCCAGGAATAAGGTGAATATCATTTCAAAGACTAAAAACAATCTAAGCTCCACCACATTGACATGTTGTTATTCAGTGTTAACTGGAGCAAAAGTAAAAGCATTACTGTCTAACAATCTGACCGCCTGGAGTGTGTGTGTGTGTGTGTGTGTGTGTGTGTGTGTGTGTGTGTGTGTGTGTGTGTGTGTGTGTGTGTGTGTGTGTGTGTGTGTGTGTGTGTGTGTGTGTGTGTGTGTGTGTGTGTGTGTGTGTGTGTGAGAGAGAGACATATGTTAGTAAATGACTTAATATGACTGTTTAGGACGCGAGGCGTTCTGTCTTTCTGACAGTGGATTTAATACAACTTAACTATTAAGACCTTTACACTGTGTGTGTGTGTGTGTGTGTGTGTGTGTGTGTGTGTGTGTGTGTGTGTGTGTGTGTGTGTGTGTGTGTGTGTGTGTGTGTGTGTGTGTGTGTATGTACATGCGTGCGTGCGTGCGCGCACTTGTATATTACTAGGACCAAATGTCCGCACAAGTAGTAGAATGTGATAAAAAGACATTTTGAGGACAATTTTCTGGTTGTTTTATGGCTAAAGAAGTCATGCCTCATTATACTTAGTTGTGCAATGGTGTTGCACACAATCCGCCAATGTGAAGATCTGCTATTTCCAGCATTAGGGTGATTTTTTTTAAAATAAATGCTTCCATAAAATGTAGTCCCCAAAATGTTACTCAACATGACGTGAGAACACACGCACGCAAGACATTTGCTCAGCATTGGCAAGACATACAGTGTCAACAGCTTACCACCACAACAACAGCGAAGCAAGAAGGGAACTCGATGTATTCGCCAAACAACAAGCGCCTGGAGTTCCAGCAAGCCCTGTGGTAACAACACCTTGAAGAAGTGACAGCCAAAGTGTCATCAAGGGTCTCACTATTCCGACGTCTTGCTGGTACTAGCTGGGGTCCGCCAAGTGCTCCGAATCTCCACGCAAGCCCTGGTCTTCTCTGCAGCTGAGTACTGTGCCCCAGCCTGGTGCAGAAGCCCCACATGCCAGGAAGGTCGACGTCACCATAAAGAACACTCTTAGTACCATAACTGGCTGCCTGAAGCCCACCCCTGTATTCCACCTGCCAGTACTAGCGGGAATTGCCCCGGCCGGCCTCCGACGAGAGGCTGCTACCCTCGCCCTAGCAAGGAAAGCCCGGACACATGACTGGCATATCCTGCACAACACCACCACAACAGTGCTGCCTCTAAATAGACTCAAGTCCCGCCACCCGTACAACAAAGCGGCATAAGAGCTGCTCAGGTCCATCCCTGAGGACCTGTCTACAGAGGCATGGCTGGCGGCAGCCTGGAAGCAGGAGTGGGAGTCGGCCGGGCCCACACGCATCCACCGTTACATCCAGGACTCGGGAGGCGGCATTAAAGGAGAGGAACTGCCACGCCGCCAATAGACCCTGCTGAACAGTCTGCGAACCAGGGTCGGATGCTTCAAAACATCCATGAGGAAGTGGGGCCTGGTGGACGGAGCAGCATGCGAGTGTGGGGAGCCGGAGCAGACCGCTGACCACATAATCACCGTCTGTCCCCTGTATAAACCACCCTCGGAGGCCGGACTCGATGTGGGACCTGAGACGAGGGCGTGGCTGTACGCTACTGAGCTGGACATGTGATGATGACACACGAAAGAAGAAGAAGTCACTTTCGTGACACGCTGTGACCTTGTACATCTGCTTTTTTTTAAATAGCCAAAGTTAGAGGTCGTTGGGTAACCCTGACCCCCCGAATATCCAATAAAACCTGAGTGGATCCGACGACAAAGTGAATCTTGCCACAAGATGGCCCTAAATGATTGGAGCACTGTCACATTCTGATGCCGTCAAAGGTGAAGGTTCAAGCCAAAAGTTAGAAGTCGTGGCAGCTACATCAAAGATAAGATTGTTGATATTAACGTAGCTTGTTGGTTAATTGTTCAAAAGGGTAAAACAGTCGAGTTGTCATAGCATGTTGTTACCGGTATGCTCTGCAAAGCACAATGGAAACTCCAAAACCGATTATAATGATAAAGAAGAAAAATATGGTCTGCGACAGAAATTGATGATTAGCGTTAGCAACGGCTAAGAAGAAGTATTACACACATCTAAAGAAAACGTGGATTTATTTTTATTTACAATGATCATTGACCGGGATTATACATTACATTATGATGACAGTGGAGCTGCCAGCAGCAGCAGGCTACGTTTAGGTAAGAAAGTAAGAAACACAAGTCTTATTTAATGCTGGACAACTTGTAATAATAACGTTAACAATTGGCAAACAACTTTGGTATTCGGGCATTTCGGGGTCTCTGGTTTTGTACGGGTCTGGTATTTCACGGTTCTATATGGGTCGGGTCCAACATCTCTCGGTACTCCAGTCCATTCCGGTCCAGGTCTGTCATATTGGACCCGTGAAGACCATTGAAGAACATTAATAATCATTTAAAAAAAACACTTTGAACCTGGCACGCCTATTTTGGGCATGTCATTATAAGCCAAATTTGTAAAAAAAAAGAAGAAAAAAAAAGAAGAACAAATTACACCCAGTGTGAATAATAGTACCTTCTGTTTGAGTGTGGGCTGGTATTCAAACAGTACTTCTATATTTGATGTGTGTGCTGTTAATCAGACGGTACTAATCTATTTGATGTGTGTGCTGGTATTCAGACGGTACTAATCTATTTGACGTGTGCGCTGTTATTCAGACCGTAATACTCTACTTGATGTGTGTGCGCTGTTATCGGCAAGTGTCAAGTTCCACCACAAAAGGTTGCTTTACTGGTATAATCCACAGGTAGGTCCATGAGGAAAGCTAAAGTCCAAGGCCAGCCTGATGACAGGCGGTGGTCATGACTTGTTCAACAGTCTGATAGTTGCTGGCCGGAAGTTGTTCATAAACCTGGTGGTCTGGCCCTTTAGTATCATTAAAGCCCTACATGGACTGGCTCCAAGTTACATTGTGGACTTGCTGAAACCCCATGAGCCAGTGTGCCAGCTTAGATCCTTGGATAGGGCCCTCCTGGATCCTCCCTCCCACAACTCACTTTGTCACACGGGGGGACCGGGCATTTTCGGCC
>NC_137612.1:7452870-7470370 GCF_963280865.1 Gymnoscopelus braueri | reverse complement strand
GTGTGTACTGGGGGGGGGGGTCCTCACTCCTGTGTGCTAGTGGGAGGCATTAGCCACGAGGCGCTAGCTAGCTGATATGCTGTGATTACCCATAATTCCCCTGGTCTGTTGTCCGTACAGTCCGCTACTATACAACATAATTACTGTTATTAAAATAATGAGGCTTCATTTTATACACTGTAAAATATGTTATTAAAATAATGGGGCTTCATTTTACACATTATAAAATCTAGTCTTATGTTGCACTGATCAGAGCAATGGTCAGTGAGTTGTGTGAGATTTGTGGTGTTAAACACTGCTGTTGTGCCCCCTATGGGTGTCATTTAGTTTAGAGAAATGGGGCACCTCACTAGTCGTCCTTTAATAATAATTAATTCATTATTAGAATAATATTAATCATCCTATTATATAATGAAGGGTTACAGTTGAAGTTGCATTTCACAGTAAATGTTTACAGTGTAAAAATTACACTGTAAACGTCCGTCCGTCCGTCCGTCCGTCCGTCCGTCCGTCCGTCCGTCCGTCCGTCTGTGCACTGGCCTCTCTCTCTCTCTGTCTCTCTCTCTGTCTGTCTGTCTCTCTCTGTCTCTCTCTCTCTCTCTCTCTCTCTCTCTCTCTCTCTCTCTCTCTCTCTGTCATTATGAAGTCACACATTTGCAGACCATGAGGTAGCAGGAGTGAGTTGTAAAACCTTTAATAGATACGTGCGTGCGTGCGTGCGTGCGTGCGTGCGTGCGTGTGTCTAGTGTAGAAGGATATTAAACTTTCACTTTATAAAAAGCCTTCACAATGCACATACACTCACACACACACACACACACACACACTCACACGCACGCACGCACACAAGCTAGAGCTTGTGTATCTGCTATTTTTGTGAACTACTGTTCTAGTGGAGTTTTTTTGAAAAAACATTTACTTAAGTACTGTACCTAAGTACAATTTTGAGTATTTCCAATTTCCAACTTTTACTTCTACTCCACTACATCTCAGAGGCAAATATTGTACTTTTACTCCACTATAATTATTTGAAAACTTTAGTTACTAGTTACCTTTCTGATATAAATGAAAGAATTATGAAACATACATTAATCACTTAGTAGCCTATTTGAAAATAGCCGATCCACAAGCTCCCAACACGTCACATCGCAACGCGTTGTGAACTTGTAGATTTGCTATTTTGGTCGACACGGGATCTATTCTGCAGGAAGCCTGCTTTGTTGGTCTCTTCAGCTCAGCTGTGACCTCACATTAAGGGGATTATGGGATTTGGAGTTCTCTCCTGGGCCAGGAAGTGATTTATTGTTTGTAGGTGGTGTGTGTGTGTGTGTGTGTGTGTGTGTGTGTGCGTGTGTGCGTGTGTGCGTGTGTGCGTGTGTGTGTGTGTGGTTATTGGCCGTGTACTGATCCGGCACCAGAGAGGTTTTAAACTAAAGGGCCGTATCAATACAGCTGGCCAATACCATTGATCAGCTCTTGTTTCACAAACCTATCGGGAAAGGATTACATCAGCTCAACAATGACCTCTCAGCTTTTAAGTGACCTTGCATGTATGAATATAATGTAGGCCTATTAGAGCTGTCAGAATTGGCCAAAATGACTTGAATGAATATATATGAATATTCCTTTTAAAACACGTGTTTTCGATCCATTCCAACCTATCGAATATCAAATGTAAATTATTTTTAACTCTTTAACTGCCAGAGTGTATACATAAAAAAACGTACCCACTGCCAGAGATTTTGAGATTTTCTTAATTTTTCAAGTAGCCACAGAATATTTATCTCCAGTATGATCGATCCCCTGATGGTTACTAATCACTGAGGGTTTCGCTGTGTGGTTTCACAAATGTCAACGGGGTCATCGCGACCTCGTTGACATATGTTGTCCGCCTTTGAAAATAACATGTCTCGACCAAAAATACATAGTAAAAAAAAAAGTATACATGAGCCGAGATACAGCATTTTTAAGTAATACGTTAACCAGGAAGTGAATGGAGCAGTAAATCTTCGGATCGCGTTATCATGGTTCTGTGTAAAAAAAAGAAAGAAAAAAAAGAAAGAAAAAAAACTCATCGTTGGCAGGCTGAGCCATAGCAGAATTTGACGAATTAACTCGTCCATGGCAGGCAATGAGTTGTTAATATACAATATTATATGAAGTCAAACTTAATTCAAACACAGCATAAGTATTTTTTTTCACTTTATGTGCCGGCCGCGTTTGGTGCTGAGAAACGCACTCTCTTGCGAGATCAAATGAACTATTACTTCATACTTAATTTATTCTATAGACAATAAAGCTGTGCTGTCAGACACTAGGGCAGCTGAGAGGGAGACAGTGTAGGAGAGACAGACAGTACAGCTGAGAGAGAGACAGTGTAGGAGAGACAGACAGTAGGACAGCTGAGAGAGAGAGACATTGTAGGAGAGACAGACAGTACAGCTGAGAGGGAGACAGTGTAGGAGAGACAGACACTAGGACAGCTGAGAGGGAGACAGTGTAGGAGAGACAGACAGTAGGACAGCTGAGAGGGAGACAGTGTAGGAGAGACAGACAGTAGGACAGCTGAGAGAGAGACAGTGTAGGAGAGACAGACACTAGGACAGCTGAGAGGGAGACAGTGTAGGAGAGACAGACAGTAGGACAGCTGAGAGGGAGACAGTGTAGGAGAGACAGACAGTAGGACAGCTGAGAGGGAGACAGTGTAGGAGAGACAGACAGTAGGACAGCTGAGAGAGAGACAGTGTAGGAGAGACAGACACTAGGACAGCTGAGAGAGAGACATTGTAGGAGAGACAGACAGTAGAACAGCTGAGAGGGAGACAGTGTAGGAGAGACAGACACTAGGACAGCTGAGAGGGAGACAGTGTAGGAGAGACAGACAGTAGGACAGCTGAGAGGGAGACAGTGTAGGAGAGACAGACAGTAGGACAGCTGAGAGGGAGACAGTGTAGGAGAGACAGACAGTAGGACAGCTGAGAGAGAGACAGTGTAGGAGAGACAGACACTAGGACAGCTGAGAGAGAGAGACATTGTAGGAGAGACAGACAGTACAGCTGAGAGGGAGACAGTGTAGGAGAGACAGACACTAGGACAGCTGAGAGGGAGACAGTGTAGGAGAGACAGACAGTAGGACAGCTGAGAGGGAGACAGTGTAGGAGAGACAGACAGTAGGACAGCTGAGAGAGAGACAGTGTAGAAGAGACAGACACTAGGACAGCTGAGAGGGAGACAGTGTAGGAGAGACAGACAGTAGGACAGCTGAGAGGGAGACAGTGTAGGAGAGACAGACACTAGGACAGCTGAGAGGGAGACAGTGTAGGAGAGACAGACAGTAGAACAGCTGAGAGGGAGACAGTGTAGGAGAGACAGACACTAGGACAGCTGAGAGGGAGACAGTGTAGGAGAGACAGACACTAGGACAGCTGAGAGGGAGACAGTGTAGGAGAGACAGACAGTAGGACAGCTGAGAGGGAGACAGTGTAGGAGAGACAGACACTAGGACAGCTGAGAGAGAGACAGTGTAGGAGAGACAGACACTAGGACAGCTGAGAGGGAGACAGTGTAGGAGAGACAGACAGTAGGACAGCTGAGAGGGAGACAGTGTAGGAGAGACAGACACTAGGACAGCTGAGAGGGAGACAGTGTAGGAGAGACAGACACTAGGACAGCTGAGAGGGAGACAGTGTAGGAGAGACAGACAGGACAGATAGAGAGACAGACAGTGTAGGAGAGACAGACAAGAAAGAGAACTCAGATGAAGGGAGAGAGAGCGATGGATAAATGAACGAGGGATGGATGATGAGGAAATGGACGAAATAAAAAGAGGGATGGAGGGAGCAGAGAGAGAGAGAAAAATGGAAATGATGTAAAGGAAGAAGGATGCTGGGTAAACGAACGAGAGATATAAAAGACACACACTCTCTCTCTCTCTCTCTCTCTCTCTCTCTCTCTCTCTCTCTCTCTCTCTCTCTCTCTCTCTCTCTGTGTGTGTGTGTGTGTGTGTGTGTGTGTGTGTGTGTGTGTGTGTGTGTGTGTGTGTGCGTGCGTGCGTGCGTGCGTGCGTGCGTGCGTGCGTGCGTGCGTGCGTGCGTGCGTGCGTGCGTGCGTGCGTGCGTGCGTGCGTGCGTGCGTGCGTGCGTGCGTGCGTGCGTGCGTGCGTGCGTGCGTGCGTGCGTTATGATGATGGCGCTTCAGTTATTGATTTGCAATTCATCTGATCACTGCAAGGCCTGATGGGAGAGAGAGAGAGAGAGAGAGAGAGAGAGAGAGAGAGAGAGAGAGAGACAAATACAGAGACAGAGAAATAATCCCTCCAGAAAAACGCAGACAAAAATCCTTAATCTTTTGATGGAGCATACTTCATAGTGTTTATGTGCTTATGTATGTGTTGAAATTGGGGGAATTTGATAAACTTGCTTGAACGTTTTAGTTCTTATCTTTGAAAAAAAATCAACATGGCTGAACTATCCCTCGTTCGCAAGTGTCAAACATAAATTACATCATACTAGTGTCTGCTTTTGCGTTTCCAAGGCATAAAAGCAAAACCTTAATGTCACTAAAAGCAAAACCTTAATGTCAACTTCACGCAGAAAAATGTGGGGTTTATGCAATTACATCACGCATTTTGGAAATAATCGCATAACACAATTTGTCTGGAGGGACTGGACAGACAGACAGACAGACAGACAGACAGATGATGGTGTTGACAGTTTAAACTGAAAAAAAGGTTGACAATCAGCGCATGGAGGAGGAGAGGTTGTGCGCGTGCGTGTGTGTGTATGTGTGTTTCTCTCTCTCAAATCATGCAGCATCATTACCCATTCAGGACACAGAACATATGGGGTCCAGTGATTGTGTGTGTGTGTGTGTGTGTGTGTGTGTGTGTGTGTGTGTGTGTGTGCGAGTGCGTGTGTGTGTGTGTGTGACAGACATACAGACCTCAGGGGGAATTGTCCGTGTTAAGCGAGTGAAATGGGCCGAAGACCAATGAGAGATGACTCTCTCTCTCTCACTCATCCCCCCTCTCCTCCATCCCTTCTCTCCCCCATGTCTCCTTTCCTCTATGTCTCCTTTCCTTCATCTCTCTCCTCTCTCCATTTTTCTTCCATCTCTCTGTTTGTTCATTTCAACATCTCTCCTTTTTTACTCTCAAATTATCGTATTCTCTCTCTCATCATAGCCAAGACATACACCATATCCCTATTTTGTTGTTTATGTGTTTTTGATTTTTTGGACGCAGGCCATCACTACAAAGGACCTCCAGAAGTCGTTGCATTAATAATGTTCACTTAAAAATATATATATTCAAAGATTTACACACATTTTCACGATTATTCAAAAATAGCAGATCTACAAGCTCTACTTTGTGGCGCACTATGAGCTTCTATATCTGCTTTTTTAATGTATTTTATAAATCGTGACAGACACTCATATTATGTAGGGAGAACGGGGTAAGATGAGCCACTTTTCACTTAAGTTGTCCTCGAAGCAAGACAAAATGTGATGTCAGTCAAATCTGAACATCTACCCTTATTTCAGGATGTCTTCTATCAATTGAAATTATGAGTAAGCATCTATGACAAAGGGCCATAATATATGACTTATTAAAAAAATAAAGTGGTCATGTGGCTCAAATTGCTCCAGGTTAGGGGTAAGTTGATCCACGTCCAGGGGTGAATTGACCCACATGATATTTAAAATATTCAAGTTTAAACTTGAACAAATAACTTTGTTTATTTTCGCGCTTGGTGCATCTTTTACCCGGAAGTGACGTTGGACTACAAAAATACGTCAGACTTAAAAACCGAATAGATGCTTTCCGGGTTTTAATGGGTTAAGCTGCTTGCACTTACATTGATTTTTTACTTTGATTCAGGTCATCGTACTGTATTCTCAATGTTCTGTTGAAAATGAGTTGAGAGCTGAGTGTGTGTGTGTGTGTGTGTGTGTGTGTGTGTGTGTGTGTGTGTGTGTGTGTGCGTGGAATCATGTGATCAATTCATATATAGTTTTGATTTCTCAGATCCCATTCCAAGTGGCTATTTCTGCCTTCCAAAGTTTGCGGGCCCTGGGTAGGCGGAGACCTGTGCTCCGAGGAGCACACTTTTCTAGTTATTTATTAAATGGAAAGGTTGCATGCATCTGACACGCACGCGCACACGCACGCACACACACGCACACACACGCACACACACGCACACGCAAACGCGGAATTTATCTTCATTTAATTGTAACAGTAATTTATCTAACCTCACATCTGTCAAACAATGCGTGTGTGTGTGTGTGTGTGTGTGTGTGTGTGTGTGTGTGTGTGTGTGTGTGTGTGTGTGTGTGTGTGTGTGTGTGTGTGTGTGTGTGTGTGTGTGTGTGTGTGAGAATCAGAGAATAGCAAATGTAATCAAAGTCTGCTCACTGTGGCGACACCTGCTTAGGGACGTACACTAGATTACTTTAACACACACACACACACACACACACACACACACACACACACACACACACACACACACACACACACACACACACACACACACACACACACACACACACACACACACACACACACACACACACACACACACACACACAGTGTGTAGATTGGTTCAGTGCTCAGTGCTCTCTGTTGATTGGTTCCATTCAGAGCCAAGGTTAGACTGATGGGTAATATTTCTGTTACAGTGTGTGTGTGTGTGTGTGTGTGTGTGTGTGTGTGTGTGTGTGTGTGTGTGTGTGTGTGTGTGTGTGTGTGTGTGTGTGTGTGTGTGTGTGTGTGTGCGTGCGCGTGTGCGTGCGTGCGTGTGTGCGTGCGTGTGTGTGTGTGTGTGTGTGTGTGCGCGTGTGTGCGTATGTGCCTGTGCGCGTGTGGGTGTGTGTGAGGAGTGAGGACACACAAAAAGACAGAGACATGAATGTGTTCAACACACACACGCACACACTCGTGTGTGACTGTGTGTGTGTTTGTGTGTGTGTGCGTGTGTTGAATTATTGAAGTATTAACTCACTTTGCTGGGGAACCCCTTGAACCCTCTCAAGGACCCCCGGTTGTCAGTTGAGAACCACTGATTGACAGTATGAGTGATGTTGAACAGATGGTTGGTGATTTTTATCTTCTGTCTAAACTGCTACTCTATACTTTGGTCCATAAAAGTCTGATAGTAGCCATAAAAGAAAGACAAAATATTCTACTCTCTCTCTCTCTCTCTCTCTCTCTCTCTCTCTCTCTCTCTGTATGTTGGCAGAATTCCAGACAATAAACGTGGCTACATCCAGTGGTGGAAAAAGTATACTGCAAATTAGAAATACTCCGTTGGAAGTAAAAGTCCAGAATAAAAAATGTAGGCTACTTGAGTAAAAGTATTGGCTTCAAAATGTACTTAAAGTACCATAAGTAAAAGTACCCATTAAGCAGAAATATCCCATTTCAAGTTTTCAAAATGTATAGACATCTTTAGAAAATAGCAGATCTACAAGCTCACAACGCTTCGTGTTTTTCCAGCAAAATAGTTAAAGGTAGGGTAAGTGATTTTATTTAGTTAAAATAAGTGTTAAATAGCTCTATATTCTGATAGTACTCATTGCTATAGAGTGTTTGTTCAGTAAAAGGAGTCTCCTTGTCTCTCCAGCTCTTTATAAAACAGTAAATGCATTTTCGTTTCAGTTTCTTTTGCAATTTTATCCAATCAGGATAGAGAACTCAATCGGGATATAGATTAAACAAGTGAAATTGGAAGTGATTACACAAAGAAATGAGCAGGCAAAATTGGAACTGGAACACTATAAAAATGAAGCTTACAAATTGGTACTTTCTCCTGATTGGCTGAGATTTTGACACCTACCGGAAAATGTATTTTCTGTTTATTAAAGAGCTGGAGAGACGGGGAGACTCCTGTTACTGAACAAACACTCTATAGAAATTATTACTATCAGAATATAATGCTTTAACCTTTTAACAAAATACTTTTTGTTTTAACCAAAAAATATCACTTACCCTACCTTTAATATAGCATCATTTTATTATACCCATATGAGAAGCCCATTTACATTAACATTATAAGAGAGCTGTCTGGCGCTTATGGACAGCTGTCTTGTTTAGTAACGGAGCGCATCTGACGTGCCTCAGCCCGACAGACATCACACTCCACCTAGTTTGTATTGCTAACTAACAGCGCAAGCTTTCCAGATTTGTATTTATTTTATTTTTTTTCACTGTGTTGTAGTCTGTGGTTGTTTCAATAAATGAGGTTCTCTAAAGATGATTAGAGACTGCTTTCAGTAAGGTTTCCTTGCACACATTATACTGTGTCACTCACAGCTGTAAATATCATAAGTAGCTAAACTAATAACCTTAATTAACATTAGATCCTGACCGATACTGTCGTCGGCTTGTCTGGACATATAACCTACATGTAAATGTACAAGTCACTTAAATGATCTATTCTGTTGTACCACATTGTGCGTAATTACGCACAGGGAGACTGACCTCTTTTTGCCTTTAGAGCCCAACCAATACGGTCATTTTTGGACCCAATGCCAACATCGAACATCGGTCATTATTTCACCGATGTGGTCCGATGTTTTTTACCATCATTAATTTCCCCTGCACTTGTCTTTTAGAACGTTGGAACTGCCATTTTACTAACTAACCAAGAGGTATAACACAAGTGAACTGCTTAGCAGCTGTCAGCGCATGTGTGCAGATCAAACGGTAGGCTAAACAAGCCGACGTATTATCAATTGCAGCATATAGATTAATAATGAAATACAATAAAATCCCCAAATTATGAGGGTCTTAATATCCAGCAAGCAATAGAAATGATTGACTGGAAACAACTTAAAAGTTTATGGTATCATTCAAATACGAAGCTGTGACCTCACCGTTCTGACGGACAAGAAATTAAATAATATAATCTTTTCGCAAAAAACATCCATGTTCCATTCCTTTTTTAAACAATAATCCAAATGGGAAGTTTTCAGCAGCTAGAATCATGACATTTTGACATTGTTTGAGACGTTTTTGGTGCGCAAAACAAGTCGCAAGCTCCCTCATTAAGTTAATTGTGTTCACCTGCTGTGCTGCTGTGCGCAGTGAGCAGTGCGCAGATCCCCGCCAGGCCAGGTTGTCTACCCAGGCCTGTGAAATTCATAGGCAGCCAATTGGAATGAAATTTGCGCAAACAAACTGACTGCTATAGGCCTACTTATACTGAACCATATAGAGGTTATATAACGTCGCTGCGGGTGGAAACCTTGTATGTCCCTAAAGAAAATAATAATAATAATAATAGTGAAAATAGCCGATCTACAAGCTCACAACGCATCGTATCTCAACACGTTTATGAAAAAACATAAAAAGTTGAAATATGCCCGACAGCGCCGACGATATATATGATTTAATCATTTGCATGTTATCAACTTTAATACAAATTCAAGTTTTTCAAATTAACTGAAGTAACTGAGTAACTATGACGAAAATACTTTTTGAATAGAGTTCATTGTAGTAGGCCAGGCATAACATAGAACTGGCCAACCTGTAGTATACCTAATTTTGAGCTTTTCCAAAGTCAGTATAGTAACATATAATTGCAATCAAGATTGTTTTCTGTACTTACTATCAAATAAAACAAATTAAAATCTGGTCTCGGTCTCGACTCGGTCTCGCCTCCCGTCGGTCTCGACTCAGACTCGACCCCCTCCCTCCCTCCGGACTCGGTCTTGACTCGGACTCGCCCCCCCTTGGACTTGGTCTTGATCTGGACTCGCATAGGTGGTCTCGACTACAACCCTATATATATCTATGAGCTTGTAGATCTGCATTTTTTTCTAAAATCTTGAACTTTAGTGTTTTTTTTATAATACAGGATGGGGGTCCGCAGCCAAATATACATAATTTTGGGGGTCCTTGACATTATAATTATTTCTGTCCGCTAGTTCCATGTTCTTTAAACCCAGGCTTTATTTCCCTTCATATTTTTCTTGCTTGTTGTGCAACAATTAAACAGTGACTCTGTCATCTGTGTTATTAGCACAAATAGCTTACTGTCATCTGTGTTATTAGCACAAATAGCATACTGTAATTTGTGTTATTAGCACAAATAGCTTACTGGCATCTGTGTTATTAGCACAAATAGCTAACTGTCACCTGTGTTATTAGCACAAATAGCTTACTGTCACCTGTGTTATTAGCACAAATAGTTTACTGTCACCTGTGTTATTAGCACAAATAGCTTACTGTCACCTGTGTCATTAGCACAAATAGCTTACTTCCATCTGTGTCATTAGCACAAATAGCTTACCGTCATCTGTGGGGGCGGCCATAGCTGAGTGGTTAGTGAGCCCGCCTAGGGAACCAGCTGGCCCTGGTTGCCCCAGGTTCGATTCCAGGCTATCCCAGCATATGTGCCGATGATATGAAATTTGTCCCTGAGCAAGACTCTTAACCCCAATTGCTCACAGGTTCTCATTGGAAACAAGACCGCAAGGACTTTCATGAACGACCTGTTAAAAGGAATTATCCTTATCCTTATGTGCACAAATAAAATAATAGCAAATAGCAGAAATGTGTGTGTTTGTGTTGCCAGGTTCCTTCATGCTAGTGAATGCTTCAGGCAGAGCGTCGGGGCAGAAGGCTCATCTCCTCATGCCCACGCTGAAGGAGAACGACACGCACTGCGTCGACTTCCTCTACAGCCTGTCTAGCCGCGACGGAGCCAGCCCCGGAACGCTCAACGTTTATGTCAAGGTACAGTAAATAGGCTCTATGCACAGCAGTCATATTGGAAAGAAATTGGGCCTCTTCTTACTTCCTTCACAGGTGTTACCAATGATCAGTGGTGGAAAGTAACTAAGTACATTTACTTAAGTACTGTACTTAAGTACAATTTTGAGGTATTTGTACTTTACTTGAGTATTTCCAATTTCCAATATTTTTACTTCTACTCCACTACATCTCAGAGGCAAATATTGTACTTTTACTCCACTACAATTATTTGAAAACTTTAGTTACTAGTTACTTTGCAGATATAAATTATTACATTATAAAACATACATTTGCCAATTTAGCCCTATTTTATACCTAGGCTATTTGAAAATAGCAGATCTACAAGCTAACAACGCGTCGCATCGCGACGCGTTGTGAGCTTGTAGATCTGCTATTTTCAAATATTTAGTACTTTTACTTTTGATACTTTAAGTACATTTTGATGCCAATACTTTTGTACTTTTACTCAAGTACATTTTGAATTCTGGAGTTTTACTTGTAACAGAGTATTTTTATATTGCAGTATTGGTACTTTTACTTAAGTAAAGAATTTGAGTACTTTTTCCACCACTGCCAATGATACTAATTAAGACTCTGTTCCATGCTGATATTGTTCTCACTGGAAACACTCTACACCACTGTGGGTCTCAAAGTGTGGTCCAGGGACCCTCATGGTTCCTGGACCAGATAGGGACCCTCTGGGTTACTTGAGGGTGTTCCAAATGGACCCTTATGGGTCTGTAATTCTGAGAGTGGTGCGAATAGAACCAAATGGACTCTTACTGGTCCATTTGGTGAAATGTTTTACACTCTCAGAGTTATGGTTGTCCTTGAAAATAAAAAGTTTGAGAGCCACCGGTATTGTAATTGTATAGCAGGTCGTGAAGTCCACATACTGTACCAGCTCTGAGAGTGTGATAAAACCGGTTCCGGAAACCTTTCCAAATGTGATGGAACCGATTACGGTTCCTTAATGTAGGATCCGGTTCCTCCGGTTCCGGGTGCATAAGGGTTTTCGATGTAGAAGAATCAACAGTAATCCTGTGTCCAGGTGAATGGAGGTTCCCAGGGGAATCCAGTGTGGAACGCATCAAACATAGTGACTGAGGGCTGGGTCAAAGCTGAACTTGCTATCTCCACCTTCTGGCCAAACTCCTACCAGGTAACTCGTACGCACATCCACACGCACGCACGCACGCACGCACACACGCACGCACGCACGCACGCACGCACGCACGCACGCACACACGCACGCACCATCATCTTTGTAAGCAATATTGACCGACAGAAATAGATTTATGAATCAGACCACTAACGTGGGAAGTTGCTAAATTCCTTTACTTTCAAAAAATGGGAGTAAACAGCTCAGTGAATCGGGCCAATAGTGTTGTTTTATAACCCTGAACATGTTTTCTCCTTTTCCTTCTTCTTCTTCTTCTTCTTCTTCTTCTTCTTCTTCTTCTTCTTCTTCTTCTTCTTCTTCTTCTTCTTCTTCTTCCTGTCTGTCTGTCTGTCTGTCTGTCTGTCTGTCTGTCTGTCTGTCTGTCTGTCTGTCTGTCTGTCTGTCTGTCTGTCTGTCTGTCTGTCTGTCTGTCTGTCTGTCTGTCTCTCTCTCTCTCTCTCTCTCTCTCTCTCTCTCTCAGGTCATATTTGAAGCTGTTTCAGCTCAAGGTCATCCAGGGTTCATCGCCATCGATGACGTACGAGTTCTGGCCCACCCCTGTAGTAAGTACACACTGTGTGTGTGTGTGTGTGTGTGTGTGTGTGTGTGTGTGTGTGTGTGTGTGTGTGCGTGTGCGTGTGCGTGTGCGTGCGTGTGTGTGTGTGTGTGCGTGTGGACATGTGTGTTTCTCCTAATATGTAACAAGACTGCAACCCTGCTGAGCATCATCTGTCTTCACACACACGCACAAAGATGCGAACAGATGGGAGGCTAGCAGACAGATTTTTGGATGAGAGATGAATTATTATTACAAAACCTATATTAACCACAGCACTTTGGCTATTTGAAAATAGCCGATCTACAAGCTCACAACGCGTTGCACCGTAACGTGTCCTGAGCTTGTAGATCTTTGGACGTTTTATACATTTTGAAAACTTGTGAAATTGCACATTTTATGCATAATGAGTACTTTCACTTTTGGTACTTCAAGTACTTTAAGTAATGTGAGTACTTCTTCCATCACTGGTCGCATACAAGTCTCACACACAGCGACTTCAGGTTTGTGACTCGTGAACAATCTTTATGTTATCTTTAAGTTGGTGCATTAACCCAAACCGGGAACGCGTGCGTCTCTGTAAGGTTTTGATTTCTTTGGGCTATTAAAAAATAGCAAATATACAAGCTCATAGAGTGGCACCGAGTGCCACGCTATGAGTTTGTAGAAAATCGTTGGTCTTTGAATATACATATTTTTAAAGCAAACATTTGGAACTCAAATAATGTGCTTCTGGGGATTCTACAAATGTCTTCTAAATCCTAACAGTTATTTGAAAAAACTTATGTTGCTATGATATCAGTGGTGGTTCTAAAACATTATGGACCATTCATCTCAAAATCTGCTATTTTTAAATAACCAAAGAAATCTTAAAATGACACACCGATGCGTTCCCGGTCTTAAAGGGTTAACATTAAGGATCAGGGAGTGGTGCACCCGGCTTCGTCCAGCGTCTATACGAACACACTTCGCTCTTTACGCACTCCTCCTACGGGCTGATGGGCGGAGCCTCTCAGCAGGGAGTGTTGGGCGGGAGGAGGAAGGACGAAGGCTCTAGGTCCTCCCGGTGGGAGCTCCTCACTGGCAGTTGAGTCGGTAGGATACAAAAGCTGTGACAACACACACAGCAATGTGTGCGGGGAGGAATTAATTGGCATAACGACTAAATTGGGAGGGAAAAAACTAAAAAAAAAGGGGGAGAGAACTTAAAAAGTGTTTGTGGCCAAACCTCCAATTTGCTCATGGAACTATTTTACCATTTATCATTCTGAAGTACTGCTTTCTGTTTCCTGTGTGTGTGTGTGTGTGTGTGTGTGTGTGTGTGTGTGTGTGTGTGTGTGTGTGTGTGTGTGTGTGTGTGTGTGTGTGTGTGTGTGTGTGTGTGTGTGTGTGTGTGTGTGTGTGACACAGGAAAAGCTCCTCACTTCCTGCGGCTACAGAACGCGGAAGTGAACGTGGCACAGAACGCTACGTTCCAGTGCACCGCCGGAGGGAAATGGTCCCAACATGATAAACTATGGCTGCAGGTAACATAACATAACATAACATGAGATGAGATGAGATGAGATGAGATGAGATGAGATGAGATGAGATGAGATGAGATGAGATGAGATGAGAAATTTTTAACAGCAGATCAAACTTTAGTGACGTGGTTTTGTTTACGATTATAATTTGTCCAAAACTGTTACTTTTTATCAAATGTAGAAAAAAGGATAATGTACACGCATGCATGCGCGCACGTGCGCACGCACGCACGCACACACAGAAACCACACACACACACACACACACACACACACACACACACACACACACACACACACACACACACACACACACACACACACACACACACACACACACACACATACACACACACACATACATACACACACACACACACACACACACACACACACACACACACACACACACACACACCCACACACACCCACACACACCCACACACACACACACACACACACACACACACACACACACACACACACACACACACAGAAAACAGCTCTGCCTTGATTAGAACTTGTACTGTTTCACCCCAATAACTCCATCTCTGCTGTTACTGCGCGTGTGCGAGTGTGTGCGTGCGTGCGTGCGTGCGTGCGTGCGCGCGTGCGTGCGTGCGTGCGTGCGTGCGTGCGTGCGTGCGTGCGTGCGTGCGTGCGTGTGAACACAGCATAAGGGTTTGGGGTTGGAGTTATGCCTGATTTATACTGTGGTGATTTATACCGAAAACAGCTGATCTATGACTTGGATGGATCGGCCAATTGTTGCGATTAGAGTAAAAAATGCTAAAAAGTAAATAAAATAAAAAAATAAATAAAATAAAATTCATAAAATCAACATCTTAAGATGTTGATGTCCTCACAAGTATAGTAATGTAAATGTGCGTGCGTGCGTGCGTGCATGCGTGCGGTCAGAGGAGACATGCTGCCGTAGATTAGATCAGGGAATAGTTTTCTACCAAACGCTTTTTTTCACAGAGACCGGAGGAGTCTCAACAGAACCTCCCAAGCCTTCATTTAACAAAGACAACAAAGCAAAGCCTTCCCTCCTCACACCTTTAATGAGACCAGGAAAAACTGCAGATCAATCTCAAACACAGACCTCACTGGACAGGTGTACAATAATAAGTCATAAACATAGATGCTTTACTTAAGTAAAAGTATCAATACTGCAATGTAGAAGTACTCTTACAAGTACTACTCGTTACAAGTAAAAGTCTGGTGTTCAAAATTAGTACAAAAGTATTGGTATCAAAATGTACTTAAAGTACCAAAAGTAAAAGTACTGAAATGTTTGAAAATAGCAGATCTACAAGGTCACAACGCGGAAAGTAACTAAGTACATTTAGATGCCAATTGATGCGAATACTTTTGTATTTTTACTCAAGTAAATGTTTTATTCTGGACTTTACTTAACGTAACAGAGTATTTCTATATTGCAGTATTGATACTTTTACTTAAGTAAGAAAGAATTTGAGTACTTTTTCCACCACTGCTGATTGGTCTCTGCAGTTCTGCACAGAAACTCATTACACACAAACGTTACGGAGTATTACAACCCTGTCACGCCTACTTTGGACTGGAGGAGACAATCACGATTCGGCCAAGCGGCAAGGAAGCGCTGCTGGATGTGAAGCTGATAAGGAAGTCATTTTGTTCTAGGGACCCCCAGAAGCAAAGATTTGAGTTACAAATGTTCGCTTTAAAAATATATATATTTAAACATTTGCACAAATGTTCACGATTTTTCAAAAATAGCAGATCTACAAGCTCATAGCGCGGCACTCGGTGCCGCGCTATGAGCTTGTATATCTGCTATTTTTGAATAGCCAAAGTATAAAAGGTTAAAATTATTGTGATGCTATATTACCACATTTTGCTGGGGACCCCCTGGAACCCCCGCCAAGGACCCCTGGTGGTCCCCGGACCACTGGTTGAGAACCACTGCTCTATGCTTTCACTCGCTACTTCAAAGTCTTCTTCCATCCAGTTTTAATTTAATTTTGACAGAAAAGTTCGATTTCGTTTAAGTCTTTGGAATACATTTCAATTTAGTCATAGGCACATTTTAGGCATCTGAAATTATTTAGTTTTAGTCTAGTTTTAGGTGACTAAATCTGCAGTTGATTTAGTCGACTGCATGTATTTTTGGCAGGCCTTGATAGCTGCCTGATATACTTAGAAATAGCCGATTTGCAAGCTCACAACGACCTTCTACTGGATCTCTTCTCCACTAGTCCCTTCCTAACATTTTAGTCTAGTTTTTATTTTGTTGATAAAATTGTCAGTATATTTAATCATATAGTTTTAGTCAGCATAGCTTAGTTTTTATTCAGTTTTTATTTCGTTTTTGTCAGCGAAAAAAGGCAGTCGATGGACATTTTTTATCATAGTTTCAGTCGAGAAAATTAACACGTTAATCCCTCTATTCTCTCCTCCATCTTGTCCTCTTCAGCAATGGGACGGTAAGGACACGGCTCTCATGGTAACCAGGGTGGTCAACCATCGGCGTTTCTCGGCGACGGTGAGCGTAGGCGACACGTCGACGCGCAGCAACAGTCGCTATCGATGTGTCATCCGATCCGACGGGGGCTCAGGGGTCTCCAACTACGCTGACCTCAACGTTAAAGGTACACTACACCTATTTTTTTTTTCAAACGTACACTATGCCTAATTATACTCTTTACTTTGTTTTTAAAGTAAACTACACCTATTCATACTCTGTTTTTAAAGGTACATTACACGTATTAAACTCTACAAGTACAGTACACCTATGTATACTCTATACTCTGTTCTTAAAGGTACACTACACCTATTCATACTCTGTTTTTAAAGGTAGACTACAACCTATTGTCGCCGTCGGGAAGAAACCTCTTATCTCCATATTCTAAAGTTTTTTCCCCATAAATGAACGCCCTACTTGATCATACTACAGCGTCACACAATCCTGAAAAGTAACACTTTTGGACATTTTCCACCCGACTGAAATAGTATACTCTGTTTTTAAAGGTACACCCCTACAGTATTTATACTCTACTCCAGGGAACTACAACAGGGGGTCCCCAGAGTTACTACAGTTCCTATCACACAAATCTTTGTGTGATAGGAACTTTGTTTTTCTTCATATTTTACATACCATTTGAACCGTAGCATCTCTATTCTGAGGGGAGCATTAGCCGAAAATAGCTGATCTACAAACTCGCATCCACGGCAAAGAGGTTTGGTGTAGAGGGGAAAAAAAAGACCAGACCAAGTACAGAGGCAAAGGTGAAGTTGACTAAGTATTGAGGGTTTAAGTGGCTAAATGTCTGAAAATATCAGCTCCCAGTACAACAGTATCAGACACACACGCACACACACTACTTAGTCCGATGTCATAATGACACAATATAAATAATATTAATATCGTATAAACTGAGTTCTGTGTCAGAAATGCCCAAATATGGAGTGTAGGCCAGTCTATGATGATGATGTCAGTAGTATGACAGTGACATCATA
>NC_137612.1:7442699-7450170 GCF_963280865.1 Gymnoscopelus braueri | reverse complement strand
GCCACAATGATGCCCTGTGTCTGCTCCTCCTCAGTTTCCTTGTGATGACAAACAGGAAATGGTCAACACATCAACTGCAAGCTATTTGTCATTAAAATGCTATGGCTCACACAAAGCTATTCTAAAATGATTCCAACTATTGCAAAACAAGTTTATACAGTACAAAACCCAAATTATACAGTACATGACACCAATTACACCAGAAAGAGGACATTGGGGAAAAAAATCTAAATCAAGTACAGCATAAATAAAATCAAAGAAACGTGGAGTCTATGTTTAATAAAAGTATAATAAGCCACTCACAAGACAGGTCCTGAACAGCTTCTGATGACAGTATCGGGGATACAAGGGAAGGCCGTCAGATTTTCTGGAACACAGACACAAAATATAATAAAAGAATACAATAAAACAAATGAAAAAAGTTATTGAAAGGACACAGCCCCCTCACGCATTAGAAGGACAATAACAGTCACCAGAACCAAGGCAGGGTGTTTTCAATGAATACATCAAAATTTAAGTTACAATGGGTTTGTATAGGAAGGGGGCGTGTCTGATCAAATGAATATCAAATATCTAAATACTGAATGAAGCAACTTAAAAACGGGTGCTATCAAAAGCCAGAGTACACATTAAAATGACCCCAAACATGTTTGAAAGTGAAAAATAGCTTTTTCACCCTCCCTTTTTGTACAGACCTATCCTTTAATGTTTTAACGGTACCAAAACTAGTCTGGAAGTAGTACAAATGGGGAAACTGTTAACTTAATGAGGGGACTAGGAAATACAATATTGGCTAAATATCAAATATGAATTAAACATTTCATTTTTTTTTTAGGTTAGAGCACTTCCTCTTGAACCAGATACTTTAAGAATTAAACCCCCATATGATTCTAGACAGTAAATTCCTTTACATAATTTATCCATGTGTAACCAAATGGACCCTTACAGGTACATTTGGTTCCATTTGTACACTCTAAGGGTTAAATTAACACTGATGATCTTAAATTAACACTCAGGATTAGTGTTACATCACATTCTTAATGTTAACTGATGATGCACAATGCATGATTATTAATTGACTTCAGTGTTGCATCTGGTGAAACGGTATTTATGCTCTGTGTTGAGCTGAAAATAGCCTATCTACAAGATCATAAATTATAACTTTGTCTTTGTGGATGATCATGTGCCACAAGTGAGCTTGAAGATCGTCTATTTTCGGCTCGCGACACCACCATACGACGAAGTATAAACCACGCTTGCTATAACTCACGTCATATGACGTTGGTCTACCTGCGTCACGACAGTCATGGATGAACTTCAACCTGGTGTTTGCACTTTTTCCATTACAACCCGTACATCTACATAAACGTTCAAATTTCAAATATAAAGTGCTTATCTCATGGCCACGGATGTTACACTTGTGTACGGGTCCTCAAAAGTACCCGTATTTTCCGTATTGTTCAATAAAAAGCATTTTAATCCGATCGGTGGCCATTTTCTAACAGAGGTATAATGTATTAGAGTGCAATACACCTCCCAACCGATAGGTGCATAGTTGAAAGCGTGGCAAAAAAACGGAGAAAATGGCCACCGATCGGATTAAAATGCTTTTTATTGAACAATATGGAATATACGGGTACTTCTGAGGACCCGTAGATAATTGTAACATCCGTGGCCATGGGGTCAGCACTTTATATTTGAAATATGAATGGTTATGTAGATGTACAGGTTGTAAATGGAGAAATTGCAAACACCAGATTGAAGTTCATCCATTCATGACAGATCATGTATCACGGCTAATCAATCCATGCAAACTTGCACAACAAAATCCTCAACGCATGCATGGTTTTTATTCCATGATACATACAGGTCTAAATCAAACAAAATGTGTCCATTTTGGACATTTTTAGTTAAATTAAGACTGATAATAGTACAGTGTACATGTCCATATTTAAGATCAGTTGCAAAACGCATTGAGATGCAGACAGACAGTTTGCTCAATGTTACAGGATTATAGGATTGTCTCTTTACCATAGAAGATTCTTACAGTTACATTTGAGCATAAATTGACATAAAATGTTATTTTTCACTGAACCTGGTGCATTGTCTGTCTCCACCGTGGCCTCTCTGTCATGTTGTCCGCTCTGTGGTGTGTGTGTTTGGGGAGAGAGTGTGGGGACTAGCCTGCATCATTCATCTCTCTTTTACTGTCGGTAATGCCTGCCCAACTTATCGATTTCTTTATCACACCATCAATAGTGACACCATTGTTTAACTTAAATGAAAAGTAGGTTCAAACTTACAGTGAAAGTGATGTGGATTCAGTTGCTCCAGAAGAGATGTGCATTCATGCAGCTCCAAAGAATAAAATGGAGAATGTGGGCGGAGTTCTTCAATTAACAGAAAGTTGGTATTTGCGCCTTTTTTCAACAAGGACTCATGAGTTAGCAGAACTTTTCCTCTTGTACTGACTCCAAACTGAAACAAGTTAGTTTGTAAAACTCACAAAGTGATGTTGCAACATACAACTAGTTAGGTGTGCTGGTCTAACTTAAGTTTTTGCCTCAATGTTAATAATTTATAGTTTAATGTCTTAACAACTTAAAATGACATTTTAGGCCAACATTTTTCAGTTGGCTTTTTTACAGTGTGTGTGTGTGTGTGTGTGTGTGTGTGTGTGTGCGTGCGTGCGTTTGTGTGTGCGTGTGTTTGTGTGTGCGTGCGTGCGTGCGTGCGTGCGCGCGCGAGAGAGAGAGAGAGAGAGAGAGAGACAGAGAGAGAGAGAGAGAGAGAGAGAGAGAGAGAGAGAGAGAGAGAGAGAGAGAGAGAGAGACAGAGAGACAGAGAGACAGAGAGAGAGAGAGAGAGAGAGAGAGAGAGAGAGAGAGAGAGAGAGAGAGAGAGAGTTTTGTTACTTAGGCTTGTTTTTCTTGACCACCAGGTAAAAATGTAGACAGCAGGTTATTTAAATATTATTATATTATAAGTATTCTATATATGCAATGTACATATTATTATTGTTTAGTATATTGTTTAGACTGATGCTAGGTCCTTGGTTACCTGTGATCCTATAGTTTACAGAGACACTACCCTGTCTCTCTGTATTCTTTGATCCTATAGTTTACTGAGACACTACACTGTCTCTCTGTATTCTATGATCCTATAGTTTACTGAGACACTACACTGTCTCTCTGTATTCTATGATCCTATAGTTTATTGAGACACTACAACTGTCTCTCTGTGTTCTATGATCCTATAGTTTACTGAGGCACTACACTATATCTCTGATCCTATAGTTTACAGAGACACTACACTGTCTCTCTGTGTTCTATGATCCTATAGTTTACTGAGGCACTACACTATCTCTCTGATCCTATAGTTTACAGAGACACTACACTGTCTCTCTGATCCTATAGTTTACTGAGACATTACACTGTCTCTCTGTATTATCCTATAGTTTACAGAGACACTACACTGTCTTTCTGTATTCTATGATCCTATAGTTTACTGAGACACTTTACTGTTTCTCTGTATTTTATGATCCTATAGTTTACTGAGACACTACACTGTCTCTCTGTATTCTATGATCCTATAGTTTCCTGAGACACTACACTGTCTCTCTGTATTCTATGTATGTGTTTACCTTGTTTATTGTGAGTCAATTTGATCATGGATTTCATCTCACATGGTTGTGGTTAGGCTTAGTTTTAAACAACAATGCAGTGTGTGTGTGTGTGTGTGTGTGTGTGTGTGTGTGTGTGTGTGTGTGTGTGTGTGTGTGTGTGTGTGTGTGTGTGTGTGTGTGTGTGTGTGTGTGTGTGTGTGTGTGTGTGTGTGTGTGTGTGTGTGTGTGTGTGTGCGCTTTGGTAGTAGTGATAGTGTGATTAAAGTTAGGATTGGGTTAGGTTAAGAGTTAAGGCTGATAAGTAGAGAGAGACAGAGAGATAGAGTATCTGAGGTAGACAGGTAATCAATGCAACATTAGTTATGTGCCTGGCACACACACACACACACACACACACACACACACACACACACACACACACACACACACACACACGCACACGCACACGCACACGCACACGCACACGCACACACACACACATACATAATGTGGTCAACATTAGCAGGGGGCTCCGTGACTTACTGACCCTGTCTGTCTCTCTAATTACTGTGGGCTTGCAGCTGGTCGATAAGAACACACACACAGGCACGCACGCACGCAATCGATGCTCAAACACACACACTAAGAGAGAGCGAGACAGAGAGAGCGAGACAGAGAGAGAGAGAGACAGACAGACTGACGGAGAGAGGCAGACAGACAGACAGACAGACAGACAGACAGACAGACAGACAGACAGACAGACAGACAGACAGACAGACAGACAGACAGACAGACAGACAGACAGACAGACAGACAGACAGACAGACAGACAGACAGACAGACAGACAGACAGACAGACAGACAGACAGACAGACAGACAGATAGTAAAGATCTCATCCCCAGGACTTGAGGATCAGCTATAATGTTATAATCATGTAATGTAGACTCAACCACTAGGCTCCTATAGCCTGGTAAACCTTTAAGCTGCTAAAGCGTCATGTCAATAACAGGGCCCTGAGCGCAGGCACTTATTGTCTCTTCCACTTTTTGGTTTCTGCAAAACGCCCACCCAGCACAGACCGGTCTGTAGAAGACACCAGGGGCGGACTGGCCATTTGGCATACCGGGCATATGCCCCGGTGGGCCGCTGGGCCAGTGGGCTAGGATTATTACGGTCATTTCCGGGTTGCGCGGCCCAATTATAGTTACTGAATACTATTAGTTACTTGAATATATATTTTTTCAGGCGAACATTTGTAACTCAAATCTTTGCTTCTGGGGGATTCTACAAATGTCTTCTAAATCCAGACAGTTTTTTGAAAAAACTTACGTCGCTATAATCAGTGGTTCTCAAACGTTTTCATTTCAAGGACCCTCAAAATGATTATGTATTTGACCGCAATCTCAAAATATGTTGTTCCAGGGACCCCCCAAAAGCAAAGATTTGAGTTAAAAATGTTCCCTTTAAAAAATATATATATCTTCAAAGATTTTCACCAATTTTCACGATTTTTTTTTGAACAGCCAAAAGCATAAAATAATGATTAAAGTGGTTACACAGATGCATTCCGGGTTTTAATGAGTTAACCCTCTGGACAATGCATTCCCATTGGTTGGACTCATACAGTGTTTAGGCTCAGAGGTTAAGGTTTGGAAAACATATGACGGTCCTGACTAGTATAGTATTACACAACACCTCGTGTGTCTGTGTGTGTTTCTGTGTGCTTTTTTTTAATATGAGGTGAAAGGTATAGCTGAAGGACACGGGCGCTCACGCCAGCATACATGTATGCATGCATGCACACACACACACACACACACACACATGCATGCACACAAACATCTCCAAAGGAGAGGAAAAGCTTCAGTTAGCATTTTTATAGCTTGCTGTGTATCCCAGAGGATAATAGACACGTGTGTGTGTGTGTGTGTGTGTGGGGGGGGGGTTGGTGTCAGTATCTCATCAGGTTGATTATTTGCTGTGCTTGTAATGTTAGTAGCCTTTGGCAAACCAAGTACACACACACACACACACACACACACACACACACACACACACACACACACACACACACACACACACACACACACACACACACTCTACGGCTCCTTGTCTAGGTAGGATCCTGTAATCCAGCTAATCCCGGTGGTCGTTAGTTAATCTGCCCTGATTAGACCCTGATGAGATTGACATCCGTTTACACACACACACACACACACACACACACACACACACACACACACACACACACACACACACACACACACACACACACACACACACACACACACACACACATATGTAACGGATACCACTTGGTAGGCAAGGAGGAGACCAGGAACCACGTTTGACAGTTTATTCTGTAGAAAACAGACAAATAACACAATATTGTCTTCTGAGGGGCACTGCATATCATCAAGACTTTCCTCAGCAGACCAGTCAGCAGACCAGGAATCCACTCATTTATTTTAGCCTGACCAATAACAGAAACCTCTATCTAATACTGTTCCCTGACCAATAACAGAAACTTCTATCTAATAGTGTTTTTTTATATACTCTTAAATAGAGTAGGTAAGTAACAATGTCATTGCAGCATACTGGACTCAACATTGGGCCTCATGCAGCAATAAGTTCCTAATGTTTCCTCTTACATTTCTTCCTAAGTGAATTCCTAAGAGAAGTTGTGTCAGATTCATGAAACGTTCTTAAAAGGCAGAATTGTTCGTAACTATGTTCTTGATGATGATGAATCACAATCCTCGTAACTTGAAGGGGTGTGCCAGTTCATCCTAATTACCATAGGGAGCCGCCCCACCAATCCCCATATAAGGCATGAATGCATGGCTCTGCCTGCAGTCACACCTGTGTGTGATTGCTGCACACAGAAATCACAGGAAATCACACACACAAATAAAATTGAGAGGATGAAGTAAAGAATACCTAAACTATAAGTCTACAGATGGTGGAACACCAGACTCCAAACATAAAAATAAATTAATTAATAGTTCTGTGGAGGTACTTCTGAAGTGAACAGCAAATTATTGTATTTAATTAATTAATGTATTTTATTATTTCTCTCACATTAATCAACATATAGACATCAATGTACATTTGCTGAAATTAGCTGTTAAAAATGTTATCCATATTTCATGTTCAGGAGTAGCGTGGATATAAAACATTTTATTACTGAAAGCTGGTGGGTGGATATGGAGGGTCTTTAAGGTAGCAGCTGCTTGGTATGTAATGGGGTGGAAATAGGGGTGTGGTGGGTGATATGGTGGTGCAAGCAGGGGTGTAGGGGGCTATGTGGGGGGTATGGGGATGGGTATGACGGGTGGGTATAGGGGGGCTTTCAGGTAAGAAGGGGACTGGAAAATGGGGGTGTGGCGAATGTCGGGGATATGGGGGTGGGGGTATGGGGGGTGATGAGGGTGGGTTGGGTGGGGGGTTATGGGGTAGGTATGGGGCTTGGGCTTCAACTCAACCGGGTCCGTTTGGGTTAGATTGTAATTTCAGACCTGTCTCAAACATTTTCATGTCAAGGACCCCCAAATTGACATGCATTTGGCTGCAGACCCCCACCTGAAAATATTTTCTGCCAGGGAAAATGTTTCAAGATTTATCAAAATGTCTCGAAAATAGCCGATCTACAAGCTCAAAATGGCCAGTAATGGGACGTGTTGTGAGCTTGTAGATCGGCTATTTTCAAACAAAGGATAAAATAGGGTTAAAGTGATTAAACTGTTCTTCGTTTGCTGTGGACCCCCTGAAACTCCCTGAAGGACCCATGGGGGTCCCCAGACCACACTTTGAGAACCACTGCTCTAAAGATATGATAAAAAATATTATTGTAATTTAAATCCTAT
>NC_137612.1:7427699-7435199 GCF_963280865.1 Gymnoscopelus braueri | reverse complement strand
GGTGCCGCGTTATGAGCTTGGTAGAACTGCTCTTTTTGAATAGCCAAAGAAATCTAAAATGACACACAGATGCGTTCCCGGTCTTAATTGGTTAAGTATCGACCTATTATTTGTCATCAAAGGTTGATCCCCAAACCGGAGCGCTGGTTTCAGTTCCATTCAGCCCTCCCTGTGTGAAGACGGATGAGGCGCTCCCTATAGGGCATAGCCGTGGCGGCCATTTTGTGGTGCCACAGATACAAATCCCATGAATTATCCCCATAGAGATTTCCGAAAATATTGATATTAATTACAGGCTTAACATATTTATATACATATTTTCTGAGATCTCAATGGGAAAAATGCATGGGCTTTCGATTTGCGGCACCACAAAATGGCCGCCACTGCTATGCCCTATAGCCAGAAATGTATACCTCCGAGAACAGCCGACTGTATGGGAGCTCCACAACGCGTCGCAGACGCGACCGTTGTGAGCTCGTAGGTCTACTATTCTCGTCTCGTTCCCTGTGAACGACGCCATCGCTCGCTGGAGCATTAATTAGGCTTGAGTGGAGGCAGCTGTGCAAGCGGCAGGCAGGCTCTGGTGTCGTGGTCATGAGGAGAGCTCCAATGGTGGAGAGTAACTAAGTATATTTACATAATTTTAAATATATGATAGCTTGCGAAACGGGACATTCTGCACAATGAGTGCCAATACTTTTGTACTTGTTGTAGTAAATGTTGATTACTGGACTACAAGTATTGATACTTTTACTTAAGTAAAAAAACATGAAGTACTTTTTCCACCACTGGAGAGCTCCGTGCTTCTCACAGCTCTGATGACAGTGATTGTAGACAGGGTTTTGAACCCAGCGTGGAGGAGACATCTTTTATGTCTCATGACTATTAATGATGTGTGTTAAACATCACAGAGACACAACAATGTGCTTAAACATAATTACACCTCATTATAGATAATTACACATAATTGCAGCTATTGACGAGATTAAAGAGTTTCTGTAACATCTGAGAGAATCATCCTCTCCTCTCTATTCCTCTCTTCTCCTCTCCTCTCCTCTCCTCTCCTCTCCTCTCCTCTCCTCTCCTCTCCTCTCCTCTCCTCTCCTCTCTATTCCTGTCTACTCCTCTCCTCTCCTCTCCTCTCCTCTCCTCTCCTCTCCTCTCCTCTCCTCTCTATTCCTCTCCTCTCCTCTCCTCTCCTCTCCTCTCCTCTCCTCTCCTCTCCTCTCCTCTCCTCTCCTCTCCTCTCCTCTCCTCTCCTCTCCTCTCCACCCCTCCTCTCTATTCCTCTCCTCTCCACCCCTCCTCTCTATTCCTCTCCTCTCCTCTCCTCTCCTCTCCTCTCCTCTCCTCTCCTCTCCTCTCCTCTCCTCTCCTCTCCTCTCCTCCTCTCCTCTCCCCTCCCCTCCCCTCTCCTCTCCTCTCCTCTCCTCTCCTCTCCTCTCCTCTCCTCTCCTCTCCTCTCCTCTCCTCTCCTCTCCTCTCCCCTCCTCTCCTCTCCTCTCCTCTCCTCTGCTCCTCTCATCCTATCCTCTCTGCTCCTCTCTACTCCTCCTCTCCTCTCCCCTCCCCTCCTCTCTCCTCTCCTCTCTCTCATTTATTATCTATTTTGTTCCAGTAAACAGAACAAACAAACAAACAAATAAACCATTCCCGTCCTGCTGTTTCAGAGGCCGAGTGGGATAAGTTTGAATCTGTTTTGATCTTCTTTTGATCGTAGAGATCTGACGTGATGGTCAATACATATTGATGTCTGGAGGTTCGGGATTATTGGTACATAAATATTGATGACTGGAGGTTAGCAGGGGTTGAAAGTAACTAAGTACATTTACCCAAGTACTGTATTTAAGTACAATTTTGAGTTTGTTTGTTTTGTTTTACTTTACTGGAGTATTTCCAATTGTAAATACATTTACATCGATTCCCTACATCTCGGGGGCAAATATTGTACTCTTAAATTCACCACAATTATTTGACATGTTACCTACCAGTGAGAGCCTGGTATTTGTTCTAAAACGAGCCGTGTGATCAGGTTTAGAAAAAAGGGAAACAAATAATCGTGGTTCCGGGGGTTGGCTCCGGTTGGTTCCGGTTGCCGAATAAATTTGTTTAGTCTCGCTAGTCACGCCACGAGTTAGAATCAAAAATGGACTTAGCAAACGACTATTATACCAAAAGAAACCAAACGATAATACCTTTCAGGGTATGAGTCAGGGAAAAATGTATAGGACCCAAATGCAGGAGAGACAGACGCTGAACAGGTCGGTTCAAAGTGTTTAATAACTCAAAAACAAAGAAAACAAACTAAAGGAACTGAACTCAAGACATACTACACGTCAGTGGTGTACAGTAACTAAGTACATTTACTCAAGTACTGTACTTAATTAAAATGTTGAGGTACTTTTACTTTACAGGAGTATTTTCAATTGTCTATACTTTTACTTCTACTCCACTACATTTCAGAGGCAAATATTGTATATAGATACATAAATTATAGAACTAACCTCTCCATGTGACCTCTGCCAGGTGTCCTATAGCGCGGTGAGCTCCCTGGACCCCAGCACCGACCTGACCAATCAGAGAGGACGCGTGTTCAAGCTGCGGAACGAGACCCACCACCTGTTCGTGGGCCTGAACCCGGGGACGGTCTACGCCTTCACAATAAGAGCCTCCACCAGCAAGGGCTTCGGACCCCCCACCACCATCAACATCCAGACCAAGATAGCAGGTCTGTGTGTGTGTGTGTGTGTGTGTGTGTGTGTGTGTGTGTGTGTGTGTGTGTGTGTGTGTGTGTGTGTGTGTGTGTGTGTGTGTGTGTGTGTGTGTGTGTGTGTGTGTGTGTGTGTGCCTACGTGCGTGTGTGAGAATACATTCTGCCAACACTCAGTCATAATCTGAGTTTGACCTTTTCAGTGCAAACTTCCATCATGTTAACACACACACACACACACACACACACACACACACACACACACACACACACACACACACACACACACACACACACACACACACACACACACACAAGCTAAATGCCATGCCAGCACCAATCTTCATTATCAATGCCAGTGAGAAGAGGATGATGGATGGGGTTTTTAACCTACGTCTGTATGTTGTTCTGTCCAGCCCCTCTGATGCCCGAGGAGTCAGAGTCTCCTCTGAACGAGACGGAGACCAGCATCACTGTCCTCCTCAAGCCTGCTCTGTCCAGAGGAGCTCCTGTCAGGTACTCCCCCCCCCCCTTATAGTACCTGCTCATCCTCTCCTCTCCTCTCCTCTCCTCTCCTCTCCTCTCCTCTCCTCTCTTCCAGAGATTTTTGGGCGGTGAAACCGCCCCTATATGTGAGGTTTGGATATTTGCACACCAAATCCTGCGCTGTGATTGGCCACCAGTGTACCCCCCTAACCCTGCACCGTGATTGGCCAATCACAGTCTATTCAGGACTGTGATTGGCTAGGGAAACATGACACATGTGCATAGCCCTATAAATAGGACTATGCACTTAAAAAAAACACATTTATGTTTTTTTTTAAGTGAATCACACATTGTGGGTGGAAAGGGTATTAAAAAAAACACATTATTCTTTTAAGTGAGCTTCCATCACCGTGATGACCACTGTTAAATAACAACAGTGACAGAGTGCTCCAATTCCACATGCTGTGATTGGCTAGTGAGACATATGATGAAATTAATCTAAAACCACTTTGATGTGACACTAGTATATTTAACTTAGATGCTGTCCATTTCGTGAGAACAGTAAAAAAGAACTCAAAGATCACTATGGCTGAAATGAGAAAAGGGAAAACCGATATTGAGAAGAAAATAGAAAGTCTTCCTAGAACTGGCCCTTTCAGATCAAAGGATATATCAGAAAAGGTTAAAGACAGAATTGTGACAAAGCACAGATCTGGCCAAGGTTACAAAAGAATTTCAGCTAAACTTAAGATTTCTAAGAACACAGTTACCAACATAATCCGTAAATGGAAGAGACGAGCCTTGGTGGGAAACATAAAGAAGAACCCAAAAATCGCTATGTTTGAAATGGGAAAAGAGGAAAAGGATAAAATGAAAATGATAAGATCAAAGGGTATTCCAGAAGAGCTCAAAGACAGAATTGTGGCAATTGTTTCAATAAATGTATTTATTTTTTGTACATGATTGGTTGACTCCATTCAGTATTGTGATTAGCTAGCAAGACACCGCCCACTTCACACTGGGTGTGACTTTTTTTTACTTTACTGGAGTATTTCCCATTTTCAGTACTTTTACTCCACTACATCCACTACATATCAGAGGCAAATATTGTACTTTTACTCCACTACAATTATTGGAAAACTTTTGTTACTAGTTACTTTGCAGATATAAATTATTATTATTATAAAATATACATTAACCACTTTAGCCCTATCTTATACCTAGGCTATTTGAAATCTACAAACTCACAACGCGTTGCACCGCAACGCGTTGTGAGCTTGTAGATCTGCTATTTTCAAACATTTTTGTACTTTTACTTTTGGTACTTTAAGTACTTTTTGATAGCAGTACCTTTGTACTTTTACTCAAGTAAATTTTGAATTCCAGACTTTCACTTTTAACAGAGTACTTTTACATTGCAGTATTGATACTTTTACATAAGTAAAACATTTGAGTACTTTTTCCACCACTGCTCTTCTCTCCTACCTAGTGATAATGTATATCTACTCTCTCCTCAGCTCCTACCAGTTGGTGGTGAAGGAGGAGCGCAGGTCAAAGTCTCGCCGTGCCGCTCCGGAGGTCCCAGAGTGCTTTTTGGCCCCCGTGGGTTTCCGTAACGCCTCTCTGCTTGGCTCCTCCTACTACATGGCCGCGGAGCTGCCGTCGTCCAGCATGACTGTGGTGCAGGTACACACCGGAGGTCACACAGGGGTCACACTGGGGTCACAATGGAGGTCACTCGGGTCGCACTGGGGGTCCTTTAAATACATAAAAACATGTTTGAGAACCACTGAATTAAAGGCAGGCGAGCAGTGTCCACGTGCCCCCAAGTACGCATGATTGAAAACACCAAGTCCTGCATACAGGACCCCAAGGGAGAAAACAGACAGACAGACAGACAGACAGACAGACAGACAGACAGACAGACAGACAGACAGACAGACAGACAGACAGACAGACAGACAGACAGACAGACAGACAGACAGACAGACAGACAGACAGACAGACCTGATAAGACAAAGGAATTAAAGGGGATGTCATAATTCCATTATGTAATAAAGTGTTATTGTCATTAACTTTATGATAATTCCATTATGTAATAATGTGTTATTGTCATTAACTTTATGATAATTCCATCATGTAATAAAGTGTTATTGTCATTAACTTTATGATAATTCCATTAAGTAATAAAGTGTTATTGTCATTAACTTTATGATAATTCCATTATGTAATAATGTGTTATTGTCATTAACTTTATGATAATTCCATCATGTAATAATGTGTTATTGTCATTAACTTTATGATAATTCCATCATGTAATAATGTGTTATTGTCATTAACTTTATGATAATTCCATTATGTAATAATGTGTTATTGTCATTAACTTTATGATAATTCCATTATGTAATAATGTGTTATTGTCATTAACTTTATGATAATTCCATCATGTAATAAAGTGTTATTGTCATTAACTTTATGATAATTCCATTATGTAATAAAGTGTTATTGTCATTAACTTTATGATAATGCCATTATGTATTAAAGTGTTATTGTTATTAACTTTATAATTCCATTATGTAATAATGTGTTATTGTTATTAATCTTGCAGCCGTTCACAGTGGGAGATAATAAAAGTTATGGAGGTTTCTGGAATCCTCCTCTCTCCCCCGCTAAAAGCTACAGCATCTACTACCAAGCCCTGAGTCGCACCGACAAGGTGAGAGCACGCACACACGCACACACACACATGCACGCACGCACGCCTCTCAAGGTGAGAGTCACACGTTTAAGGCCATAAACTGTTTTCCCACCGTTGTCCGTCCGTCCGTGAGGAGCTAATCCCCCGCACCGTTGGACCGATTGCCGTGAAACTTTGGAACGCACACTCCCAGTGGGCCAAGGAACCTCTGCCCCAAAAATGTTCCCTCTAATTTTTCATCGGTCTGAGCAAACACTCCAACCTTCAGAGCGCAACTTGAGCAACTTCTGAGCAACATATGACGAGTGCACCGTGTAGGCTACACTGCGGTCGGCTTATTCTAATCTAGGCCTAATTACAGAATAAATAATAGTGGTTTGATTACCTTTAATAAACTGTAGGCTACCAGTCAGTTAAATTAAAAAAGAAGAAAAAAAACGTTTTTGCATATCCATTATTATTCAGTATTATGTGAACACATTTAGAAAATGTTGTACATAAATACAAAACAATAGGCCTGAATATGAGTCAACAAAATAACAATGCATTGACATACGGACATATTGCCGTTGACAGATGTCTAAAGGAGGTTAGCCCCGGCTGAGAAGTGACAGACATTATGATGTATAAAAGACAGTCCAACAGAATATGCATAATAGGAGCATACTGTGTACTGTATAGGCCACGGTAGGCTACACAATGTATGCATGTATATGATGTGAGCTTTTGGTAGGCCTACCATTTGTGCGTTAAATGAACACCGGCTTTTGACCATCATATCAAACGGCCTAGGCTAATTCATATCAAATTGGGGGTCCTTGAAATTAAAACAGTTCAGAATCACTGGGTTAAACTGTAGTTCATTCACAGAAAATACAATAAAGTAAGCATGGAAACAGGGCTTGGTTTGGAAAAGCCTAAATTTTGCGCTAACATAATGTATTGACATGGCTAGACTAGCCTTGTAGAGAGGTGGACTAGCAATCTCTCCTTCATTGTGGGACATTGCAGGACTCTGGAGATAGTTACAGTCAACACAAATAGAAAGTCAAGCTTCATAGAGGGAACAGTGCAGTTTTTAGTTCGCACATGGAGCAGTGGTGGAAAAAGTACTACATTTTTTTACTTAAGTAAAAGTATGAATACTGCAATGTAGAAATACTCTGTTACAAGTGAAATACCGGAATTCAAAATGTACTTGAGTAAAAGTACAAAAGTATTGGTATCAAAATGTACTTAAAGTACCAAAAGTAGAAAGTACTCATTATGCAGAATTTCACAAGTTTTCAAATATTTGTAGTGGAGTAGAAGTAAAAGTACTGAAAATTTGAAATACACAGTAAAGTACATGTACATCAAAATTGTACTTAAGTACAGCACTTGAGTAAATGTACTTAGTTACTTTACACCACTGTTGACACTGATGACAGATAACGTAAGTGTGTTATCTCCGCTGTGATTCCATTCTGATTGGCTACAATTGGCTTTGAAGTCTTGAACACAGTGTCCGATAGCCGCAAAACTTTGCACGCACACTTTCACTAGGCCAAGGAAGAATGTTTTGGCTTATAAGTCTTGAGCCGTAGTGGGGAGAGGAATCATAAGT
>NC_137612.1:7415199-7422699 GCF_963280865.1 Gymnoscopelus braueri | reverse complement strand
ACATGATTTGTTTAGTTTTGGAACACAGTTCTAATATGACCCAATGCTAAGATGACCCTATGGGATTTTCAAAGAAAAAAAAAATACTTCCTTGACCCAGGGGGTGGCGGGAGTTACCTCAGGACTTCACTTCTCTATAGACCAGTGGTTGTCAAAGTGGGGGACTTTGGGGGGGGGGGTACTTTGGGGTAAAAAAAAGAACATTTGGGGGTCCTTGACATGAAAAAGTTTGAAAACCACTGATCTACACCATTCAACACGATTGAACCAAACACAGAACCACACAACAATAACACGACACCTTGATAACAACAAAAAACTCCTGTCTTTATTAGAATTTATCTTTTTTTATTTCCCTCTCTCTCTCTCTCTCTCTCTCTCTCTCTCTCTCTCTCTCTCTCTGTGTCTCTTTCTCTCTCTTTCTCTCTCTCTCTCTCTCCCTCTCTCTCTCCCTCTCTCTCTCTCCCTCTCTCTCTTATGCATCGTGGCATGGTGGACGCGGCACTGCCCCCTAGTGGTGTTAGGTAGGGGACAAATCACAACACCGTATATTCTAGTCATCCCGAGCGAAGGTGATTATCGCTTCATTACGCAAAAAGATTTATTTACGTCCTCTGTTTGTCGTTTATCACTCATTTCCCCCCACTCCCTGTCTGCTTTGTTTGTTATCATTATTATTATTATTATTATTATTATTATTATTGTTTACATTACTATCCATAAACACCTACCTTTCACCTATAGCTCCGTTTCGAAACTCACTCTCCACTATTGGCTCCATGATTATGTTCTGCTGTATTGAGCCCCGGTCATTACCTTTTTCCGCACATCATATCCGAAAAGCAAAGGCAGTCCACAGTGCAAACAGAATTGTCGAAAAGTAAAATGTAAACGACAGGTTAAACCAAACGTTTAAAGGTAGGGTAAGTAATATATGTTTGTTAAAATAAGTGTTAAATAGCTCCATCTTGTGATAGTAATCATTGCCATAGAGTGTTTGTTCAGCAACAGTATTAAATAGGTCCATATTGTGGTAGTACTATTGATATAGAGTGTTTGTTTTTAACAGGATTCTCCCTGTCTCTCCACCTCTTTAGTAAGCAGAAAATGCCTTTTCATATCGGAATTCTGGACTTTTACTTGTAACAGAGTATTTCTATATTGCAGGATTGGTACTTTTACTTAAGTAAAGAATTTGAGTACTTTTTCCACCACTGGTTTCAACCCGTCGCTTGCATTGTCTGTTTGCGTTGTGGACCAGCTTTACTTTTCGGATACGATGTGCAGAAAAAAAGTAATAATCGCAACCATTCTCCGGTCCCGAGAGAATGGAAAATGAAATTGAATAGGCACGAGGACCAATGAAATTGAATGCTGCTCTTAGAACACATTTGGGCCCTTATAAGTCCCATCTGCCCTCTCTCTCCCTCCCCCCCTCTCTCTCTCTCTCTCTCTCTCTCTCTCTCTCTCTCTCTCTAACTCTCTCTCATTAACTCTCTCTCAAGCCAGTTATTTTGTCGTTTCCTGTGTCTCTTCACCATCTCTCACTTCATTCACGTGCACGCCCGCTCCGCTGTGTGTCAGTGCACATGGCTGCTGTGTGTGTGTGTGTGTGTGTGTGTGTGTGTGTGTGTGTGTGTGTGTGTGTGTGTGTGTGTGTGTGTGTGTGTGTGTGTGTGTGTGTGTGTGTGTGTGTGCAACAGACAACATGACAGCGTGATGAGTATCAACACCAGTGAGCTAACGCTGATAAACAGATTGATCAATCGATTCATCAATTGATCAATTGATTACTTAAGTAAAAGTTATCAGTACTACAATTAAGTAAAAGTACAATCGTCAAGTCAAATGTCATAATCGTGACACAGCCCTAGTGTTATTGCTATGTGTCCACGTCAAGCCCCCAGAACCCAGTGGTTTCATTGAAGCCAAATGGATATGCTGGCCATTTGAGGTATTGCAGGTGTGGCCAATGTACATGTACGAGCCCATGGTGCTCCAGTGTCGTCACTGAGGACCCAAATAGGCCGCACCCATCACATTTTCCAATACGTTTCCAACCCGGAAGAAGGGTTCAATTGGGCCCATGCGCTGGGTGAGCAACTCAATGCAAGTGGATGGGAGGCGATATCCGGTGCCCTCTCTATTATTTTTAACTCTATGGTCCACGTAGAACGTCTTTTGAGCGGGCATGGCACCAATGGTTTAAATTAACAAAGTACATTTACTGTACAAGTACTGTACTTAAGTACAATTTTGAGATATTTTTTTACTTTACTGGAGTATTTCCAATTTTCAATACTTTCACTTCTACTCCACTACATCTCAGAGGCAAACATTGTACTTTTACTCCACTACAGTGATTTAAAAACTTTAGTTACTAGTTACTTTGCAGAAACAAGTTATTATATTATAAAACATACATTAACCACTTTAGCCCTATTTTATACATACACTATTTGAAAATAGCCGATCTACAAGCTCACATCGCGTCCCGATGTGACGCGTTGTGAGCTTGTAGAGCTGCTATTTTCAAACATTTTAGTACTTTTACTTTTGGTACTTAAGTATATTTTGATGCCAACACTTTTGTACTTTTACTGAAGTAACATTTTTAACACAGGCCTTGTACTTGTAACACAGTATTTTTTATTGTGGTATTGCTACTTTTACTCAGTAAAATATCTGAGTACTTCTTCCACCGCCGCATGGCACCAGTCTTCCATCCATTTCTATGGTGAAGAAATGCCACGCCTCAGCACTCTCGACACCAGGTGTTTTTTTTTTACGCAGCTGGAAACAGTTCAACTTTTGGAGCAATTAAGGGCCCAGCTTCCTGCTTTGAAATTGAGTACATATAGAGCACCGAAGTCTGACGTAATTTACACATCCTACCTAGTTTGCGGTTTTCCACCCCCGTTCTGAATCCCCATAGACTTCTTTAATATCGCGTCAAATAAGAACTGTGTTCCAAAAATAAACAAATGATCCCGGCGGTTTGACTCTTATGGATATGAAGCATCAACTGACGGTGAGAAAACGCTAATGTTACTTCCGCCGAATTAGTTAAAATTTCGCCAGAAACAGACTGTATCAAATATGAGTGACTGACTATCATAAACGGTACAGAACCTCCCTGACAATATCGCCGACACTTTTGGACCACAATTCTTACATGAGACAATTCTAAGATGACACCATGTTCTCCATACATAGAGAAATTACTTTACGAACCAGGGGATGAACGAGTGACGTCAGGACTTCTGTACTCTACTATAGGAAGTGATAGTTCATATGAATGGCCAGTAGTTTTGCTGTTTTACCCCTGCTGGTGTCAGAAATATTTTTTCTCCATTCAAGTGTGTGGGTTTTTGACGAACTTTAGACTTGATTTTCTTACTTTAAACATTGTCATAAATACTATATGCTTCCAGTCGCTAGTTTAAAGTCTTCTTTCAATCACCATGATATGCGTTTTGGTCAATTATGGTCCCATTTATTAAAAAATGTACGATAAAGTAGGGTATGCTATTAGGAGGGGCGGGATGATTTGATTGACAAGCTACACAACCAATAGCATTCATTCCCTGCACCCGCTCTTGATTCACAAGCTACCCAACCAAAAATAGCATTCATTTAGCGATTGATTTCCGGTTGCTGGTATATATTAAAGATAACGGATTTGAAATCGTTGAAAAATAGGCTTCATTTACGGTCTGTAGAGTCGGGGGGCGTGACTTTGTCCATCTCTTTTATACAGTCTATGTTTTGGAGAGGAGAGTCGGTCATTTGATCGTCCTGACTGTAACGTGACACCCCGATAATTTACAACCCGAAGTTGGGTCGTTACCACAACCACAAGAAGTCAATGTTTACGTTGTTTTAGCTAAACTATTTGTGCTAATAACAAAGATGACAGGACGTTTGAGCAGTGAGCACCTCAATGGTTGACAGGTTGGAACAGTGCAGGCATCACACTGTGTGTGAGCGCTATGGACATCATATCCACACTGTGTGTGAGCACTATGGACATAATATCCACAGTCTTCGAATGCTATGAACATGATATCCACACTGTGTGTGTGTGTGTGTGTGTGTGTGTGTGTGTGTGTGTGTGTGTGTGTGTGTGTGTGTGTGTGTGTGTGTGTGTGTTTGTGTGTTAGCGCTATGGACATGATATCCTCAGCTAAAAAAAAGGTGTTCTCTATGCCTTGCTGATCACTATAGCAATGATTACCAAACTGAGGAAAAAGCTCACTAACCTGATACCTCACACTGTGTGTCTGTCTGTCTGTCTGTCTGTCTGTCTGTCTGTCTGTCTGTCTGTCTGTCTGTCTGTCTGTCTGTCTGTCTGTCTGTCTGTCTGTCTGTCTGTCTGTCTTTCTTTCTGCTTGCTTGCTTGCTTGCTTGCTTGCTTGCCTGCCTGCCTGCCCGCCTGCCTGTCTGTCTGCTTCTGCAATGATGTACATTTGGTTTGCTGTGTATTTGCTCATGAAAAAACAAGTCAGTATGGAGTGAATGATGCCAGACGTAGCGAAATCCTCCATTGAGGACGGTGGGATTACAGATACAATGTATCATTGTTGATGGCATTCATGTGTTCGCTTCCTGTCTTTAGTTGAAGGTTAGCGTTAGCATTGCGTTAGCATTAGCATTATAATGTTGTCAATCTCTTAAAAAATAAAACTCTGATCTACAAGCTCACAGTGCTCACAAACACACACACACACACACACACACACACACACACACACACACACACACACACACACACACACACACACACACACATTAATATATATATATATATATATATATATATATATATATATATATATATATATATATATATATATATATACATAAATATATATTATATATATATTATATATATATATATATATATATATATGACCGCAGTCAGCCTAACACACATCTATGCATGCACCCCACATATTAGTACAACTATCACTCATCCTGGTCATCGAAGGCACCAAAAAAAGCAGATCTACAAACCCACCACGTGTGGCCCTTAACTAATGATGTATTAGCGTTGATCATAGTGACTTCACCATTAATTAACATGAATTAATGATGAATTCCTGATGAATTCCTGTTGAATTAATGCATGAGTTAATCGAGAATTAAGCGTTAATTAAGTACTAATTATGTGTATGAATGGGCCCTTTAGGATTGTTTTGGTTTGGATTCAGCGTTCATTTGCAGCGTTGGCCTGTAATTTGTACTGTTGGTGTTGCTTCAAATTGTTGTTGGCACAATCTGTTAATTTTGTCGACTAAAACTATGACGAAAAACGTTTGTCGACTACCTTTTTTCACAAAAAAAAAAGTAAGCTATGATGACAAAAACTATGACTAAATATAGTGACGGCCCCCAATTAAAATACATTTAGTTGATTAAATCAACTGTAGATTTAGTTGCAGTGGTGTAAAGTAACTACGTATTTAACTCAAGTACTCTACTTGTGCAATGTTTAGCGACTTTTACTTTACTGGAGTATTTCCAATTACTCCACATCTCGGAGGCAAATATTGTACTTTTACTCCACTACAATTATTTGAAAACTTTAGTTACTAGTTACTTTGCAGATGTACATTATGCAAGGGATAATATATGGGGAGGTAGTCATTATTGAAATTTAAAGCCCGACAGGGTGATAGCCGAGGCGGAGCCGAGGTGCATTATCACCCTGAATGGCTTTAAATTTTACACGGCTACTCAATACATAAATAAATAAATAGACTCAAAAGTAACAACAAAACGAAGTATTTCCTTGCTTACGGCAATGAAAGTATTCCATAAGTATTGGGCTGGGCGGACAAGTTCGCCTCGGAAAACAAATGACAGTATTCCATAAGGTAAGGGGAAGACTCGCCCCAAAACACACTCACCCCTATTCTATATACCGTTGGATTTTCCTGTAATACCGCCGTATTTGCCCCGGGCGACTGTGTTTTGGGGTGAGTGTTTTGGTATTCCCCCGTTGTTGCGCCACGATAAACAAGGAAGTGCAGTGGATCAAATAGAATGACTTTTTGGTCATTGCATCGTCTATTTCTCACTTCAAATGTTTTCAAAAAAAATCTTGAGAGCAACGTTTAGTTGTAAATTACATTGTTTGTTTGTTTACATGGCTGTCATGTTGGATAAAGCATAAAACCAAGCAGCGCAGCTTGATATGAGCAGGTGTTCTGAGTCTCTGATTACACAGCGGTCCGTTATTGAGCTCATCGGTCATTATCCAGAAATAATGACCGATGATTGACCAATCAGAATCGAGCATTCAACCAAGCCGTGTAATAATGCATTATAAAACATACATTAACCATTTTTTACATGTGCTATTTTCAAACATTTTAGTACTTTTACTTTTGGTACTTTAAGTACATTTTGATACCAATACCTTTGTACTTACCTAAGTAAATTTTGAATTCCGGACTTTTACGACTAGAGTAGGCCTACTTCTACATTGCAGTATTGATACTTTTTCCACCACTGTTTAGCTCACTAACATCTTATGATACTTAGTCAACTACAACTAGACTAAAAGATTTCAGATGACTACATTGAATTTTATTCAAAAGACTGTGACTTAAACTGCGTCAAAATGTCCTGTATACCCGGCATACTGACACTAGGGTAAATGACCCAGCATAAGGATTGTAGGGGTTAAATGTGTTTAAGTTGTTCTGGAATCAGGGTCGCGACCCCAAAACAATCATCTGTAAGCTTGGCTTTCACTGACACAGTAATGGACAAAACACAAACACACACATAACACACACACACACACACACACACACACACACACACACACACACACACACACACACAGACACACATACACACACACACACACACACACACACACACACACACACACACACACACACACACACACACACACACACACACACACACACACACACACACAGAGCAGATGATGTTACTGTATGTTTTTTTTTGGTTCTTAAAAGCTATAAAGCACTTTATATAGTCTGACCCGCTGCTATTTAGATTACTGTGTGTGTGTGTGTGTGTGTGTGTGTGTGTGTGTGTGTGTGTGTGTGTGTGTGTGTGTGTGTGTGTGTGTGTGTGTGTGTGTGTGTGTGTGTGTGTGTGTGTGTGTGTGTGTGTGTGTGTGTGTGTGTGTGTGTGGTGGAGATAATGGGGCCATTAGCATTGTCTCCATTGTTATTGGGTTACGGAGACAAAAGACACTCTAATCCTGGGCCCCTTTTGACCGCACACACACACACACATTAGTGCAGGGTTGTCAGATGTGTCAGAGGCCGCGCTAGGATTTTAAACTGCCGGTCACCGAGTCCGGAATGATTACAATTTATTGGAAATCTGATAAAAATAACGGACATAATAATTTTTAATGCATGAATGATAAGCAGGTGCGTAAAAGGAGCCAATAATAACAGTTAGAATGTAAATGAGTAGGATATAGAAAACAATTACAGCTTCATCTTG
>NC_137612.1:7402699-7410199 GCF_963280865.1 Gymnoscopelus braueri | reverse complement strand
TTATCCCGCATTTGACACACACACACACACACACTTGTATGTCTCTATATGTCCCTTTCCCTCTCTCTACCTTTATCCCATCCATCCATTCATGCATCCATCCATCCATCCATCCATCCATCCATCCATCCATCCATCCATCCATCCATCCATCACACCATTCTGCTTTGTAAAATAAACAGGCCTTCCAACGGTATGAAAGTTATTGCTGAGAAGCATTGTTTCAATAGAGAAATACTCTACCACGCACGTGTACCCACGCACGTCTACCCACGCACGCACGCACGCACGCACGCACGCACGCACGCACGCACGCACGCACGCACGCACGCACGCACGCACGCACGCACGCACGCACGCACGCACGCACACACACACACACACACACACACACACACACACACACACACACACACACACAGTGCCATGCAGTGCAGTTGAGTAGTGGATAAAGTGTGTTTAAAAAAAAAACTCATTCACCGCCAGATGACCAGCTGTACACTTTCCTTATCTACAATGGAACACGTGTGGGTGTGTGTGTGTGTGTGTGTGTGTGTTTGTGTGTGTGTGTGTGTGTGTGTGTGTGTGTGTGTGTGTGTGTGTGTGTGTGTGTGTGTGTGTGTGTGTGTGTGTGTGTGTGTGTGTGTGTGTGTGTGTGTGTGTGTGTGTGTGTGTGTGTGTGTGTGTGTGTCTCACTCCTTGGAGCAGAGAGATGCTTTGTATAAAACAGTGTTTGTCTGTCTGTCTGTCTGTCTGTCTGTCTGTCTGTCTGTCTGTCTGTCTGTCTGTCTGTCTGTCTGTCTGTCTGTCTGTCTGTATGAATGCATGTGGATATTTACACAATATAGATTAAATAAATGTCTATGGATATTTAAACAATTTAGCATTTTTGCATTTGTGTTTTTTCATTTCATATGAAAGCAGAAAATCATAGCAAAAGAATGAGATTGGTTAACTCGTTGCCGTGCTATGAGCTTGTATATCTGCTATTTTTTGAAACATCTTAAAGAATTGTGCAAATCTTTGAATATATATATATATATATATATATATATATTTAGAGCGAACAATTGTAACTCAAATCTTTGCTTCTGTCGGGGTCCCTGGAACAAAATATTTTCAGATGGGGGTCCGTGGCCAAATACATATCTAAAAATGTTTTCTAAATCCTAACATACTGTTGCTAGTGGTGCTCCAACTTTTCCATGTCAAGGACCCCCAAAACGATATGCATTTGGCTGCGGACCCCCTTCTCAATATATGTAGTTTCAGGGACCCCCCTGAAGCACAGATCGGAGATAAACATTTTCGCTTTAAAACATATATATTCAAGATTTGCAGACATTTTCCACGATTTAAAAATAAATAGCAGATCTACAAGCTCAGATTTGTATACATTCTGCATAACTCAGATTTGTATACATTCTGCATAATGGGTACTTTTACTTTTGGTACTTAAAGTGCCAATACTGTTGCACTTTTATTCAGGTACATTTTTATTTCTGGACTTTTACTTAACAGAGTAAGTAACAGAGTATTTCTTTATTGCAGTATTGATATTTTTACTTAAGTAAAACATTTTAGTACTTTTTTCCACCACTGCTTGACACTATGACTCAGACATATTGGTCGGATCGACAGTGCGACGTCGGTGTAGGGGTCGCGTAGCGCCCCGCACTCTAGATCGGGCTAGTGGCACACTTAGGTGGCACACTTTCTTCTTCTTCTTCTTCTTCTTCTTCTTCTTCTTCTTCTTCTTCTTCTTCTTCTTCTTCTTCTTCTTCTTCTTCTTCTTCTCTGGTGGTTTTCGTCAGCTACAGTGCCCTCTCTTTGGCTAGGAGGATGTGATGTGTTTGTTTAGGCAGTTTGTTTACATTATGAAGTTAGCTAGCTGCGTCTCTGTTTATCCCGGGGTAGTAGTGCTACCAAAGTCCCCCTCGCCCCCTCCCACTCACATTAACTTCCCAGACCCCTCCCCATCCCGCACAAAAAGGTATAGATTATTGGACTTCATTAACTGTTTCAAATATACATTTCACAAACCTCTTAAGATTTGCTGCTGTCATTCTCCCCCAACCAACATTGGATAAAATGTTATCCATGAATGGTTTCAGAGAGGGTTGATGGAAATCTTTTGTGATTTTAGATTAGAGCAAAAGAGGTTTACTTAATCATGCAGTGGATATATTTTCAACACAAATGCCTGCTGCTTCGATCCGACAGCTGAGAAACCTGCGCATTTAATCACATAAAAAAGTAGTGCAAATTAACCGCACATGTTTATGCTTCTGTCTTCTGGCGATGGGGGGCTTTGGTAGCTCTACTATCCCGGGATAAACAGGGACGCTAGCTAACTGGCCCGATAACGTTAGCTAGCCAAGCGCGCGTTATTGTCAAGCACTGTGTGTACTTTGTAAACAGGCCGTTCCGTTGTACAAGTACAATACTGCTGAGTTGTACTCATATACTTTCCTTCACCGCTCATAAGGAACGTTTGGTAACAATTTACTTAAAGGTCAGGTCGATTTTTAACTAAAGTGTTACCCAACATTCTTTTTTTTATTTTACATCTCTGACTCGAGTCTCACGGTTGTGTTATGTCTCTCTCTATCTTCCTGTTTCCTGTCTTTGGCTCCAACCCTTCCTGCCCCGCCCTCCTGTACCTGCCCCGCCCTCCGATAGAGAGATTCACACGTGGAGAACTCTGAGTGTGGGGTACTGCGCACGCACACACACACACACACACACACACACACACACACACACACACACACACACACACACACACACACACACACACACACACAGACACACAGACACACACAGACACACACACACTCTACGCATCAACACGTGCACACACACACACACACACACACACACACACACACACACACACACACACACACACACACACACACACACACACACACACACGCACACACACAGACACACACACACACCCGCACGCACGCACGCAAACGCACACGCACACGCACACGCACACGCACACACACACACACATCACACACACACACACACACATACACACACACACACAAACAAACAACGCACGTACACACATGTACACACATGTACACACACACACACACACACACACACACACACACACACACACACACTCAAACAACGCACCTACACACACACACACACACACACACACACACACACACACACACACACACACACACACACACACACACACACACACACACACACACACACACACACTCAAACAACGCACGCATGCACACAAACACTCCAGTGGGTGGATTTAATTATGATTTACATCTAGGTGAGCGCCTGTGTCGCACACCAAAACATTGCTAATTTACAAGCTCAATACGTGTTGCACTACGACCACAGCTTGTAAATCTGCAATTTCCGCAAACCAAGTGTAAACCAAGCACATTTCATTTATTTGTATTATGTTTTAACCAAATGCCTAGTCACTCATTTTAAAAGCACAGTTCACACTCTCTCTCACCAGTGCCTGCTTATTCTAAGCAACCTGGGAGCCCTTTTGGTTAAAGGTTTCATGACATTCAGTTTTACAACACATTAAAAGTCTTTGTCATGGTCCTTAAAACGTGTATACCCCCCTGTGCTTCAGGGGGGTCCCTGAAACTGAAAATTCCACTCCAGTTAGCCATTGCAGGTGTTTTTCTCTCACATTTCTAAAGCCTTTTCAACTGCAATGAAAAAAATAAATCTTTGCCTGCGGGTGTCGCTGTTGAGGGATTTTGCCTGTCAATCATTGCCCCCAAAGGAAAGGATAGGGGAGGGGAGGGACGAGGAGGAGAGTGGACGGGATTAATGGCCTGTGACTCTCCGAGGGGCAATCACAGATTACTTTTCAGCCTAATTATTCAGAAAACCCCAGACCACAGAAAATCCACTGAATGTTCAAAGTTCAGGTTTTTGGGGTGTAATTGAGGTTATAAAACCCCCAAAAAAAAGTGAAAATGAATGTCATAGAACCTTTAAAGAAATTATACATTATATTTGTTTTTGCCTCTTTTGTGTATAAACAGGAACTCGGTTTGTCTCCTCCCCTTTCTTAGGGTTAAGGTTGCTTCTGTGTTTATTCTACTACAACAACATTACATGTTTAGGGCAGTGGTGCTGATTTATAATATAATCTCTCAAGACAGATTCTGCTAGCAGCAGTATTAGAACTGACTTTGGGCTTGTTTTTCTGTAAAGTCGCTTGTAAGTATTGGCAGATGTGGGTTTCGGTATTTTGAGCCTGTTTCTGGCTTGCATCAGATTAACCACTTTATACCTATTGGATATTTGATTGGTCTGTGGACAAATACATGTTCATTTGGGCTCCTTGACATGAAACTGTTTGAGAACCCCTGGTTTAAACAACATGAGATGATAAAGTCTGACTAAATACTTTATTATTCAGAAATGTAAAAAGCACAGAGGTACAGTAAGACATTTAGGTTAAAAAAGATAGCACAGAAGCCCTGGGGACTTGTTTCCATTGTGGTCCTATGTGTATTCAATTCATCAACATAGCATATTAACACATTATCATTAATACACGTCATCAAACAAAATACAAATAACTATGTGTACAAAGGAGCAAAAGGAAAAATGTCGGCAGTGAATGACACCTCCTTTTGATGGGAATTAAAATATACCTCCCCTTGTGGTCTCCTGATAGATGTTGTTTAGGACAGTTTTGAGAGAAGCCAGTGATTCACATCCTTTAATGGATGTTGTCAGTGCATTCCGCATTGCAGTGGCAGAGTAGTAGAATGAGAATTGTCCCATGTGTGTTATTTGGGGCGGGGAGGGGGGTACCAGATCCTTCTGGTGTTGTGGCGGAGGTTGCCACTCACTCTAGAGAAGTAGTTAGACCCTCTGAGTATCTTGAATACCAATCCCGTTGATATTTCCTTAACCCTGTCTACTCTGAGCCATCCTGATCTAAACTTAACTCTGTCTCCTACCCTGAGCCATCCCAAACTAGCAAAGTGTGTTGGAAATAGGTGGGTCATGGGCTTAAGGGAGAGGAGTAGTCCCAATTAGTTTGTTTTTGGAGGTGACCTCTTAAACTGTGTCACTGTGTTATCTGACAACATGTGACCTGTTAAACTGTGTCGCTGTGACATTGTGTGACAATGTGTGACGATGAAGCATTTATCCTGCCGACTAGGCCAAACACTTTGTTGAAGATGATCAGTTCAGCGTAGCACCACCCAAACTGAAAGGACTGATAAGACTACTTCTCGGCCTTAAGCCCATGACCCACCTAATTCTAACACACTTTGCTAGTTTGGGATGGCTCATGGTAGAAGACAGGGTTAAGCAAATATCAATGGGATTGGTATTTAATATACTCAAAGGGACAGTGCCCTCAATACCCTCATAACTACCTCTCCAAAGTGAGTACCCACAGCCACAACAGAGGGGGGGGGGGGGACCATGATCTGGTACCACCCAAATGTAGAAAAAACATGGTAAAGTTCTCATTCTATTACTCTGCCACCAAAATGTGGAATGCCCTGACAGGATGCAAAATTGGCCTGAAAAATCATCTATCAGGAGACCACAAGGGGAGGCAAATGTAAATCTCCCAAAGAAAGGAGGTGTCATTCACTGCTGTCGTTTTTCCTTTTTCTCCTTTGTACATATAGTGTTTGTATTTGTTGATGAAATGTATTATTGTGTTAATTTTTTATGTTGATGAATGATAAATAGGACCAAAATGAAAACATGTCCCCAGGACTTTTTTTTTGTGTTATCCTTTTAGCCTTAATGTCTTACTGTACCAAGTGTGTCCGGGTAGCTCAGTCGGTAGAGCTCTCACCTTTTTACCACATTAGGACCACAATGGAAACAAGATCGCAAGGACTTTTCTTTTGCACTATCCTGGTGTTTGACTGTACTCATGCTGTTTTACATTTCTGTCTAATAATATATTCAATCAATCAAGATAAAACAAGCATATTAAATAGCGCGGCTTGGGCGTGGAAAGTCGTGCGGGAAGAACTTGGAGCTGATAGTAGATGTGGAGCTCCACCTCAGCAATCCATCTCCCTGGGGTGCAGTGTACTGTAATAGTGATAGACGCCTACGTTCATAGCTCATAGGCCTCTCCGACTTAATTGCTCACGTACTTACTGTACCACGTGCTGTTTACTAATTAAGTATTTAATCAATAAATCAATCAATCAATCCCCTCCCTCCTCAGCCCTCCTTGTGAGCTCGTAGATCTTTTGCTAGATACATTTTTAAGTGAAAGTGGTTAAGTGTGTGTGTGGGGGGTATTTCTAAATATTGAACAAATGAAAAGTTATGCTTTCAGACGCAACAAAAACTGACGTGAAGTCAACAGACAGCTCTTTGTTGTGGTTGTTTAATTTATTTCTTTGTATTCTTTTTTGTATTTTCTTTAGCTGCAGTCATTTCAACAATATTGATTCAACATCTCTTCATAAAAAAACATAAAGGCTCTGCTTGGGGACTTCATAAACACACTCATTTCATAAACACATAAAATCTGCCGAGCTTTTCCAGTTTTATTACAAGGGAAGAAAAAGGCAAAACAATTAGCTGGACTTGTGTTTTGTTGAAGAGAGTCTGTTTGCGTTCATCTGCCTCTGAGGCTGCATGTGTGCGTGCGTGCGTGCGTGCGTGCGTGCGTGCGTGAGTGCGTGCGTGCGTGCGTGCGTGCGTGCGTGCGTGCGCTCGTGCATGGTTTTCTCTGCATCTCCACTGAGGGGAGAGATTAAGACGGCATGTGGTGATATTACCAAAATGAACTCCATGCTACGTTTCACTTCAACTTTTAACGCTTTACCCAGCGGCGGACTGGCCATTTGGCGTACCGGGCAAATGCCCGGTGGGCCGCAGGGCCAGTGGGCCACTGTGTTTTGTTTTTTTTTCGCTCCCGTTTTATGATTATTACGGTCATTTCTGGGTCGCGCGGCCCAATTATTAGTTACGTTAATGTTTGGGCTGGGATGCTTTCCAGCAGGGGCCTCAGTGCGGCTGCAGAGTTCATGTGCAGCCCAGGTCTGAAACAGACCTGGGCCTCGTTCCCCCCAAATTTGGGGGGAACGAGTATTTTGTCCATTGTCCATGGTCCATTGAAAATGAATGGTGGCCTGTAGGTTTGTATCTTCGTGTCGCTGGTTACCTTCGTATCTATAGGATATAAACATTACCTCCTGGGAATGTGTGTGTGTGTGTGTGTGTGTGTGTGTGTGTGTGTGTGTGTGTGTGTGTGTGTGTGTGTGTGTGTGTGTGTGTGTGTGTGTGTTGCGCTTGTGCACTCGTGTGTTCGAGCGCGTGTGTGCGCGTGTGTTTAATGCCTGTGTGTGACAGGAGAACACAAGCTGTCAGTAATAATGATCGCCATGGGAATTAACAAGTGTGTTTCTATCGTAGATGGAGGCCACTGTTCAAGGCCAAGTGGAATGACACTGTGTGTGTGTGTGTGTGTGTGTGTGTGTGTGTGTG
>NC_137612.1:7395199-7400199 GCF_963280865.1 Gymnoscopelus braueri | reverse complement strand
CACGCACGCACGCACGCACGCACGCACGCACGCACGCACGCACGCACACTGTAAGTCTTTGTCCCTGAATAGCAGAATGGTGTGATACTTTGACATGAATACATTCGATCATCTACACCCCCCTGTCTGTCTGTCTGTCTGTCTGTCTGTATGTCTCTCTCTCTCTCTCTCTCTCTCTCTCTCTCTCTCTCTCTCTCTCTCTCTCTCTCTCTCTCTCTCTCTCGCTCTCTCTCTCGCTCTCTCTCTCGCCTTCTTATAATGCTATTGTAATATAACACACACACACACACACACACACACACACACACACACACACACACACACACACACACACACACACACACACACACACACACATATATATATATATATACAGTATATATATATATATATATATATTGACAGACGGACAGACAGACATCTAGAAGGACAGAGAGAGGGGTTAAAATCTTACAAATGCAAATGGATATTTAATTGACAGCACTCTATGCAGATGACATTGTAATCTATGCAGGTGACAGTGGAATCTCTTACTAACCTGGTATGTTTTTGTCTCTCCTGCCTTCACCTCATCTCACCACGCGTCAGAAGACATGCTTATTCCTACTCATATTACCTGTAAGTAGATTTACAAACTATAAACACCCAGGAATAACCCTCCTGCTTGTCTTAATCACATGTATACATCTGATGTGTGTTTACAATACCTCCTGACAACATGGTGTGCCTTCCTCAACAACAGCAATGCATACTGAATCATTTTGTTTTATTAACATATAGTTGTATTTATTTATTATGTTTATTTATTTTATTTTATTATGTTAATGCTCTTAATCTCATGATGAATTGATCATTCTAAAACCCAATAGTCACTGAGGGGCTTCGGGTGGGGCTTGTAAGGAGAAAAAAAAAACGCTCCCCATTCCTCGCAAACCATCTGTGCTGGATTCCCGGCTGCACGGCTAAGTAGCTAGGCTAGCAGTTTACACGGGAAGTTCACAGACGTAGTAGCTAAATCTTAAAAAAATCTAATATCTTATTTACAGTGAGATTGAGCTAACAGTTAAGTTTAGTTTCTCTATGTTTTTGTTTTTTTTGGCGAAACGTTGACGTCTAACACTAGTCTCAGTCAGGAAGTGTCTCTTCCTGGTAGCCGAGAACTACTTTCTTGTGGAAGTTATAGTGAATTATTTAGAACTTTTTTAACACATTGCCTGCCAAGGGCGTATATCTACGTCCTTTCAAATACATCACTTGCCTTCCAAGGACTTAAATATACATCCTTTAAAAAAGAAAATCCATCTAACACAACTTAGGAATGATCCCTTGACTCTGAGAGAAGGAATGGACGGAAATGGACCGATGTGACGTCATCGACGCGTTGTGAGCTTGTAGATCTGCTATTTTCAAACATTTTTGTACTTTTACTTTTGGTACTTTAAGTATATTTTGATGCCAATACTTTTGTACTTTTACTCAAGTAACACTTTGAGCACAGGCCTTTTACTTGTAACAGAGTACTTTTATATTTTGGTATTGCTACTTTTACTTAAGTAAAATATCTGAGTACTTCTTCCACCACTGAGAGTGGATGGGAGGGGTTAACCAGGATGGGGTTGAGTTTGTCCCTCATCCAGTGGTGGAAAAAGTACTACATTTTTGTGGGTAAAAGTACTCATTATGCAGAATGTCCCATTTCAAGTTTTCAAGTGTATACAAACATTTTGAAAACAGCAGATCTACAAGCTCACAATGCGACGCATTGTGAGCTTGTAGATCTGCTATTTTCAAATGGCCTAAATGTATATAGGGCTGAAGTGGTTAATGTGTTTTGTAATAATACAAAAAATCTAAAAAGTAACTATAGTAGCTAAAGTTTTCAAATAATTGTAATGGAGTAAATGAATTAGCCTCTGAGATGTAGTGGAGTAGAAGTAAAAGTATTGGAAATTGGAAATACTCAAGTAAAGTACAAATACCTCAAAATTGTACTTACGTACAGTACTTAAGTAAATGTACTTAGTTACTTTCCACCACTGGCCTCATCCTCCTCTCTGTGACTGACTGCAGCCCTTCCATTCGGAGGCCAACAATATGTTTCCATATTTGTAACCGTTTTAGAACGGTCTCAGTTCACCTCTATTTTATCTGGAAAAAAAATATTTTACAAATGTTAAATTCTTTTCACGATTTTTCAAAAATGGCAGATATACAAGCTCATAGCGCGGCACTCGCTCACTTTTAGATCTGCTATTTCCACTATTTTTGTAAATGTTTGAAAATATATTTTAAAAAAAATCAACATGGAAATGATTATGACGATTATGAAAAAAAAAAACATTATCTATCAAATAATTGCGATTAGAAGATGATGTAATAATGGTGGCAGGCCTAGATATGTGGAGCATAGAAAGTGAAAGCTGTTACTGTCCACATAAAGGCTTTGTCGATCTTCTTGTGAAACTTATGGAGGCGTTCATATTTTACACTGGTTATTACTGCTGTCCTTACTGCAGTGGTCAAGACCGCACGCACGCACGCACGCACGCACGCACGCACGCACGCACGCACGCACGCACGCACGCACGCACGCACGCACGCACACACACACACACACACACACACACACACACACACACACACACAGTCGTGACTAGGCATCAGATAAATTCAATCTGTGTGTGGGATTTCTCCAGAGTATTTGTCTTTTTTGCCAGATCCAATTGTCTGTCTCTCCTGCACTGTCCCCTCTCAGCTGTCCTACTGTCTGTCTGTCTGTCTGTCTGTCTGTCTGTCTCCCCTACACTGTCTCTTCTCTCTCTCTCTCTCTCTCTCTCTCTCTCTCTCTCTCTCTCTCTCTCTCTCTCTCTCTCTCTCTCTCTCTCTCTCTCTCTCTGTCTGTACTGTCTGTCTCTCCTATACACTGTCTCCCTCTCAGCTGTCCTACTGTCTGTCTCTCCTACACTGTCTCACTCTCAGCAGGCCTACTGTCTGTCTCTCCTACACTGTCTCACTCTCAGCAGGCCTACTGTCTGTCTCTCCTACACTGTCTCACTCTCAGCAGGCCTACTGTCTGTCTCTCCTACACTGTCTCACTCTCAGCAGGCCTACTGTCTGTCTCTCCTACACTGTCTCCTTCTCTATCTCTCTCTCTGTCCTACTGTCTGTCCACACTGTCTCCTTCACTCACTCTCTCTCTCTCTCTCTCTGTCCTACTGTCTGTCCACACTGTCTCCTTCACTCACTCTCTCTCTCTCTCTCTCTGTCCTACTGTCTGTCTCTCCTACACTGTCTCCCTCTCAGCTGTCCTACTGTCTGTGTCTCGTACACTGTCTTGATATTAAAGTAGTTGTCTATTCTAGACAGTATTCATTTGCACTAAAGTGAAGAAAGTATCTGACTAAAAACATGCATCAGTAGTTTCTTGTCAAGGATTTGGCCACAGACCCTCATCTGAAAAAAACTAATTGTGCCAAAGAGAAGATTTGTGTTAACAATGTCGAACTTGTTCCAAAACTTTCAGAACCCCTGATGTACAGTATGTCATTTGGTATTGTGCGGTATGTGTAGAGGGACAAAAGGAGAAAGACCAGTTACAGACCTCTGGGGTACACCGGTCAGAGATTTATGTAGGAGTTTAAAGTTCAAATCATTGTACAATGGAACAGGGTTGAATTCCCTGTGGAACCCATGCACAGTATACATCTGCAGCTCTGCTCAAATCTCAGGCACCATGTGTAAATATGTAGATATTTTGTTATTATTTTTTTCTGTTTGATCTCCTTTCCCCCCTTGCCCCCCCCCCCCCTCTTCTTCTTCCCTTTCTTTCTTCTATGGAAATAACGAAACAGAGTACATTGCAGTATTGATACTATTACTTAGGTAAAACATTTGAGTACTTTTCCACCACTGGTGATGTGACAATAAATTCTGATTCTGAGTTGAGCAGAGCACACACTCTGCAAGGGTTGGGGGTTCCCTTCCCCATGTTGCTTATAGGGGTGAAATGATGTGTGTTTGTTTATGCACCTTTCTTTAGTTTTCTTGACTGTTGCTGTTTGAATCTCCTCTACGGGATCAATAAAGTCAATGTGATCATAGTCATCATAAACTTCAAATTATGTATTCACTGGATTAGGTGCAAATTTGTTTGTCTCTTCAGAATCAATAAAGTTCTCTGAATCTGAATCGTGAAAGGACTCGTTGGATAAAAGCGTGGTCCAAATGTAATGTGAAAACAAATCACATTTAGTTGTTTTTTGGTGAAATATCTTGAGTTTCATGGAAATTCTGGCATTTTCCCTTTAAGTCTTGCAGGTGAATTGAGCAGTATGTGTTGTGTTCCAAAGGTTTTCATGTTATTTGGACCATCTGTCGTTCCCAGCGAGAGAGAACTGGAAGTAAACGCCTCAATACGCCAGACGGACATTTTTTGTTTGTTGTTGTGACAACTGGACGTTAGAAATGAAGACAAAGGAAACAGAAAACACTTGAAGGAGACAGACAGACGGGCGGGCGGGCAGGCAGGCAGGCAGGCAGGCAGGCAGGCAGGCAGGCAGGCAGGCAGGCAGGCAAGAAAGAAAGAAAGAAAGAAAGAAAGAAAGAAAGAAAGAAAGAAAGACAAAAAGAAAGAAAGAAAGAAAGAAAGAAAGAAAGAAAGAAAGAAAGAAAGAAAGAAAGAAAGAAAAGTGCACTCCTCAGAGCAGAGATCTCCACCAGGCCAGGTTGCCTACCCAGGGCTGACGTTGCAACTGTTGCCGTTTGTGGTGCCCCCTATGGGGCAGAAGTGAAAGATGTTTTGGAAGTGCACTCTATAGAGACACGGCAACATGCTGTTCTAATTTGCATAGTTGTGTTCATGTTTATAAGCACATTTATAATGCACTTATAAGGCTTCATAACACTCGTTATAAATGTCTATAATCATGCATGAACCGTTGCTCTAATACGCACCAAACTTGGCACCAGCACTGGTCAGGGGTCTGCCATCAGAATAGCCA
>NC_137612.1:7380199-7385199 GCF_963280865.1 Gymnoscopelus braueri | reverse complement strand
CAAAACAATTATTTGACACACAAAGCAAAACAATGATTTGACACACAAAGCAAAACAATGATTTGACACACGAAGCAAAACAATGATTTGACACACAAAGCAAAACAATGATTTGACACACAAAGCAAAACAATGATTTGACACACAAAGCAAAACAAATATATGACACACAAAGCAGAACAATGATTTTACACACAAAGCAAAACAAATATATGACACACAAAGCAAAACAAATATTTGACACACAAAGCAGAACAATGATTTGACACACAAAGCAGAACAATGATTTGACAGTCACACAGGTGAAAAAGACGTGGATCGCCTGCCGTTTCCTGGCAGAGCGATTGTGTGTCTCTGTGTTCACATGAGAATACACAGCGCCCCCCACTGGTACTGGTTGGAGAGAGAACACAGCCGTCTGAAAAGCCCTGGAGAGAGAGAGAGAGAGAGAGAGAGAGAGAGATGCCAAGTCTGCTTATTATAAGCGAATTTGGCAACACTGGAGAGAGACAGACAGAAAGTTAGACACAGATATGCAGACAGACAGACAGACAGGAATAGAGAGATCAAAGGAATAAAGAATAGACAGAGGGAGAGGATTGGAGGGAAGCTAGAGTGAGCCTGGCTTATTTCTGTGTGTGTGTGTGTGTGTGTGTGTGTGTGTGTGTGTGTGTGTGTGTGTGTGTGTGTGTGTGTGTGTGTGTGTGTGTGTGTGTGTGTGTGTGTGTGTGTGTGTGTGTGTGTGTGTGTGTGTGTGTGTGTGTGTGTGTGTGTGTGTGTGTGTGTGTGTGTTTCCTTTGTGAACCGGCCCAGGGATACTTCCTAGCTCAGGTATTTTCACAGCTATGGAAATGGGATGTACACACACACACACACACACACACACACAGAGAGACAGACAGACACACACACACACACACACACACACACACACACACACACACACACACACACACACACACACACACACACACACACACACACACACACAGGTGTGCACACTCCGGGTGACTCGGCGGTGAGCTAGCGTAGTATTAGCATTGATGTGACAGTAATCCGGTAGCTCAGTAGAAAGCTAGCGCAGCGTCTGTGCTTCATGTGCGAACACACTCATATTCTCTACCATGATGGATGTGAAGAGGTCACACTGCACCGTGTGTGTGTGTGTGTGTGTGTGTGTGTGTGTGTGTGTGTGTGTGTGTGTGTGTGTGTGTGTGTGTGTGTGTGTGTGTGTGTGTGTGTGTGTCAGTGTGTGTGTGTGTGTGTGTGTGTGTGTGTGTGTGTGTGTGTGTGTGTGTGTGTGTGTGTGTGTGTGTGTGTGTGTGTGTGTGTGCGCGTGTGTGCGTGTGCGTGTGTGTGCGTGGCTGTCTATAACCAAGGACAGCTAGCATAGAGAAGCTTAGAATTAAATCCTCTTTCGTGATTCTTATTCAAACTGAAAACTCCATTACACACACTATGCATTTTATACAACTCATACTTTTCAGGATTCAAATTCAGAAATAGAAAAGAAGTAGCAGATCTACAAGCTCAAAATGTCTTAAAGCATAGGGCATTCATTTATAAATATAAATAAAAAAAAACATAAAATGTAAAAATATTGAGATTACAGTACTGTACATAAATAATATTTATGTACAAATAAATAAATAAACACAGTGATTCTCTGGCAAATATATGGATATTGTATTTGAACACATATGGACAAAGCCGCACCTTGACATGAACACAGAGATTACACACATTTATCGATAAACCATGTGTAGATATGGAATGGAAAAGTAATTAAACCCCTCTTTCTCTTTTTTCTTCTTAAAATAAAACTCACAAGAACTTTGTATCGATACAATTGATTATTTGCATTGCAAAACATCGTTACATCTATAATAAATATATATTACCGTACTTTCGAGAAACCAGTAAGATCAGAAAAGAAGCGCTCGTTTTGTGGTGCGATTCGGAGCCTCTGAGCCTCGAAACGAGCGAGCCTTTTTCCATCTTACCGGTTTTGCAAATGTACTGTCTGTATATCAGCCTGATCTCACAGAACACGGTGAAATAGCACGGATTGACAATTCCGTAAAGAGCCGACTAGAAAACCTGAAAAGGCGTACATAGGAGCCGCGAATTCCACGGTGAAATAACACGGGTTGCAACCCGGAAGCAGAGCAGTCCCTACAATATGATTTGCGATTCTGTGCCTATCGGTACATATCGGACGGCGCTGAGTAGGCTCAAGCGAACGTTGCAACGTCAGGCACGGCAACTCGCTCGCTTTAGCTCGCCCGGTGGTGCCTTACGTGGCTCCAGTTCGCTTGAGACTGCGCGCCTCCGACATGGTCCAAAGCGTAACAAAGTCAATGGAGGGGATACGAGGCGGCTATGCACAGCTTTTGGGGTTTTCTACTCGTCTATGTACGGAATGTCAATCCGTGCTATTTCACCGTGTTGTGTGAGATCGGATTGACGGTATACTGCCTGTCGGTCACTTTGTACATCACAGTTAACACTCTGTCTCTCTCTCTCTTTCTCTGTCTGTCTCTCTCTGTCTGTCTCTCTGTCTGTACCTGTCTCTCTCTCACAGACAGCAGTCAGCCGTCTCTCTCTGCACCCTCTCTGACTCTGCAGAGTTTCCCCTACGGAGGCTGTGAGACTGTGGAGCTCTCCTATCAGAGTGGTATGCACACACGCACACGAACACGCACACACACACACACACACGCACACACGCACACACACGACACTTGGACATTGATTGATCCTGTTGCTACTGTACATGTACACATGGTAACTTTGCACACTTGGGTGAATATTGCTTTTTCTTTTTATCAGAAATTTACTGCAGACGGAAACGCTGCAAATTATGATAAGTCACTGTGCCTGTCTAAGACAAGTCCCTAAGTATTAGCGGGGGATAGCCTACATCAGATATTATTTACAATATACCATCTAGAATATAGAAATCCAAAACAATTTACATTAGGGGTGTGCCGATATATCGTCCCGCGATATATCGCAATACGTTTTCGTGTGACGATATGTATCTATGTAAATATTGTTTTTGCAATAATAATGCAAAAACAGAAATATTTGTTTGCATTTGCTTTTTTTTCCCCCCGTATATTTTCATAATGAAAAATTGCCATATATTGTATCGTATCGATATCGTGAGCCCAATATCGTGTATCGTATCGTGAATCGGCACACCCCTAATATACATATAGCTACAAAAATACTATTTCCACAACAAATGTCTCAGGAAACCACAACTTAGTTCCCTATTTAGAATCTCTCTCTCTCTCTCTCTCTCTCTCTCTCTCTCTCTCTCTCTCTCTCTCTCTCTCTCTCTCTCTCTCTCTCTCTCTCTCTCTCTCTCTCTCTGTCTATCTCTTTTGGTCTCTTTCAGGTCAGATTCAGCCTGCTATACGGGTAGCAGACCTGCTTCAACACATCACCCAGATGAAGTGTGGTCAGGGGTACGGATTCAAAGAGGAGTATGAGGTTAGAACATTCCCTTAGTAATAATTGTCATAAATACTCAGATGTTTTACCTATTACAAGTAAGTCCAGTATTCATGAAAATAGCAGTTCTACAAGCTCACAACGCGTCACGATGCAACGCGTTGTGAGCTTGTAGATCGGCTATTTTCAAATAGCCTAGGTATAAAAGTGGTAAAGTGCTTAATGTACAGTAGGCCTATGTTTTATCATGTCATAATTTATATCTAAGTAACTAGTCACTAAAGTTTTCAAATAATTGTACTGGAGCGAAAGTACAATATTTGCCTCTGAGATGTAGTGGAGTAGAAGTAAACGCAGTGGTGGAAAGTAACTAAGTACATTTACTTAAGTACTGTACTTAAGTACAGTTTTGAGGTATTTGTACTTTACTTGAGTATTTCCAATTTCCAATACTTTTACTTCTACTCCACTACATCTCAGAGGCAAATATTGTACTTTTACTCCACTACATTTACTTGAAAACTTTAGTTACTAGTTACTTTTCAGATATAAACTATGATATAATGAAACATACATTTACCACTTTAGCCCTATTTTATACAAAGGCTATTTGAAAATAGCAGATCTACAAGCTCACAACGCGTCGCACCGCGACGCGTTGTGAGCTTGTAGATCGGCTATTTTCAAATATTTAGTACTTTTACTTTTGGTACTTTAAGTACATTTCGATGCCAATACTTTTGTACTTTTACTCAAGTACATTTTTAATTCTGGACTTTTACTTGTAACGGAGTATTTTTATACTGCAGTATTGGTACTTTTACTTAAGTAGAGAATTTTAGTACTTTTTCCACCACTGGAGTAGAAGTAAACGTATAGACAATTGGAGGGGCGTCCGCTCGCCTAGCGGTCCAGGCGCATACCACATAAGCTGGTAATACAGCCGTGTCGTGGGTTCGCGACTCCCGTTCCCGACGACCTTTGCTGGATGTCCCCCCCCCCATCTCTCTCCCCTTTTTCCTGTCAGCCTACTCTCCTGTCCAAATAAAGAAATAAAAGCCCCCAAAAATATCTTTAAAAAAAAAAAAAGTATAGACAATTGGAAATACTCCAGTAAAGTAAAAGTTCCTCAAAAGGGTACTTGAGTAAATGTACTTAGTTATTTTACACCACTGTAAATACTTTATGCTTTCAGTCGCTAGATTAAAATCTTCTTTCAACTACATTGATATGCATTTTTTTTGTAAATTATGCTCCGATTAATAAAAAAATGTATGATAAACGCACGATAAACGCAGTAAATGATAAATGATAAATGCTTCGGTTCCATTTTGGGACCGGAAGTTCAAAGATGTTGGGTTTGAATTCACTGCGATAGTGGCTTCAGTACGGGTCTGTTAAATAACAATGACTGACGTCACGGCTTACATATGTCTTTGCTGTTTAGCAGAGACATGTATCTTCATATTTCTTTTTCTTTTTTGGTCTAAATTTAATGTGATCGCTCGCCTAACGGTACGGGCACTTAAGCTCTTACG
>NC_137612.1:7372699-7375199 GCF_963280865.1 Gymnoscopelus braueri | reverse complement strand
GATGTTGTCTCACTCTGGTGGGTCACGAACTCTGGGTGGATGTTGTCATGCCCCGGGGACTTGCCTTGCCTAAGGTTGCCGATGGCCGCCCTAAGTTCAGCTGTTGTAAATTCCCTGGAGATGTCAGCATCGACACTGGGTGCCCTGGAGAGGGAAGATACCTCGTGCAGTGTAAAGCGGGCAAGGGAATCTGCTAATCGGCGATAAAGAGACACTTGTCATGAGTCCTCTGTCTGTCCCTTCGTCCGTCCATCCGTCCTTCTTTTCGGCCGTTCGTCCGTCCGTCCGTCCGTGTATCTGTCTGTCTGTCTGTCTGTCTGTCTGTCTGTCTGTCTGTCTGTCTGTCTGTCTGTCTGTCTGTCTGTCTGTCTGTCTGTCTGTCTGTCTGTCTGTCTGTCTGTCTGTCTGTCTGTCTGTCTTCACATCAATTATTTCACATTGTTTTTGTCTCTTTATTTTTCTCTAAGAATGTACTTCAGTAATTCTGTGAGCTTTCATCGTTGATCCAATAGACTCCATCTGAAAACAGTTTCAATATGTTTAACTTGTTTATCGTTCACATAACTTGATTTCCCCTCCGGCACAAATCTATAAACTTTATACTGCAGCAAAAATATAATGCTATTCACTGAACATCTCAAAGACTTTTTGGCTTGAGACGCACATACACATGCACATGCACATACACACGCACACACACACACACACACACACACACACACACACACGCGCACACACACACAGGAGTTCAGGAGTGTTTGATTTGTGCTGTTAGATGTTCCGGGGTCAGCTTCTGTTGTGTGTGTGGGCGAGAGATCATGAACAACTACACAATGACACACACACACACACACACACACACACACACACACACACACACACACACACACACACACACACACACACACACACACACATACACACACACACACACACACACACACACACATCTTTGTTTGGACACATCGCTGCAGTATCGGTTAGGAGGATCAGCCTCGAGCTCATGGCCAAGAGGACAAAACCATTGTTCCAAACCAGGCCTAAAATGTTTTCATTTTAGGGTCAAGGCCACTTGGCTTTTGGTGTTGTCAGTTTATTGATGGCACAAAGGCCAACTACCAGGGCAAGAAGGCCATCAACAAACAAACAATGATTTTAAGTCTAGAGAAATAATGAATTTCATTTAACTCTTTAACTGCCAGAGCAATAGTGTAATAGTGTCACGCCACTGCCAGCAAAAACGAGCGATTTTATTGTACCTTTGAAAAACCATGGAATATTTTCCATGATCGCTGTCCTCACGGCGATCACCTCATTTCACGCACAGGGGTCTCGTAGTATAGGGGGGAAAAATCCAGTCGCTGTAATCCGTTGCATAGTTGTGGCCAGTTGAATGTGGCTTGTTTTTTTTTACCAAAAAACAACAGAAACGGAGATGCAACAAATAGACAGGAAGTAAACAAGTGGTTTAAAAAATATATATACATAAAGTCAATTCTGGGTCTGTCGTCATCTGGCAGTGAAAGCATCATTCACAGGGTAGCGAACAGCGCCATCTGGTGGAAAACCAATGAAAACACAAAACTTGTCAAGCGTGCATCTTCTATACATTTTTTCAGGAAATTAAGAAAACCTTGTACTTTTTTAAAACAAAGCAATACTGCCTCATCAAAGTTGGTGTTGTGACTTTATATATTGTCAGATACTTGCATGTGTCATTATGTTATCACCACTTTACTCAAATCCAGCTAAGTGGACTTTTTTTGTCCGGAGGTTTTGTCCGTCATTGATAAGAACAGCTGACAATGGATCTCCAAGCTCACAATGCATAACAACGCATTGTGAGCTTGGAGATCGGCTATTTATAGTGAGTGCCATATGACTAAAGGCGGATTCAGACGGGGTCCGTTTGATTCAAACCGTTCCCGAGAACGATTGGCTTCTCCCAGCTGGCCAGCATTCACACTGGCCAAAATCCTTCCGTACTCGAGACCATTTCATTTAGCAGTAATGGTAAATATGTGCATCATGGGGGCGCTGTGGACTATGGGGCTTTGGGAGAGAGAATGTCATTCACAGAAGAAAAGTCACTCTAGAGTGAATAATAAAGTTTGACTGTGTTCCTGACGTTGTCTTGAGTTATAATAACAACTTATCAACAATACACAACCAAAGCAGTGTGTGCACTGGTCTTTGAAACCTCGAAATGTAACGTTGTCTCGTTAATATGATATTGGCGTCACGGACGCATCCTTGGTATTTTAGCAGTTACGTCACAGACTAATCCTTAGTATATTTATCCTTATATACGCGTTCGCTTTTGTTTATTATTTTTCACGGCTCGCGCTACTCAAACACTAGCGGGATTATTATTTCTTGTCAACATTCAAGTAGAACTATGAGAAGGTATAACCCAGCTAAAATAATGTGTAGTTATAAAAAATATAAAAGGATATATGATTAGCAGTCCACTTCCTTCTCTTGGTACGGATGGATTCAC
>NC_137612.1:7347699-7350199 GCF_963280865.1 Gymnoscopelus braueri | reverse complement strand
TTATTTGGGGGCCCACTTGCTATCCGCTCACGGCCCACCAGTGGGGCCCCGGACCACAGGTTGAGATCAGTTCCAACATACAGATACTGGCTGAAGTCACATATCTCCTCTGTCCTCACATGGCCAAAACTGTTACTTTTCAGGATTCAAATTCAAAAGTAGCAAAAGTAGCAGACCTACAAGCTCGACGCGTGTCGCTTTGCGCTACGAGCTTGGCCTGGTTCCAAGACCATAGACCCCGCCCACTCTCTGATCGGTCTGGTGTTGTAATTTTATTCGGTACAAAAAGTGCCGTCCAATGAGAGTCGCAGGTGGGGGTGGGGATCCCCTGTGATTGGTTTAGGGGAAATTCTAAACCAATTCAAATTGTTTAGGGAAATTCTAATCCCCACCCCCTTGTAATCTCGCCTACACTGGAGCCAATGTCAGGCTGAAGCTCCACGCAGCTTCAGGCTGATAATCAGGCTACTTCGAGCTTGCAGATCTGCTACTTTTGATGCTTTAGTGTGACGCTGTAGTATGATCAAGTACTATTCATTTACCAAAAAACACAAAACGTTAGAATACGGAGAGGTTTCTGCCAGACAGCGACGATGTGATGATTGATGTGGGCTTTCAGTCAGAGTCCAATACGACACTATAATGTGAGTAATGTTACTAACTCACTCCAGCTCTGAGCCTGTTGAGCCAAAATGGCCGACAGGACCAGACACTGATGTCGCATGTCCTGTTGTCTGCACCCATGTTTCTGTTCTGAATGAAACCTGCCATACACCACTACTGTCATAATCTGTCCCGTTTAAACCAATGGAAGTTATATAGACGTTTTATTGTTTTCACCTTAAATGTGCAACATAATTTGTTTACTCTCTTTTTTTTTTATTGTCTCGTTCACATTAGGACAAACTAGATGTTCGTAACCATTACAAACTTTAAGGCCTTTGCACAGACTGCGATTTTTCGCCAGAAAAAAGGGGGGGGGGAAAGTACAAACACACGCTTCTCTATGACGTCTTGCACACCTGCTCCGAAATTGTCGTCCCGACAAGTGGCTGCGACTGTGCGTCATTTTTATTCAATCGAACCCAGTTTGATTCCTGCGATTTTTGGGATGTTGTTAAAAACAATATTATTTACAATATCGTAGATACTTAAAGGACGACTTCACTCATTTTCAACCTATCTTCATATAATTGGTCCTCATTAATGCTCATTATAAGATGGTACAATTTTTGTCTACATGGTCTGTGTCTCAGAGGAGGGCAGTTCAGAAACCTGCCGACCAGTGACAGGTTTGGTCATTTCAAACAAGATTTTATTATTACATTTTTTTAAATAAACGTGATAACAATGGCTTCTATTACAGCATGCTAACTTTCCAGGTATAGAAAGCTTGCAGTTTATTTAATTAGCTTGGATTCCCCATCAATGATGTCACTGGTAGGCGGGTTTTCCTCTGAGACACAGAGTGAGTAGACAGAAATGGTGCCATTATAATGAACATTAGTTAGGACCAATTATAATGAAGGTAAGGTTGAAAATGGGTGAAGTGCTCATTTTGAGAACCAGTGTTTTAAATAATTGAATTAGAGCTGGTGTCATTAACGCTCATTAAGCTTGTTAACGGACCTACAAAGTTACAGACCAATTTATTTTTATTTTTTAATTTTATATATCTTTTTTTATTGTATTTAATTGAGTTACTTTTGACCAGCGCTGATCTGTAATATAAACTTATGTTTTTCAATACTCTTTTTTTTCTTGAATGTGTAAATGAGTTTTGTTAATATTATATTAAGTGTTGTTTTGATGCCATCATTGCCGTTTATTGGTCGTTTTGTTAATTGTTTGAAATGTGGCTTAAAAACATGAAATAAAAAAAAAACACCAAAATGTTGCATGATTGTGATAGTTTTTTTGCCAGAGGTTTTTTAAAACAGGGTACAGCCAGTGCCAGCGTTTTTAACCATTTTTGTACCTTTTTCAAGTAGTCACAAAATATTTTCCGTGATCACCGTCCTCACGGTGATCCCCTCATTACACACACAGGGGTCTCGTAGAATAAAAATGTTGCACATTAAGCTAATCATCTGGGGACCCTCTACAATAATTTTGGGTTATGGGTGCTCTAGACGGGTGCTACACCAGAATGTTGCGTGCCGTCCTTAACATTAGCAAGAGAGCACATGCTACCAATGAGAATATGTATGAGGGAATACCAAGGGTTAGCAAGAATATATATATATATTTTTATATTTAAATTTTATTCCACAATTTTGCAGTGATACATCACATGACTATATATGAATACATAGTACATGACATTGCATAGTTACATTTACCGGTATATTTACCAGCGGCTTCAAGGTCAGTGCTTTCTTGTGGGTTTTCGATTTTTTAAACGTCCGGTTAGCAAGAATATAGCAGCCAGGAGAATGAGACTTTGCACATTGGGGGGAGAGAGAGAGAGAGAGAGAGAGAGAGAGAGAGAGAGAGAGAG
>NC_137612.1:7337699-7342699 GCF_963280865.1 Gymnoscopelus braueri | reverse complement strand
GAGTGGGGGAGTATTGCAGTAGGTGGAGTTAGGGGGTATAGGGTATGGGGGGGATTATGTTGAGGGGGCATAGGCCAGTTAGGCCGGATCACACAGGATAGGGTCTTGGCGATGCGAGAGTGTGGTCTAGCCAACACCAACTCGGGATCCCTGAAGTGGGATGGGGTTTTGAGTTATGGAGGTGGAGAGGTGTGGGCTGGCAGTTGGGGGGGGGGGGGGTTGTGGGAGTGGGGGAGTATTGCAGGTGGTGGAGTTGGGGGTAGAGGGTATGGGGGGGATTATGTTGAGGGGGGCATGGGTCAGTTAGGCCGGATCATATAGAATAGGGTCTTTGCGATGTGTGAGTGTGGTCTAGCCAACACCAACTTGGGACTCCTGAATCGCTGCCCTCCACACTCTCCTATCTAGCATCAGGGTCTTGAGCTCTACAGTATTGTTGGCTAAGCTGTTACGCCGAAGTGCATCTACGTATGTGGTGCACTTCTTGTCTCTCCTGGCTTTGCCCTGGGTTGGCTCTCATAGTGTTAGTTTGCTTGCCACTAGTTATGGGTCCCTGACGCAGTGCCCTGCCTCATCCTTCTCTCTCTGACTTTGTCTGTGACCCATGGTAGGTTCCTGTAGAGGACCACATTTCTGATGTGGTCCGTCCATGTGACTCCTAGTGCAATTCATAGCATTCTTGTGTAGACTCCATCCAAGGCCCTTTCCTGTTGTGCTGTGACGGTCCATGTCTCAGCCCCATACAGCAGTACTGACTCCACTGTAGCTATACGAACAGCCGCCTCTTGAGGTCTTCTCCCATGTCTGATTTCCACACTCTCCTCATCCCATGCAAGGCATTCCAGTCAAGTGCCCCCCGGACCTTCAGGTCCTGTTCCATTGAAGCAGTCCAGGCCCAGGTTATTAGAAGTCCTGGACTGCCTCGACTAGCTTGTATCCATCATCTGAACCATCTTCTCAGGAACCCCATAGGCCCGGTGAATGTTCATCAGATTCCCCCGGTGGATGTTGCCAAAAGCCTTTTGGAAGTCATGAAGGTGATCACCACTGAAAGATTCCGCTCCTTACTCCTTCCAGTATCCTCCTCAGCACCAGTATCTGCCCGAGTTTCTCATTACAGGGTCTAAGATGGGTCTAAGACGGTTGAGGATCTTCCTGTTAGCCGTCTTGGCAACTTGTGAGCTCAGGCTAATGCCTTGGTGAGTTCGCCTGACTTTGGTACTGTATCGATGATCATTTTGCTCCACAGCTTCGGCAGCTTGCTAGACGTGTGTGCTTGATAAAATCCAACACCACCTCGTCTATGGGCACATACATCAGAACCTCTGCTGTCACTCCATCTTCCCCGCAGCTCTTGCCTCACTTGATAGTAGCCTTGGCCCTCTGGTACTCATCCATGGTGAACCGTCTGGTTTGGGAAGGTCATGGAAGACAGGAGCATCGGATCATCCTCTTCTTCGGTTGAAGGAGGATTTCCTAGGAGTGTTTTGAAGTGCTGGTACCATGTTTCAACTCGTTCCTCTGCGCTTTCTCCCCAGATCTTGGAAGTCTGAGAAGAGCTTCTGCCAGAAATGTCATTGATGAGCTTCCAGCTCTTGCCATGTTTCTGGTTAACATGCACCTCTTTAATGTCCCTGATCTTTTGGGTCAGCTCCCGTTGTTCCAGTTGCATACACTTGATATAGCTCCTCCTTCCTCCGTCCCTGTGTGCTGCTCTCATCTCCTCCCTGACTGTGGTGATTCTAGGGTCAAGGCATCCGTCTTTCCTCCTTGCTTATAGGCTCTTTAAGACATTCAATGATCTTACATACTATTCCACTATCCACACCGGACACAAGGTTGGTGATCCAGTTGTATGAGTTAGGGGAGTTGGAGGGCATGAGGGTTTGGGTGGGTGGGGTTTGGGGGGTGTGTTGTGCTGGTTGGGGGGAATGGGGTTTGTGGGAGTGGGGGGGTATTTCAGGTGGTGGAGTTGAGGGTATAGGGGGGATTATGTCGAGGGGTGCCTGGGCCAGTTGTTTTGTAGTCCACCTAATTGTTGTTGTTTTTGGAAAAAAGCGTATACAGTCTACTAACCATTTCATCCATTGAAAATGTGCTAGCGTATACCCACGACCACGCGCATCTCGTGCAGGGAATGATTATTGTATACCTCAGAAAACAAACCTAGACCACACCACTGATGCAACTGTTTGCAGCTGTAAATGTATGTATTTACAGCCTGTACTAGTTATCATTATTTAGTTATGCAATCACTTAACATCACAGTGCAAAAGCTCCTATCTGCAGAATTATCCAGGAAAAGTGGGGAAAAACCTCCTATCTGCATTTGCAATATGAGATCAGTGTAATTAACATATAATATTGTAATATAATCCAGAAATCCAGAAACGGTGAATTATGTGATGGGTATCATAAGAAAATAGCATTGTGCAAAAAAGATACAAAATTTTGTAGTTTTATTTTTCATTTTCCCAACAATGTTAATTTTTCAGATAGGAGGTTTTGCGTTTTGGCCATCGATATATATATATATATATATTTTATTTTTATTTTTTATTGGATAAAACATTGGTGGCTATAGCCACCGAGGCCCCCGCGTAACGACGCCACTGGGGCTCGGTGCCAGGTGGTGCCTCTCGTGGCTCAAGTTCGCTTGAGACTGCGCCCCTCCGTCACGGTCCGGTCCAAAACTATACTTTTAATTTCTTAATCCCTTATTGAGTCCAAGTCCTGTACCCTTTTTATAATGAGACTGTGGATGACTGCGGTCCAACTAAGGTGGGACTCAGGGTGGTTGGACGCCCCTGCTGTGCACAGCCCCCAGTGCAGTGAACATGCCTCACAAAGTTCACTGGTAATTTTATTTCATTATAGTTTGTAAACATGCCTAAAACATAACCTTAAAGAAAGGTAAAATGTTTATCCCCAATTAGGAATCCTAAAAGAACTCAAGGAAAGGTAAAACAGCTAAAAAGGACTTAGGGCAAAGATTTAGAATTTAGATTAACTCTATAAACGCCATTGACTCGAAAACGCGTCAATAACTACTTAATCCACCCACGCCATTGACGCGTTTGACGCGTTGGATTTGCGTTCATTGTTTAATCTCTGATCGCGCTATGCTGCTTAAAATTCAATGTTATTCTCGAGTTCCACTTACTTCACCCATATCTGCATCCGGTTTCATGTCCTGGGTTCCGTTTCCGGTTTTTGATTATTTTCCCCCGGTCATTTCGTCCAAAATAGGTAAACAAACGGTTTTTCACACGGTATGACGGACAAACGGACAGCTTCTCTTCTATAATCTATGGTCTGGGTGACGATCAGTCATCGCCGTCGTGTATCACAACGTAATTTTGACGATCAAAACAATCTGGGAGGACGTCACATCCGTTTTCATGGTTTTCCCTGTCTAATCGCTCAAGAAGGTAAACAGTGACACCAGGAGCTGATCAAGCTATCATGTGCTGCTCTCTGGTGGCGGATTTGTGCGGCGTCTTTAAAAAACACTCTGATCAATTATTTTCATGAAAATTTTCAAAATATAAAAATAAAAAAAACACGAAAATTGCTGGCAATGGGGGAGTACTTTATGAAAATACTCTGGCAGTCAAAAAGACTTAGTTAAACAGAATGTGAAATTATAAGGGCCTTAACATTAAAAGATAACAAGATCCCAAAAAGACTTTCTTTCAAAACAAGATGGTGAAGGCAAAAATTCCTTACTCTGCCTTTTTCTGAAAGGACGCCTTTTCTAAAAGGCTTAGCACTGAAGTCCACCCCAAACCATTTCCTAGCCCTACAAAATTGTAAAAATGTGAAAATGTAACGTTTTTGTCATCCAGAAACGTTGTCATTGAACGTTTCTGGAGAAACGTTCAATGACAACATTTCCTCTGGCGACAGGGTTGGTGCTACAGCACCCTGCTGGGATTTTATGTATTTTCTGGGAAGACCAGTGCTTTAAAAGGCAAGGGAAAGGTGAATCCCCTGAAGAAGCTGCAGAAGAACTCCAAGAAGAAAGCTGCAGAAGAAAACCAGAGGGATTTAATCAGTTTGGCACATTATGGCTGGCTCCAACAAGAGATGAAGTCCTTCACATGATGCGTTTGCGTTATGTATGGCCATGCTCGGATGAAGTTAGTGGATGGTGTGTGGGCTAATATGCTTTAAAAAATGGTGGGTTCTGATTACGTTCTGGACTCAAAGGCGAAAGATGACCAGGAACACTACTCCTCAAGGTATATCTCCTTCCACGTGTACAGCTCACCAACTTCAGAGTCCACTGCTACAAGAGAGCAGACCAAACATTCTTCGAGAGGCCCAACCACTATGATCAGTGTATGGGCTGGGACAAGACGATGTATGAGGGGATGTTAGAGCCTGTCTGGACAGTTGGACCCATCCTCCATCGTTCTCTTGTGGAGGTACTGGCCTAGAAAGCAGAGAAAGAGCAAGAAGCTCTGGGCTAGGGAACGAAGCATATTAGTCAAACAAATGAGGATGATGACGATGAAGAGATTGTAATACCTTGATGGTGTCTTTAGCGGTGATGATGATGATGACTGATGACTGAGTTGTACTAGTTTAGGGCACATCATTTCATAAAATTAAAGGTTAGGACTTGAATGGTGTGCCAGCGGAGAGGAGTATATAACATAATTGTACCACACCCGAGGTCCATTTGGTTCCATTTGTAAACTCTCAGAGATATGGTGGTCCTTGAAATTAAAACAATTGAGAACCACTGGTATTGTAATTGTATAGCAGAGGTGAAGTCCACAGGACTATGTTACCCACTAGGGTTAGGGTTAGGGTTAAGAACCCAGGGAACATAGACACGCTCCCAGTCCACATACCAGCTCTGATAGTGTGTTGTGTAGTGGATCCGGTTCCTCCGTTTCGTCCGGCTCCGGAGCCAAACCCTACATGCAGGTGCCCGTATCATGTAATCAATTCCCAACAGATCTCCAAACTCTCCTGCTGTTTTGGGGAGC
>NC_137612.1:7315199-7330199 GCF_963280865.1 Gymnoscopelus braueri | reverse complement strand
ACACAGACACACACACACACACACACACACACACACACATACACACACACACACACACACACACACACACACACACACGCGCGCGCAAACACACACACACACACACACACACACACACACACACACACACACACACACACACACACACACACACACACACACACACACACTTCCAGAGCTCCCAGCAGCAACAATAAGCTAACAGCTAATTTAAATGCTAAGCGTTTAAAATGTCAATTTACAAGCTCATTAAGTTAATGGCACAATGTCAATTAACCAATTCACTGCCATGGCCTCTAGCGACAGAGAGAGCGAGAGCAGCAAATTGTCTCAGCGAGAGAGAGGAAAATACGAGTGGATATAGAATACATCTGATACACTCTCTCTCACACACACACACACACACACACACACACGCACACGCAAAAGTAACAGTTTTGGACATATTAAGGCTTGAAAAACAATCAGCTGCCTCTTAACGTAATTTCATAGATTTACTTACTTCATTTTTACTCCAATATATTTAAGTAAAAGTATCAATACCACAATGTAGAAATACTCTGTTACAAGTAAAATGTCTGGCATTTGCTCGAGTAAAAGTACACACGTTTTGACATCAACATATACTTAAAGTACCAAGCGTATAAGTACATATTATGCAGAATGTTGAAAAAATATTTGGAAAAGCTTGTAGATCTGCCATTTTCAAATAGCCAAAGTATATATGGAGCTAGCCATGGTTCACATGACGCTTGTATACAAGCGTCATGGTGCCGAGTCCCCCTGGTCTAAAGTTGTGTTCGTTTTTTTCACATTGCCATCTCTCACATAAACATAAACGTTCAGATTTCAAATATAAAGTGCTTACCACCAAGCCACGGATGTTACAAGGCGATGCGGACCGCGATGAGTACCCGTATCTCCCGTATTGTTCAATAAAAAGCATTTTAATCCCATCGCCGGCCATTTTCTCCAAATTGTGTCCGATACTTTCAACCATGCGACACTAATGGTTGGGAGGTGTATTGCACTCTGATACATTACAAAACAAAAAAAAACAAAAAAAGAAAATGGCCGGCGATGGGATTAAAATGCTTTTTGTTGAACAATACGGGAGATACGGGTACTCATCGCGGTCCGCATCGCCTTGTAACATCCGTGGCTCGGTGGTAAGCACTTTATATTTGAAATCTGAACGTTTATGTTTATGTGAGAGATGGCAATGTGAAAAAATCGAACACAACTTTAGACCAGGGGGACTCGGCACCATGACTGTCATGGTATGACAGTCATGTTTCAGGGCTAATATGGAGCTGAAGTGGTTAATGCATGTTTTGTAACAATAAAGTAACTAGTAACCAAAGTTTTCAAATAATTGTAGTGGAGTAAAAAGTACAATATCGTCACCTTGCTAAACTAATGGCCTACGTGTTTATTTTAAAACAATTTTCAGAAAAAATTAAAAACTGAACCAAAACAAAACAATATGATATTTCTTAATCATTTCACCCACAACGTTTATAACAAATTATGACTATTAACATAAAAATAATTCTGTCTGTCAGATATGTCACATAAGAGATTTAAATAGGTTTATATAGGATTAAACCTGACTTAGGCCAAATGATTTCATGATTTTCTCCAGACTTAAGCAATTTTTCTCCAGACTTTTTGGCTTAAGTCACAAAAACATGTGACTTAGGCCAAAAAATATATATATATATTTTGGCCTAAGTCACACTGGGGAGACATTATACTAAAGGGGGAGGGAACAGCGTGATCCTTTTCAATTAGGAGATAGGAGATTTTACCAGAGGTGGCCAGTGTTATGAGGAGCTGACTTAGGCAAAAATATTAATTTCCTCAAAAAAATTACTTCGGCCATTAGTTTAGCAAGGTGACGATATTGGAGTGGAAGTAACAGTATTGAATATTGGAAATAGTGCAGTAAAGTGAAAAACATACCTCAACATTGTACTCAAGTACAGCACTTGAGTACATGTACAGTACTTAGTTACTTTACACCCCTGCATACGGTCGTTGTATAGATTCACTTTCAGACAAGTTTTTCAAAAGTAGCCGTTTATTTGTTCACACTATGGATGTTGCAGTGGTGTAAAGTAACTAAGTACATTTACTCAAGTACTGTACTTAAGTACAATTTTGAGGTACTTTTAGTATTTCCAATTGTACTTCTTCTCCACTACATTTCAGAGGCAAATATTGTACTTTTACTCCACTACAATTATTTGAAATCTTTAGTTACTAGTTACTTTACTTCTTCATTGCAGTACTTAAGTAAAACATTTGAGTACTTTTTCCACCCCTGCATACGGTCGTTTTATAGATTTTCTTGCAGACAAAGCTTTTCAAAAGTAGCCGTTCATTTGTTCACTCTATGGATGTTGTCATGTTAACATCTAACCCGGTGGCCTCCTTATGCAACTAGCAATTAAGTGCAGAATTGATTCGTGGGTAATTAACTCTTTGTGTTCCATGTTTCTCTGCTAGAGGTCTGTGAGGTCACACACACACACACACACACACACACACACACACACACACACACACACACACACACACACACACACACACACACACACACACACACACACACACACACACACACACACACACACACACGTCAATAAATGTGGGACGCAAATTACAACTAGCTTGCTCACACACACACACACGTGCGTGCTCACGCACAGGTTTGTATTAATATACTTCTGAGGACATCAACATTTAAGGTGCTCATTTTAGGGAGCTTGTAGAAGTGACATTTTTCGGTGCACGATACCAGTGTACAATTAGTATAAAACAGGCATAACTCTATCTCTAACCCCTAAACCTAACCTCTAAGTACCTAATCTTAAACCTAACCCCAACCTGAATCTTTTCCTATTTTAAACCTACCTCCCCAAATAATTTGTATCCATAAAACCATCATTTCTCTTGTGATGACCAGGAAAGTTGTCCTCACAGTGTTCATTTCCAAAATTATACTATACTTGTGGGGACATTTAGTTCTCAGAAGTATAGTAATGCACACACACACACACACACACACACACACACACACACACACACGCCCACGCACATGCACACGTGCACGCAAACGTAGAAAGTGTTTTTCAAATTCAGAGATGCAGAGCCTTCTCAATGTAAACACACAGAGGTTAGAATGCAACAAGCATCATTAGTTCTGCCTTAAAGGTAATCAATAACACTCTCACTCTCTCTCACTCACTCACACACACACACACACACACACACACACACACACACACACACACACACACACACACACACACACACACACACACACACACACACACACACACACACACACACACACACACACACATTTGAATTTGGCTGCATGAAAGAAAGTGTCTACTTTTCTTTTCATTTATAACTTTTAAGTATAGTGCCTGCTGCAACGCTTATACAAGAGATCGTGTATGTCTGTTCGTCTGTCTGTCCATCCGTCCGTCTGTATGAGCACGGCATCAACAGCTGCAGCTGCGGAGGCAGAGTGCAACACATGTGACCAGGCCTGGAATTTCTTCATTTTAGGAGCAAGGTCACTTGTCATTTCGTGTTGTCAATTTAGGGCATAAACGCCAAATGCCAGGGCAGGAAGGCCATCAAATAAAACAATGATTTTTAAGTCCACGGAAATAATGAGTTTAACTTGAAGGTTAAGGATGATTACATTTTAATATATTACAAGAATAGTATAACTATCAGTGAAATATAACCCATTTATTTCACAAAATGACATATTGGCAAATTACCAATATTTGTACAAAGTCATATTGGTCTCAATATTTGTCACATTCAGCTCTGGACTTCACTGAACAAAGTAGGGGTCACATAAATCCCATGAGCATTCACATATTAGAGAGTATGGATTTCCCCTCAAGTTATTTTCATTAAAGTGAAATGTGATTGGACTTGCACTAACACAGTGATTTTTCTCTATTTCAAATATAGTATTTAGCTTGTAAATCACTACTGTTTTTAAATAATAATGATCTCAGTATACTCCTATTTGGGGAAACGACCAGTTTATACCTGCTAAAAAAGATGGCGGCTTTAAGCTGTGGCATATCAAAGGTATTCAGAAAATAATGGACCTCTATGTAGACGGAGTTATGCTCTCATTTGAACATGTCGGAGATATCAGATCCCATTTTTTTTTCTTATATATATTTACAGTTAAAAAGCTTTATGTCATCAAAATGTGAACACATCATGTATGTACCACCCCTATCAACATTGGAGAAAACATTAAATTCAGAGGGGAAAGGACACATCTCTATATATTACAATCTGTTAGTTGAATATAGTACTGATTCCACAATAGATACATTAAATGCTTGGAAATTAGATATTCAAGAAGACATTGATGACACTGAGTGGAAACAGGCATGTTAAAAAGCGCAAAAGCAGACAATAAATACAAGATTTAAATTACTCCAATATAAATGGTTAATGAGAACGTATATAACTCCTGTCAAACTCCATCATATGTCCGCTAATATTCCAGATGTCTGTACTAAATGTTTAATTGAGAAAGGTACGTTATTTCATTGTATGTGGGATTGTCCCAAGATGCAGATATTTTGGAAAGAAATCATAAAATGTCTGTCAGGAATCTTTAAAACTATAGTTCCTGTAAGTGCTAAACTCTGTATACTTGGAATATATCCAAAGAACTTTGTACAAACAACAAACCAGACTAAAATCTTGGACTTTGGACCTCTTCAAGCCAGGAGAGCTGTAGCGTTATGTTGGAAAAAATGGAGGCCCCAACATTAAGGATGTGGCACAGGGAACGTATGAGCTGTATTGGTCTGGAAAAACTAACATATATAATTAGGGGAAAGCAGAATGGATTTGTCCAGCTTTGGGAAACATATATGAACTTTATGGACATCATTATTTAAGAGAAAAGGAAACTGAAAACTATATTTTATTAACCCTTTAAAGGTCACCCCAAGAAAAAAGCATTGGAATAATTATTTCTCTGCATTTTTTATTTATTTGGGGCAATAGTAACAACAATCAATTATAATTTATTTAACAGACCCAACAGTTTTCCAAATATAGGCCTCTACCAAACGGTTGAGATGTCACTTTATGGTAATGGTAAAAGTTTCATGCATTAACATTGATTTATATGCATTCACTGAGAATTCATATAAAAAGAATATTCATACATATCTCTGTCTATGAACATGACTATGTATACAAGTTGGAAATGTAAATAATCAACAAAAACTAAATACATTATCATAGCGAATACATTCAAAAGTGCAAGCCTATAGAAATAAACCAGTGTGGTGTGGGTAGTGGCTGATTTCAATCACACACTGAGTCCAAACTAATAGGCTCTATGCACAGCAGACATATTGGAAAGAAATTGGGCCTTTTCCTTACTTGCTTCACAGGCATTACCAATGATGCTAATGAAGGTTCTGGTCCATTTAGTGTACAGTGGTTCTAAAACGTTTTAATTTCAAGGACCCCCAAAGCTTTGAGAGAGTACAAATGGAACCAAATGTACCCTTATTTGTACACTCTCAGTGTTACACACCTGTAACGGGCCATTTGGAACCCTCTCAATAAACCATGAGGGTCCCAGGACCACACTCTGAGACCCATTGGTGTAACAGAGTGTTTCCAGTGAGCCAACATGCACAATATCAGCACCCTGACTGTGTTTGACTAGAATGGAACAGAGCCTTCATTAGTATCTTTGGAAGGGGCCCAAAGTTTTTCCAATATGGCTGCTGGGTGCCTGATTTGAGTGTGGTGCAACAGCACAAATGTTTTGGGGTATTAGAGACAATGTCTTATCTGGTGGTACGCTACGAAGCATTTCCATTTTGGATTCAAACACAGGAAAACCATGCATTTCTGGCACCTTCATCTGGACACACCCTTTGGACAGAGTATGCGTTGTCCCTGCTTGTCACAGCGAAGTGGTCAATGTCCACAGTTGTCATAGTGCACATCTGGTTGTGGTTGTGATGGTCTTGTTTAGTTTCTTCTGAAAAGGCACCTGTGGTGGAGAGGAAGATGATGGCTAACCAACTATGAATGCTGGTTTGTTGACTTGCTTCAAACTGTGGACAATTGCCAGCCAGAACCTTTTGAGAGACATTGGTTTCCCGTTCAGTAGAACACAATCCCACTTGTAGACCAGCGAGGAATTTGAGATGCACAGGTTTAGGATGTATCCAAACAGGGGAAAGTACCATCGCCTCGACTTGGCTGGGCCTGGGGTTTTGTACCAGAATGTCGGAAAGATCAATGTCTCCCATAATGTTCCCCAGTCTCTTCTGCTTGTGAGAGTTGATCAGCATCATCTGTTTGGTCATCTTCTTCATCACTCAGATCATCAAATTGGTCCATTTATTATTTCAGCACCACTGCCTTTACCACTAAATGACAATTCAACCATTTGGTTGAGCATGTTTTTTTAGATGGGAATAAAATCATACTAATACATTTTTTTCAACATAAATATAATGAAATAACATTATATGTATTATATTAACAACACTGAATTAGCAGAAGCCCTATTTATCCATAGCAAATAGTACATTTTAATTACTTTAGTTTAGCTTCACTACTTTTACCATAAAGTGACAAACAACCCGTTTGGTAGAGCATGTTTTCAGAAAATTATTAGACCATTATTAGATTTTTTAAAATTGTATCAAGTTACATAATCAGGTTCAGTAACACCTCTGAGATGATAATATGACAAAAAAAATTATCTTACCTCTGAAATTTCAACCAAAAAAGCCCACCTTTCAGGAGTGGCTTAATTGATTTTCACTTCCTAAAAAGTGGGTACCTGAGAATCCATGTGACTGGGAAACAGTGACATCTGGTGGACCTTTTTTTGCCATAACATACCTCAACCAAATAGTAGAAAGGGCTCAACCAGGTTGAGTTAAGTTCAGCAATGTTTTCAATGAGACTTAGTGACTTAAAATGTGCTCTACCAATTGGTTGCGCAGACACTATTTATTTTATTTAAGAAAGTGTAAACAATTATTAATTATATATATAAATAATTTTTAGATATTTTTAATTGCAAGTGCAAGGGGGTATATGTGTATGAATGTGTGTGAAAGTATATGTCCTGTATGTCACAAAAAAATCTATACAAAATATACATTTGTTTAAAAAAGAGTAGTACCGCCTGAATACCAGCGCCCACACGTCAAACAGAGTAGTACCGTCTGTATACCAGCACCCACCATAAAATAGAGTAGTACCGTGACTACCGTCTGAATGTCAGCCCCCAGACATCAGAGTAGTACGTCTGAATACCAGTGCCCACACGTCAAATAGAGTAGTACCGTCTGAATACCAGCACCCACACGTCAAATAGAGTAGTACCGTCTGAATACCGGCACCCACGCGTCAAATAGATTAGTACCATTTGAATTACAGCCCCCATACATACAATAGAATAGTACCATCTGAATGCCAGCCCCCAGAAATCAGAGTTGTACCGTCTCTATGCCAGCGCCCACACGTCGAATAGAGTAGTACCGTCTGAATACCAGCACCCACACGTCAAATAGAGTAGTACCGTCTGAATTACAGCCCCCATACATACAATAGTGTGGTACCGTCTGAATGCCAGCCCCCCACACAACAAATAGAGTAGTACCGTCTGAATACCAGCACCCACAGATAAAATAGAGTAGTACCATCTGAATAGCAGCGCCCACACATCTAATATAGTAGGAGAGGAGAGAAGAACAGAGAAGAACAGAGGAGAGGCGGGGAGAGGAGAGGAGAGGAGAGAAGAGAGGAGAGGAGTCAACTAATGTTGACCATTTATCTGTTTGCTTTTAAACTTTTATGCCAGTGAAGCACATTCAACTTTATGTGTGTGTGTGTGTGTGTGTGTGTGTGTGTGTGTGTGTGTGTGTGTGTGTGTGTGTGTGTGTGTGTGTGTGTGTGTGTGTGTGTGAGAGTGTGCGCGTGCGTGTGTGTGGGTGCATGCGTGCGTGCGTGCGTGCGTGCGTGCGTGCGTGCGTGCGTGCGTGCGTGCGTGCGTGCGTGCGTGCGTGCGTGCTGGTCAGTGTGAGGTCGTAAAACTTCGGCCCTGGAGAGCCAATTAAAATCGATGGATAAACAGAGAGCTCTGGTGTGTGTGGGAGTCTTAAAAGTCATATCAATTATATATACTGTACATACTACACACACACACACACACACACACACACACACACACACACACACACACACACACACACACACACACACACACACACACACACACACACACACACACACACACACTACAAACTATTGGCTCACATCATTACAATTCTGCTAAAGGTTTCTTCTGTTTTTTTTTTGGTAATTCATTCGTAAAGGTTTTTGTCTGCATTCCATTCCTTATATTCTACCTCATTTAAACCATAGATAGATAGATGGATGGATGGATGGATGGATGGATGGATGGATGGATGGATGGTTGGATGGGTGGGTGCGTGGGTGGACGGACGGACGGACGGACGGACGGACGGACGGACGGACGGACGGAAAGAAGGACGGATGGACAGTGTTGCAGTGCTACTTTTAAAAGTGGGGGAGCGCCCCTATAACATAAGAATGTGTTGAGCAAGTTTAAGGAATTTGCTTTCAACGCCATTTAAACCAGGGCCACTGCAGACTTTGAGGTCATTAATGGCATTCAGAACCTCAACAGGAGCTGTGACATAGTGGTGTATTGTTGAAAACAATTGGATCATGCATAGTAGGAGACTCCTACTAGGAGTACAGACTGAAGAGAAATGTTGGTTTTACTTGTATTTCTCAGCAGTCTGTATTTCTCCCAGTCAGCAGGATTATTAATTTTCCATATGCAAAATACAGTGCAGTGATCGCTGAAGCAATCGGACATAATCCCTGATTTAATGAATCTGATGTGAGACCAGAATCCAATCAAGCAGTGACTGACATGTGGGCGTGACCTGAGTGGGCTATATCTGCAAAGTAACTAGTAACTAAAGTTATCAAATAATTGTAGTGATGTAAAAGTACAATATTTTCCTCAGAGATGTAGTGGAGTAAAAGTAAAAGTATTGAAAATAGGAAATACTCCAGTAAAGTAAAAGTGCCACATAATTGCGAACGCGGGAGGAGGCGCCTCCGACCAAGTGGAGCTTACTATGTAACCCTGCTTGGGTTGTGTCTCTGTGTCTCTGTGTCTCCGTGTGCACTGCCTGTGTGCACTGCCTGTGTGCAGCTCCTCTGAGATAAGTAAATGTCCAATTTAGACGTACCATACATCAAATGAAAGGTCTTTGAAAACTGAACACACCTGTCAAGGTTGCGTTTAAGCCCGCCCCTTCCCCCGGAAGCCACGCCCCGGAGAAGGCTCCTAAAAACTCCCCATTGAAACCCCATGTTAAATGAAAAGTGCCCGAATCGCTCCCAAACTTTTTCTACCCCCCCTAAGTGGGGGTCTACGAACAAATACATCGGGCTCGGATTTTGGCTCCGCCCCCCGGAAGTGGGTGAAACAGGCACTTCAAACACTTTGTTGAATTGTTCAAAAACATTCCAAGTTTTTTTTTTGTGAATTTGTATTTTTCTAAGATGCTCCTTTTAACGCAGATTTTTTTAAAAAAAAAAAAAAAAAAATTTAATCTCCATGAATTCAAGGCTTCATGGGGTGTGTAATTGATAGAAAGTAAGTATTTTTTTGGGTGAACTACTCCTTTAACAAGAGCAAAAACATAATTATTTACAACATTCTCTTTGAACCTGGATCATCAGTAGGCCTCTCAGTGATTAACACTGTGAGAGTTGTTTTGGAGTTTATGTTATTAGCCTATATAACATTTTATATCGTTTTATATTGGTCTCCACCTATACAGTACAACCGCACATATTGAATTGTTCGCTCAGGAGTGAGTCAAAAAACAAAAAATCTCCATGAATTCAAGGCTTAATGAGGTGAGTATTTGACAAAAAATAAGTCCTTTTTTTTGGGTGAAGTATTCCTTTAATAATGTGCTGTGAAAAGATTCAACTACTGCACACCAAACCTAACAATGGAGCTACGGTGTGCTTGCGTATGTGTGTGTGTGTGTGTGTGTGTGTGTGTGTGTGTGTGTGTGTGTGTGTGTGTGTGTGTGTGTGTGTGTGTCTGTGTGTGTGTCTGTCTGTCTGTCTGTCTGTCTGTCTGTCTGTCTGTCTGTGTGTGTGTGTGTGTGTGTGTGTGTGTGTGTGTGTGTGTGTGTGTGTGTGTGTGTGTGTGTGTGTGTGTGTGTGTGTGTGTGTGTGGTGTGTGTGTGTGTGTGTGTGTGTGTGTGTGCGTACTTTTGAAGGTGATTTATTTCCTGTTTAATCAGGTTTGGCAGAGAAGGCTCAAGAGCTCACGCATCAAGGTGTGTGTGTGTGTGTGTGTGTGTGTGTGTGTGTGTGTGTGTGTGTGTGTGTGTGTGTGTGTGTGTGTGTGTGTGTGTGTGTGTGTGTGTGTGTGTGTGTGTGTGTGTGCGTGCGTGCGTGCGTGCGTGCGTGCGTGCGTGCGTGCGTGCGTGCGTGCGTGCGTGCGTGCGTGCGTGCGTGCGTGCGTGCGTGCGTGCGTGCGTGTGTGTGTGTGTGTGTGTGTATTTATAGCTTGGTTTCAATCTGTGTTCCTTGCAGCTGCATTCAGGAGATAGCAGCTTAACACACACGCACGTGTGCACGTGTGCACGCGCGCGCACAAACGCACGCACACACATGCACCCATTTTGGATGGTATGAATCTACAGTTTTATAATGTCTAAGTATGTTTGCTATAATAAGATCATTGAACGGAGAAGGGTTTTGGGATTTCATGCAGAGTCCCATGTATAGTCACATGACCTATGTAGTCACATGACCTATGTCAGGGCTGCCAAGTTTCAGGAAAATCTAGGAGTGAGACATTTTCGTTTTTTTGCGTTTTTTCCCCTTTTATTACTTTTATTATTTTTTCCTTTTTATTACTTTAATTCGGTTAATTCGGTAAAAAAAAAAAAGTACTCCATGAAGTGTAGATGTGTGGCAAAAAGGAAACGTTGCAGCTGACAGGCGCACAGAACGCATGGATGCAAATTTAAAGCAGAAAGAGTTCACATTTAACTATTAGCCGTACTCATTCAATTCTGAACCGATTCTTTTTTTTTCGTTTTTATATTTTTATTGGGTTTTTAACATTTTCCACATACAGCAACTGACATGGACATACTTTTAACAAACATGACAAACATGGTCAAACAAACAAGGGGGGGGGGGGGGGGGGGGTCCTCCAATTCCATTGTTCATCAACATCATCAGTTTACAGCGAAAAACAAAAAAAGCATAGCATAGCCAGGCACTTAGGACAGGTCACAACACTCCATATAGCTCATAGTCACATTTAAGCATCGGCATAATCGTCATTGTCCTATCTAAGGGGAGGATTCCGGCCCACAGTACATTGACCTTTTAGAAGGATCCGAGAGATTTCGGCGGGGAAGTAGTCTATTAGTGGGGCCCACAATTTCAGAAACGAGGCTTCATTGCCTCTGTGTACTGCACACAGTCTTTCGTGGGGGAGTACACCAAAGATCTCTTTATACCAAAGTTGTATGGTAGGGGGCTTATCCTTGATCCAATTGATTAAAATGCATTTACGAGCTAATAATAAGAATTTGTCAAGTGACTTAAATTGTGGGGGTGTCAGATTAATCTCTTTGGAAGGGAGTCCCAGAATGAAGGCTCCCGGATCCTTCTTTATCCTAACCCCAAAGATGCCACTTAACTCTTGTGCCACGGAGCCCCAAAACCTAGATATCCACTTACATTCCCAAAAGTAGTGGTAGTAGGTTCCAAGATCTGTGTGACATTTAGAGCACAAAGGAGATCTTGAACGGTCCATTTTGTTTAATAACACAGGTGTGATGTGCAGCCTGTGAAATATTTTATATTGTGTTTCTCTTAATCTATTACAGGTGAACACATTTTTAACAGAATCAATGGCCTCTTGCCAGTCGTCCTCGATATATACATTGTTAAAATCGCTCTCCCACTTGTGGATGGATTGTACCTCCAGGGAGTCCAGCGAGTACAACAAGGAATAGAAGGAGGAGATAAAATGTGATACATGACCACGTTTGCATAGGAGGTCCTCCACTTTGCTATATAGGGATCCAGTTTGTGGGGGCAAACGTAATGTGTTAATATAGTGACGTATTTGCAAAAAAACAAAAAAATGTTCCCTTGGGAGATTGAATTGCGTCTGTAACTGCTGAAACGACATCAAAACACCATCTTTGAATAAATCACCCAGTACTCTAAGCCCTCGAGAATGCCAGGTCTTGAAGATTGCCGAGCTAAATCCTGGGCCAAATTCATGATTACTAGAAATGGGTGTTAGCAGTGACCTTAGGTCTCCTCTGCCTGCATAGGTGTTAATCTGTCGCCATATTCTGATAGAAGTATAGATAATTGGGTTTCCTCGTATCTCTCTGTGAATTTTATCTTTATTACCAGTTACAAGGGCCCATAGTGAATTTGGTGAGCAGCCCCACGAATCCACACAGTTCTTATTGTGTAAATAGGCTTGGAGCCATTCCCAAATGAAGCGAGCATGACAGGCCCAGTTATAGAAAAGTATATTTGGCATGGCCAAGCCAGCTCTGCTCGTTGGCAACTGCAAAATTTTAAACTTTTGCCTAGGTCTTTTTCCATGCCAGATAAACTTAGAAAAGGCCTTCTCCAGATCTCTGACATCTTTTTTTGATACCCATAATAGTCGGGTCACACAGTGAGGTTCTGTGACCATCCTTTGGCAAGGATGTTTTGACGATTGATTTGACCTCTATGGACCCTTTAGAAAAGATTTAACCCCCAGGTCCCTCCCAAAAATCCCGGCATTTTTTGCTAGACAGCCAAATTCAAAATGGCGCCCGGCGCCATCTCTAAAAATTAACTTTTGATCTGGATGACCTAGAATCATGTATGAAGGCACTTTTCCATACAAGTCAACCATGAGGATTCCAATCGGTCTTACAATTTTAATTGTAAGACCTCGTTTTGACTCCGAAATGCAAGATGGCCGACATCCAGTAGAGTAAAAACTTAGCTTTAGATCAGGTTTGTAAATTTGGTTAAGTAACAAGAAGAGGTTCTCTAGGTTGTTAGCCCACTGCCAGATAGCCAGATAGCTGGGGGGTTGCCCCCTTAGGGCCTGCTGTCCTGCCCTGAACCATTCTTCGTCAGGCCCCTCGCCAGAGACCAGTTTGTCATGGGAGACCCTACCAGGAGCACACAGCTCCAGACAACATAGCTCTCAGGGTCATAGGGACGCACAAACCCCTCCACCACGGTAAGGTGATGGTTCCAGGAGAGTTTTTTTTTTTTTTTTCTATTGCACATCGGAGGGCGTGCTGCATATGTGGAGAGGTAGTTGAGTTCGTAACTTCCTTTATAATACCTTGCGTATATCATCACAAACAGCGGCAACATCATACCCGAAACCACACAAAACACGTATTAGTCTGAATCAGAGAATTCACTGCTTTCTGAATCATCAGATTCAGATGACTCCACCCTCCTCTGAGCAACATCCTCCTCCTCCTCCTCCTCCTCGTCACTCAACTTCCTTGTCCTCTTCAACTGACCCTGGTGCAGGTAGGTGTGTGGGGAGAGCAGGCCGTGTGTGGCGGACAGGACGACAGCGACCACCCACCAACTCCCAACCATGTCCGAGTGGCGAGGGGTGGTGCTTCAGTGTGGGGTGGCGCACTAGATATGCCAAGTAGTTGGCACGGAGGCAGTGTTGGCGTAGGCTGTCTGCATCTGGAGGGAGACGGATAAACGATTTTCTCTTCATGGTCTTCCACTTGGAGGCACGGGCTTCAGCCATGGTGCTACTCTTCTTGTCTCCGTAGATCACCTGTCTCGTGAATGCGAATAGCTCTTGTTCTACCTCCTCTTCAAGGTCAAGGCTATCTCCACACCGGGAGAGTTGCTGCCGTGCCAAAGAGCTCTTTGCCACCTTCTCAAAGACTGATGATTTTCCTTTGCCATAAAATCCTGAGTTGGCATCACAGCCTGTAAAACAGTGTAGCTGCACAATACAGTCTGCCATCTCATCTGTCAGCATGCCACGACAGAGGACTGTCTCTTTGTTTTTCTTGATGCATAGCATGCCAGGGAGCTGCTGTGAGATGACCGATGCTGCGACATAGACATCAGTATCAGCTGCATTAATAACAACTGGGCCACTGTAGTCTGACTGCCGTAGACCAGCATAAACAGTGAAGAGGATGGTGTCAGCTTCCGACTGTTCAATGCTGTAGTCTTCCATCGGTTGTTGTGTTGACAAGTTGGTGCTATGTGGGCCAACAGAGTAGACAATCTCTGCATTCACATTCTGTGCCAGGTCGGTGAGGTGGCTGCATATTAATTTTTGCAACCGTCCCTTGTTGCTGACACTACACAGTAGCGTTTTGAATGCCTTGGCAGAGGGGAAGGGGTCATCCAATTTCATGTACGTGTTTGGTACATGTACCTTACCTTGTATGTGCAGGTCTCGCTCATCATCTTTAGTGGAGTAGGCTGCATCGTATGGATCATTCACACAGATGATACGGTGAGCACCACGATGGCGGGCAAGGATGATGGATAACACCTTTTGGACATAGTCCAACCACTTGTATGGGCTGCCGTCTTGGGTCTGCCGATCTTCCGCTGATGGAGTTGCCATCCTCCAGATCATGCCCATGTCAATGAGAGCAACATAGGGTTCTTTAATAGCAATTGTTTGGAGGGAGAGCTTCTGGATGAGCTTGCTCTTCTGTGTCTTCTTGTATGTGCCATTGGGGTTGAATAAGACCACACATTCCTCAACAACACGGTGTTCCAGCAGCTCGGGGAGCTTGACAAGTTGACTGTCCTCAACCAGGTTGATCACTGCTTTGAGAGCGCTTCTTT
>NC_137612.1:7305199-7310199 GCF_963280865.1 Gymnoscopelus braueri | reverse complement strand
ACTAGTGGAGAAGAGATTCAGTAGAACTAAGACAAGTCACTTTATGTTTGGTTGCGCACCAGTGTGGCACTCCGAAAATAGCCGATCTACAAGCTCACAATGCGACCGGCACACAGATACGTATAAATCAGATGCCATCAAGGCCCGTCAACGTTTATTTTAGTCGACTAAATCAACCTTAAATTTAGTAGACTAAAATCTTGTGATATTTAGTCAACTAAAACTAGACTAAAACTAAAACATTTCAGATGATTAAAATGTGACTAAAACTGAATTTTATTCAAAAGACTATGACTAAAACTAGATCCAAATGTGCTGTCAAAATGAACACTGCATGCGCACCAGTGGTGGAAGAACAACATGCAGTATTGTGTACAGTATTTTACTTATATGTGACACTCTGGCCCACTTCCTGTTCATTATGAATGAATGAATGAATGAATTATTTTATTTAAGTGTCATGCCACCTCGTGGCCCATCCCTCATGGGATTATATGACACCTTTTCAGACAGTTACAATATTCACAAAAATAGTTTCATATACTGGTTACCGGTATTGCTGATCATATACAACAATTACCGACCGAACAAAACAAAACAAAACATAACATGAATTACATGTCTCCTACTGGCTGTACAATGCTTTTTTCCTCATATCCCAGGCTTTCTCCAGGTAGTTTGCCAGTTTAAATACATCTTTTTCAAATAAGCAGTTAATAAGTTGTGAGTCATTGATGTCCAACATATCAGCATAGTTAACATTCTTAAACAACTCTTCACGGACCCTACAATAAAAAGGACAATACAAAACGAAATGATACTCATTTTCTATTTAATTTAGATCACACATTTGGCAGATTCGATCTTCTTCATCCAACCCAACATAGCGAACTGTTTCAATGTAAAGTGGCAGTATACCTCCTCTAATCTGAGCACAGAGTGATCTTCTTTTCTTTGGTAGGTTAAATAAAACATAATTGTCGGTGTAATTTGTCGATATAGGCAATTTTGGTTTACTCCAGATCTCTTCTGCCCAAGTATGTTTGACCTTATCAAAAATCTTCTCCTTTAGTGTTACAATATTAACTTTTTGTGATCTGAGAAACACATCTTCAGCTCCATATACATAGAACATATCGCGTATGTCCTCTATCCAAGGTCCATTCTGTTGTTTGTCCCAGTTAAATACTTTCTTTGTTAATCTATTATCATTCATGTCAACTAATCTGTTCCACAACCTGGCGGTGCAGACCTTCCATCGGACCTCACTAGGTTCCCATCCCATATCTCCTGAGACAGCTGCCATTGGTGCATATTTATGTACACCCATGAAATATCGAAGGGCTCTGTTATGTACAGCTATACTCTTAGGGAATCTCCCATGACCCCATACCCCAGCCCCATAGTCTAGAACTGGGCAAACACAAGCCTGATAAAGTGTTGTATACTGTAGGTACGGAAACCAACATCTTTGAGTGCCTTGATTTTACCAATGACTCCTCCTAGTGCTCTGCCTGCAGACTCAGAGAGGACTGTGGAACCATGAACAAAATTCATATGCTCATCAACATAAAAACCTAAATATTTATAAGAGTTTGCAAAATTAATCTTTTTCTCACCAAAATAAAACTGATGATTACTAATGGGAGTTAGAGAGCTTCTAAAATGTACCACATTTGTTTTCTTTTCATTTATGGACATTCTCCATTTTTTACACCACTCATTAGTGTGACATAGCATTTTTTGCATATCATATTCATTTTCGGCCATTAAAAGAATATCATCTGCGTACAAAAGTATGCTCACTGCAACTTCCTCACATTGCACACCACAGTTTAGTGACTTAATTGTATATGCTAGATCGTTAATATAAACTGCGAATAAAGTAGGCGAGATATTATCTCCTTGTTTAACTCCCAGGGGTGTTGGGAACCAATCTGAACAAAATTCATTTATTTTAACACAAGCTACAGGTGCGCTGTATAAGGATTGTAGTGATTTGTAAAACTTTCCATTCACTCCATATTCTAACAGTCTGCACCAGAGTAAGTCCCTATTAACAAAATCAAACGCTTTTTTGAAATCAATAAAACAAGTAAATGTGGGTTTCCTCTCATCTAACCTGGTCCTTATTATTGTACATAGTGAATAAAGATGGCCAATGTAAGCTCTATCTTTGCGGAACCCATTTTGTTCATCTACGAGTATGTGTCTTTCCTCTAGATGGAACATTAGCCTGTCATTGAGTATAGTGATGGACCATGCACCGAGACCGGTGGTGGAAAGTAACTAAGTACATACTGGACTTTTTCTGAGGTACTTTTACTTTACATGAGTACTTCCAATTTTCAGTACTTTTACTTCTACTCCACTAGAGGCAAATATTATACTTTTACACCACTACAATTATTTGAAAACTTTAGTTACTAGTTACTTTTTTATTTATTTATTACAAAACATACATTCACTTCAGCCCTATATACAGTACATTTTGGCCATTTGAAAATAGCCGATCTACAAGCACACAATGCGTCGCGATGCGACACATTGTGAGCTTGTAGATCTGCTATTTTCAAAAAATATATATACATTTGCAAACTTGAACTGGGACATTCTGCATAATGAGTACTTTTACTTTTGATACTTTAAGTACATTTGTATGCCAATTTTACTTGTAACAGAGTATTTCTACATTAATAGTAACACTACATTAATACTTTTACTTAAGTAAACAAATGGAGTACTTTTTCCACCACGGCTATAGAGTAGGCCTACATGTACAGTACATAAACATTCGTTGTCATCATGACTGGAATACTTTTCTATCATCGTGAAGGACAGAGGAAAGCTGGTTGACTTGTTTGTTTCATTGAGAGATGGGATCATTCAATCAATGGGATTGATTGAATGATTGAATACTTTATTAACGGTGCAAAGAAAATTGCTCGGTTGCACAGATTTATACAAAAGAATGCTTAAAGGATAACCCAGATAACCCCTCAGGGCTTTTTTCCATTTTAGGTCCTGGGTATTCCTGAGAGGGAGAGAGAGAGATAGAGACATACAGTGAGAATTATGTCATGTCAATCAGCGTCCTGTCTCAATCTCGTGCATATATCGCAGGAGCCTTGCTCGTTTTTGTGAGACGTTGGTCAAAATGTATTGTAATAAAAAACAATTGGGTCTGGATCGCATCCTCCTGGTAATTTCTTGCAGAGTGTGATCCCTTGTCGCCGATCAATCTTTAGTGTGAAAACCACAACGATATTATGACAGCCGATTTCAAGACAGAGACTTGTGTAGTTTTAAATACATAACAATCTGACGACCACCCGACCACTTTAACAGTCGTACACTGTGTATAGCTGCCTTTACCCTACCTTTAAAGTACAGTTAAAATTGTATTCAAACATACAATTTAAAAGGGCACGGCAGTGGCTCAGGGGTAGAGTTGCCGGATGGGAACCGTGAGTTTACCAATTCGATCCCAGGCTCCCCCAGAGTTCGTGTCGAAGTGTCCTTGAGCAAGACACTGAACCCCTAATTGCTCCCAATGAGCAGGTTTGGTGCCTTGCATGGTTTCCTCCGCCATCGCTGTATGAATGTGTGTGTGAATGTGTGTGTGAATGGGTGACTGTAATGCACAACCTATGTAAATCGCTTTGGATAAAAGCGCTATATAAATGCACGATTTACCATTTACCACACACACACACACACACACACACACACACACACACACACACACACACAAAGCGTGTGACAGCCAATCAAGTGGTCTTACAGCACGATCGAAGTCAAAATGACAAGAAAAAAGAATGTTGGCGATGATGATGATGATGCACGTTGATCACAGTACTGCCAATATAACCCACACATTAGAGGTACACACACACACACACACACACACACACACACACACACACACACACACACACACACACACACACACACACACACACACACACACACACACACACACACATATTACTGGCAGTCAGTCATCTTGGCTCAAACAAAGAGCCAAATCTTCCATCTTGGCAAACATTTACTATATCTGCAGTTATTTGCATACCGTGTTTGATGTGTGTGTGTGTGTGTGTGTGTGTGTGTGTGTGTGTGTGTGTGTGTGTGTGTGTGTGTGTGTGTGTGTGTGTGTGTGTGTGTGTGTGTGTGTGTGTGTGTGTGTGTGTGTGTGTGTGTGTGTGTGTGACTAATACAGTGAAGACATGGATTAACTGAATATTTCTATAAGCCTCCCAAAATGACACGGACGCATGCACACACGCATGCATGCGAGCACGCGCGCGCACGCACACACACACACACACACACACACACACACACACACACACACACACACACACACACACACACACACACACACACACACACACACACACAACTTCGGTTCTGGCACAGCTAAAACAAATGATAAGAAAACAAAAAGAAAGCTATCTGACACATTGGGGAAAAAATCTACCCCAAACCAGAGCAAATTTTAATGCTATTTAGCTCTAAACAGAGAATACACAGTGGCAGAATACCTGAGCACTGTGACTGATCCAAAACGGAAAGCCTTGACTATGTACAGACTCAGTGAACACGGTCTTGTGGTTGAGAAAGGTCGCCAAAGGCAGATCTGGCTCCCAAGAGGAAACAGACTGTGAACCTATTGCACAGTGCACACTAAACATAGTGGAAATCAACAGAGCTATTCTTTCTAAACACCTGCCCACTGTACCAAGACATCAGAGACACATACTGACTGACCACCTGCCCACTGTACCAAGACATCAGATACACACTGACCACCTGCCCACTGTACCAAGACATCAGAGACACACTGACCACCTGCCCACTGTACCAAGACATCAGATACACACTGACCACCTGCCTACTGTACCAAGACATCAGAGACACACTGACCACCTGCCCACTGTACCAAGACATCAGAGACACACTGACCACCTGCCCACTGTACCAAGACATCAGAGACA
>NC_137612.1:6922699-7295199 GCF_963280865.1 Gymnoscopelus braueri | reverse complement strand
TGCTGTGACACCTGAATCTCTGCATTAAGGCCCCATTCACACCCAAAGTTCGCTTAAAAGGTACGGATCAGGGACCAAATCTTTACATTGTTGCATTTTGCATTTGGTCCGGTGAGCGTTCACACGAGACTTTTGTTAAGCGAACAAAAAAATGTCATGTGGTCGGACCCTTCACCTTTGCCTGCCATGGACGAGGGACCTCGTCAGATTGTCCCAAGGCGCAGCCTGCCGTTGACGAGTTCTGACGAGTTTTGTGTTTTCAGTAGTTTTCCACTAATGGGCTCTGTTATCTATCCTATGAATGATGCTTTCACTGCCTGATGACGACAGACCCGGAATTTATGTCATTTAAACAAATAAAAGCTTGTTTACTTCCTGTTTATTTCCTGTGGGCTATTTCTCCGTTCCTCTTGCTTTACAGCAAAAACAAGACACATTGAAATGGCCACAGTTGTGCAATGGATTACCGTGAGCGGACAATTTTTCCCTGTCATGAGCTGATCTCCATGAGGACAGAGGTCACAGAGAATATTCCATGATTTTTCAAAGGTACAGTAAAATCGCTCATTTTCGCTGGCAGCAGTGGCACACTATTACACTATTTCTCTGGCAGTCAAAGAGCTATTTGACAGAATATTTACGAGGGAAAATCACTGTCTGTGACAGACAATATATGCGCTCATTACCTTTTTTGGGCACAATCTTCATTGTGGCACAGAGACCAGGGAGAAGTTCAGAGAACAGCCAGTGGTGGAAAAGATGCTTGGTATATTGAGAAAAATGTGTCCACTGGTTCATCCTTCGACTAATTTAACTCTTTATTTTAGTTAAATTTTCCCCCATATTAATTACTGTAATATTGTTTGGGCTGCTACATATACATCTAACTAAACTACTGATCATTCAAAAGAGGTTTTTTAGAATGATTTCACACTCAAATAGACATGAGCCATCTGCACCTCTCTTTATTACATATTCTTTATTGCCTATAAATAAGGTACATGTTTTTCAAACCTGCTTAAAATTTTGAACAAGACCTTCCTTATTCTTTTAATCATTTTTTTCATGTTACTTCTGACTTTCACTCCTACCCCACAAGGCAAAGAGATGATTTTAATTTACCTTTTCGTCATACTTCTAAACATCAATATTTCATCACATTTAGAGGCCTTCAGTTGTGGAGCTCTCTAGATGCATCACTCAAGTCTTCCCAATCCTTCCCAATATTTAAGAAACATTTAAAACAATATTTAATTTCTTCCTTACCGTGTAGTCCATTGATTTAGTAATCTTTACAATGTGTTTTTTTTGTCTTCTTCGTTTGAGTAGTTGTGTTTTTATTTCTTTATTTACACCACTGCTCCCCTTGTAAACTTGTATTATTTGATATTTTTCTTATTGAACTTTTAATCCTGTTATTCAATGAAGGAAAGGATTCCAAATAAGCCAGCCGGCTTGTTCCTTTCCTTGCACAGCAACTTGTCATTTAATATGTATTTTTTATAACAATGTGCTAATAAACTAAACTAAAACGTTTTACTTAAGTAGAAGTATCAATACTGCAGTGTAGAAATACTCTGTTACAAGTAAAAGTACGGAATTCAAAATGTACTTAAAAGTACAAAATATTGGTATCAAAATATTTGATATCCTTGGCAAATACCAGGATGAAACTCATTAGGGCGCTTTCACACTATGGTCCCGGGTGCGCACTCCAGACCGCTTGGCAGGTGTCGCGCTAGTGTGAATGTTGCGTATCGTTCCCCGAAACGGATAACCGTATCGTACCCGAAACCACCTCCGGAGGCAGTCTCGGATCCGGATCATGCGTTTTCGGGTACGGTACGCTGCAATGTGAAAGCAAGCGTACCGTTAGACGGAAGTGGCCCGCTATTTGGAGCACCGGTTTGAAAAAAAGACGCACCGACATTCCATAGGCTAAATCAATGCATTTTGTGATCGCATCGCACAACTAATAGCCTACTAAAACTAACGGGGAATACCAGAAAAAAACATGACATACGGGAGAAACGGTTGGTGCGGATATTTAAATTGGATAAAATAATTATTGCGGTTGGATAACGGGTGGATAATTAATTTGTACATGCGGATTCGGATGACCATGAGAGGCCATCCGCGCATCTCTACTACATATCTTTGCTGTTAGGAAGAAACCCTGTATCCCATATTGCAACTTTTAATGCTTTTTCATCATAAATGAATGCCCTATTGTCATACAGTGTCACACAAAAGTAGCAAAAATAGCCAAGCTACAAGCTGAAAATGCGGCGCAATGCGACACATTGAGCTTGTTGATCTGCTATTTTTGATATTACAATATAGAGCAGATAACCACACTGATCTTGCATTGGAAAATATAATTTTTATTTTAAATATGAACAAAGGCAGGAGATCCCCACAGTTCTTTTTTACACACAGTGCTGGACTCACAAATCATAAAAAAAATAAAAAAAAAGTGAGTCTGCACACAAACTGCTCTACAGTCTTTTTAAATTATAACCAAAAGCTCTAAAGTTAACGTTTCTCCCATGTAGGGCTAATAAATTAATACATAAAATAAGGAGACTCTTTTTAAATAACCAAAAGTGAACTTTCTCTTATTATTATTATTACTTTGGAGACTATGGCAAGCGCGATCCTATCGCACACCTTCCTACATGACCAGCTATGGCTTTGCAGTCCGACTTCACTGTATAGGCTACTATAGTTGCCTTTTCATAAATGATATATTTTTGTACTTAAGCTGTCGTGAAAGTTTATAATATTTAGAGAAATTTAAAGTTTCAAATGCAAAAGTAGTAGTAGTTGTGAAGGTTAGCAAACTGGACATTTATACTGAATGTTTCCTGTATCCTCATCTTGCGCTAATGCACACAAGTGTTTCACCAGGTTTTATTTGTGTTGTTTCTCATAAGCGTACATCCGTTGTCCGTCAACAACACAGCAGTCTGTGCCTTGACTTCTGTGCGCTCACTGCGCTGAGCGCTCAGTGCGTTGACTCACTCCCCAGCCGCAACCCTATATTTATGCGCGACCAGCACAAACATTGTCGCATAGTTGATGACGTCTGTGTCCACAGCCGGAACCACTATGTGCATGCCGCCACCTATAGGATCGGGGGTATATATGCAAGTGTTCTCTGGTGCGCAAGGATCTTGGCCAATGTGAATGCAGGCCAGCATTCGTTCTCGGGAACGGTTTGAATGCAAACGGATCCAGTGTGAAGCCGCCCTCAGTCTCCCCTATACATAGTAATGTTAAAATTCAGATTCAGATTCAGATTCAGATTCCTTTATTTACCATTGTGTAATACACATAGGAATTTGTTTTGGCAATGCATGATTGTGTTTCAATCTTTTTTCACATATAACATAAATAACAACAAACACAAAACAACACCGTGCAAGAAAATAGATAATATAAAGTGCTATAGTGGACAGTAGTGCAATGTCATTGCCAGTGTCAGGTTTCAGGTTTCAGTGACCCTTGGGGGCGGGGGAGAAGGGAAGCCAGACTCATTGAGCAGCCTGGCAGCTGAGGGGAAGAAGCTTAGTCTGTGGCGTGCTGTGGTGGCCTTCAGCAGCCGCATCCTTCTCCCAGAGGGAAGCAGGGTGAGGAGGCCGTGGCCAGGGTGGGAGGGGTCAGCCATGATCTTTCTTGCCCTCCTCAGCGCCCTGGAGTCGTGCAGGGACTTGAGGGAGGGCAGGGGACAGCCAATCACCCTCTCTGCGGAACGGATCACCCGCTGCAGCTTGACGAGATCTTTTGCAGCTGCAGCGGGGAACCAGGTGATGATGGAGTGGGTGAGGATGGACTCGATGATGGCCGTATAAAAACGGGTCATCATAGCCCTCGACAGTCTGTACTTCCTCAGCTGCCTGAGGAAGAACAGTCTCTGCTGTGCCTTTTTCAGAAGGGTCATGATGTTCAGTTCCCACTTCAGGTCCTGGGAGATGGTAATGCCCAGGAACTTAAAGGACTCAACAGAGTTCACCAGGGTGCCTCCCAGCATGATGGGAGGGGGAGGGGCTGCTTTCCTCCGGAAATCCACCACCGTCTCCACTGTCTTTTGGGCATTTAGCTCCAGATTGTTGCTGCTGCACCAACTACGCAGCCGCTCGATCTCCCTCCTGTAGGCTGACTCGTCCTCCTTGGAGATCAGGCCCACCAAGGTGGTGTCGTCGGCAAACTTGAGGAGCTTGACCGACGGGTGGAGGGAAACACAGCTGTTGGTGTACAGGGAGAACAGTAGAGGGGACAGGACACAGCCCTGCGGGGAACCGGTGCTGGTGGACCTGGAGCTGGAAATGCTCTTCCCCAGCTTCACACGCTGAGACCTGTTGGTAAGAAAATCCGTAATCCACCTGCAGGTGGAGGCAGGCACTTGCAGCAGGGACAGCTGGTGCTCCAGGATGGATGGTTGGATAGTGTTGAAGGCCGAACTGAAGTCGACAAACAGGATCCTGGCATAGTTGCCGGCAGAGTCCAGATGGTGTAGGGCGTAGTGCAGAGCCATGTTCACGGCGTCCTCCGTGGATCGATTTGCTCTGTACGCGAACTGCAACGGGTCCAGCACAGGATCGGTGATGCGCTTCAGATGAGCCAGGACAAGGCGCTCCAGTACCTTCATGACCACAGAGGTCAGGGCGACGGGTCTGTAGTCATTTAGGCCTGTGACCTTGGCCTTCTTGGGGACGGGGATGATGGTTGAGGCCTTGAAGCATGCTGGGACATGACACAGCTCCAGTGAGGCGTTGAAGATGTTGGTGAACACCGGGGCGAGCTGGTCAGCGCAGTGCTTCAGGACGGAGGGGGAGACAGAATCCGGGCCGGGCGCCTTCCGGGGGTTCTGGCTCCCGAACAGCAGTTTCACCTCTCTCTCCGAGACAGAGAGAGGGGGTGGGGGGGGGGAGGAGGGGGGCCCACTAGGGTACGGAGGTAGTGGTTGTGGCTGGGGGGGTGGAGGGAGAGGGCGGGAGGGAACCTCTCTTTCAAATCTGCAGTAGAACTCATTGAGCTCGTTCGCCAGGGGGAGATTATCGGGCGCTTGTGGCGACTTTGGTTTATAGTTAGTGATGGTCTTGAGGCCTTTCCAGACCGAGGAGGAGTTCCCCTCAGAGAGCTGTTGCTGCAGCTTCTCTGAAAAGCGATGTTTCGCCTCCCTCACTGCTTTGGCAAACCCGTACTTTGCTTGCCTGAACAAAGCCACGTCACCGCTGCGCCTGGCCACCTCCTTCTCTGACCTCAGCCTCCTGAGATGGGCTGAAAACCAGGGCTTGTCGTTGTTGTAGATCTTCCTGAAGCGGAGAGGAACGCAAACTTCCTCACCGAGGCTGATGAATGATGTCACAGTGTCCGTGTATTCATCCAGACTGTTTCCAGCCTCAGGCCCCGCCCACTCAACAAGGTCCTGGTCACAGCCCGCATTCTCCAGCCAGGCACAGAGTCTCTCCTTTGCCTCACTGGACCACACTCTGAAACTCCGCACTACAGGTTTTGATATTTTTAATCTCTGCCTGTAGCGAGGGATCAGATGGATGAGATGGTGATCTCCTTTGCCCAGTGCAGCCCGGGGGACAGAATGGTATGCCTGCCGAATAGTGCAATAACAGTGATCAAGAGTGTTCATTTCCCTTGTAGCGCATGTGACTTGCTGTCTGTATTTGGGGAGAGCCCGGCTAAGATGAGCCTGGTTAAAGTCCCCAAGCACCACAGCCAAACTGTCCGGGTATTTGCGCTCCGCCCCCGACAGCTGTTCGGTCAGTGTGTCCACAGCTGTGGTGACGTCAGCATCCGGAGGAATGTAAACACACACGAGGATGAACGCATTAAACTCACGGGGGGAATAGAATGGGCGACAGAGTATGAAAAGAGACTCAATGTTAATAGAACAGTATTGTTGCAACACTGTCACATCGGAACACCAGCAATTGTTTACAAAGAACATTAATCCACCTCCACGCGACTTCCCTACCGCCTCGAAGTCTCTGTCTGCACGAAACGCGGAGAAACCCTCTAGCTGTACAGCCCCGTCTGGGACTGTCGGCTTCAAATGCGTCTCCACAAACGCGAAAACAGCCGTGGATTGGAAGTCATTGTCCTTCGAAACTAGCAGCCGAAGTTCATCCATTTTATTTGGTAGGGAGTTCACGTTGCCAAGGAATATACCTGGGAGTGGTGGACGCGATCCTCTCCGCCGTAGGCGAACCAAACAACCTCCTCTCTTCCCCCGTTGTCTTTTGGTCCAACGCACCGCAGCGGTAAAGAACGCTGTCCCCCTCACCAGAATATCCAATATGTCCGTGGAACGGGTGAGTAATGTTGGAAAAATGTCCGGTGGGGTAGAAGACCCAATGTGCAACAACTCTTCTTTAGTGTAAGAAGGTTCACAGGACACGTAAACAAAACTTAACAGACAGAACACCACACACGTCATTGCCATAGCAGCCCTGGGCGGCGCCATCTTGTCTTAACAAGGTTACATTGTGCTGCTTTAAGGTTAAGTATAGTTATGGTTAATTTTAGGCACACTTAAGTATAAAGGTAGGGTAAGTGATTTGCAATTATTCAAATAATTGCAAAATGGGTCTATGTTCTGATAGTGCTCGTTACTATAGAGTGTCCTGTCCATATAAAAAGTCTCCATGTCTCTCCAGCTCTTTATAAAACAGAAAATGTATTTTGTAGTTTTTTTTTTGTTTTTGTAGTTTCATTTCCAATTTTATCCAACCAGGACAGAGAACTCAATCAGGATATAGATTAAACAAGTGAAATTGGAAGTGATGACACTAAGAAATGAGCAGACAAAATTTTAACTGGAACACTATACAAATTAAGCTTAAAAATGGGTACTTTCTCCTGATTGGCTGAGATTTTGACACCTACCGAAAAATGTATTTTCTGTTTATTAAAGAGCTGGAGAGACAGGGAGACATCTGTTACTGAACAAACACTCTATAGCAATGATTACTATCAGAATATAGTATTTTAACCTTTTAACAAAATACTTTTTGTTTTAACCAAAAAATATCACTTACCCTACCTTTAAAGTTAAGGCCAGTCCACACTGATGCAACTCCTTGCAACATGCAACTACCTGCAAGTTGCAAGTAGTTGCACTACTTGCAACCATTATCCCCAATGGCAGTTGCAAGGAGTTGCATTGGTGTGGACTGGCCTTTAAACTGTTTTGTTGCAAGGGGATGTGACTAGTTGCATAGGTGCGGTCTGGCCTTAGGGTATAGTTAATGTTAATGTTAGAGTAAAGTCACTTTGAGGCCACATGGATCATGTTGAGTCCACGTGGTATGCAAAACAACATCAACATTGTAGTGTCAGTTTACCCAGCAACCTGAATGGAGTGCAGCTCTGTCAATAGATTCTGGAATCATTTTCATTAAACTCAATGGAAAAAGTTAAACTGTAAAGACATCAGTACAACACATTAATTCCATCTCGATAATAATATAGTAACTCTATAATACATTTGTAATTATTACATTTTCATGTTGAACGCTGATGTCCACGCAAGCCTGATTTTGTCGTACAACAATAATAGTTGATCTACAAGCTCACATTTCTGAGAATGTTTCCTGTAATGACATAAACACCAGGGTTAATATGGACCTGCATTGATATGTAACATTGATCCTATTGTTTCTATTGTGAAAATCTGACATAACTGTAACTAAGAACTTGTCCAGAACTTGCTCTATCCACACAGGAAAGATTCACCTGCAGTAAAACATGATTATTTTATTTAGATGAATTAGTGAGACTAATGATCAAGGCCATCAGACAGTGATTATAATGAATACAATGAACAGTCAGATTAAAATAAACACATAAATATCCACTCATCCACTCACTCTGTGTCTCAGAGGAGGGCTGTGGACAGTTCAGAAACCCGCCTACCTGTGACATCCATCACTTATTGTACTTATATAGGCCTAATACATTATGATATTTGGTAGCTTGTCAACTAGGCATGATAGCTATTGTTTTGGTACAGCCTATCTTGTTATGGTTCAGCTTGTCCTTGAAGCAGCTAGTATAACTATGATCTGATCCCTGTGTGCCTTGGCAGAACTACCGTACCTGTACATTAAAGCATAACCATCACCACCTAGAATATTGTCTCCGACTCCTATTGCCTCTTCAATTACTAATTGATCCAGAATTCCACGACAGACATCATCGTAGTTAACGTGCTATAATGGAAGCCATTGTTCTCACGTTGATAAAATTTAAATAAAAATGTTTAAAAAATAAAAACCTTCCTAACGATGATCACTTGTAGGTGGGTTTTTGAACTGTCCACAGCCCTCGTCTGAGACACAGAGAGTAGATTTAAGGCAAAATAATTGGAATAGTCAAAGTATAAAATAGGGCTTGTTTAATTAATCTAGGCTTTGTCATATTAATCTAAATCTGCAAAGTAGCTATCAATTAAGTTATCAAATTATAGTTGAGTAAAAGGTATGATATTTATAATGCATTGAAATAATCATTATTTCTGTATCAAGTAAATGTACTGTACATCAAAATGGTACTTAAGTGTATACAGTACTGAATACATGTATTTAGTTACTTTCCATCACTGATGAAAACACATGAGATGAACATGATCACATCATTGTACATGTGAAGGTTCATGATCATTCACTGTGACAGGAGATCACTTACAATGATTTAATGCAACAGCCACCCCCTCCTGCTGTTCTCCATGTTGGACCTGACAAATGTAAACTGCAGCATCACCACCTCTGTAGTAGCTCAGTGTCAGAGACACGTTGCCTTTCTGCAGTTTCCGGGTGTTCAGGGTCAGTCTGTCCTCAGAGCCCCTCCCTTTCATCTCCTGACCATTCTGATACACGTAAATACACTCTGACCTCCTAAACCATTGGTTCTCAAAGAGGGGTCGGGGGACCCTCAGGGGTCCTTCAGGGAGTTCCAGGTGGTCCCCAGCTAAATGATGGATAGTTAGGAACCGAATGGACCCTTATGGTTCTGTAACTCTGAGAGTGTACACCATTTGTACACTCTCAGAGTTAAATTAACATTGATTTTACAATATAAATTGGGGTCCCAGAGATACAAATTCCATTAAATGGGGGGCGTAGCCTAATACATGTCAAACTGGAGGTCCTTGAAATGGTAGAGAATCACTGCAAGAGCCGTAAAAATCTTCTCTTATGGGGGTCCCTGGCATATCTTTTTAAATGGGGGTCCGCAGTAGCCTGATTATCAGCCTGAAGCTGCGTGGAGCTTCAGTCTGACATTGGCTGCAGTGTCCGCGATTACCAGGGGGAGGGGATTCAAATTTCCCTAAACCAATCACAAGAGATCCACGGATCCGCCTACATCTGACGTCATCGCACAGCTTGTTTTAGCTGATATTCGCTGATTGGCTTGTCGTTAGACCACTCCCACCTCCGACTCTGATTTGACAGGTTTTTCTTCGACCGTGAAAAGCCATAGGCTCACATTATGACACCAGACCAAGAGGGGCAGTCCACTCAGAGAGTGGGCGGGGTCTATGGTCTGGAACCAGGCTAGGTCCGCAGGATAATAAGTGTCAATTTAGGGGTCCTTGACATGAAAAGGTTTGAGAACCAATGTCGTAAACCACCTGATTGTCATGGAAACCGTGCAGATCTCCAGAGAGAGGTGACAGTTTCACCATCTCTAGCATTAACTTCGCCTTTAGTGATGAGTTTAAAGCCATCTGTAGGGGAAAGGAAATTACTATTAAGTATGATGAATTTCTCAGTGAGAACTAAAATAACAGCGTCTTGCTGGTTTCACGGAATTGAACATACTGTGATGTACATTGGTTATTTTCCTACTGTGATGTAGATGAGATATGTTCCTACAGTGATGTAGATCAGATATGTTCATGCCGTGATGTGGATCAGCTATTTTTGTTTATCGTCATGTTATTTCACTCTATGGTTTATCAATCAGGAAGTAAAAACAATGCTGTTACCGTACCTACCTCCACATCTGGAGCTATAGCCATGTCTCCTGTATAAAGAAATGATTTCAAAAATCTCAATTACCACACACATATCCACATAAAATATAGCAATACATTATTATCTATACACATACATATTTGTGTAGTGTAACTCTATGTTTTGAAACTATAGGATAGCAGGTAAACAATGAACCTAACTATCTCTCTAAAGGACACCGGTGGAAAATAACTGTACTTAAGTACAATGTTGAGGTATTTGTTTTGACTTCACTGGAGAATTTACAGTTTTCAATACTGAAATACTTCTACTGCACTACATAGTAGATTTTGATTATCCCTGCCACACAATCAGAGAGGGGGCCCTTTTTTGCACCCAAACATTGAGGTACAACTCACGGCCAAAGCAGCGCTCCAATTCTCTCCCAACTTGCTACAAAAATCGCTCATGGCTTTTCTGACAATAACATCTACTTTATTTTCCACCTTCACACGTGTCTCCACTTCTAATAAACATAAAGTGTTTGCAATATTTCAGCACACAGTTTACTTCCGGGTTGTGTGCAACGTCAAAATGCTCACTACTTTCGCAAGCCAATCATGTGCGAGAAACAAGCGTTGCCACATCCATGAAACGGGCGAGAAACAAGTGCTGCTCTGGTCCATGAAAACAGGCCCAAAAGAAGCGCCCAAATAAGCCGAACATCGCTTACAAAAAAAAAACTGGCAATGCAGGCTAAGCCAATCAGGGGCGACAAACCTCTGCTGTGTGTGTGTGTGTGTGTGTGTGTGTGTGTGTGTGTGTGTGTGTGTGTGTGTGTGTGTGTGTGTGTGTGTGTGTGTGTGTGTGTCGTCACACTGCGATGCACACCCCTACTCGCGCTAGCCGCTCATACTTATCTTAGGTTTACATTGGAGACTATCGTGGGTCAAAATATCCATAGTATTCTCCTAAGACATCTTGTCTGAAACACGTCCAGGTTGTGACAGATGGCCTGTGTCACTTTCCACGACTCTGTCCCATACAGGACGCTCTTGCAACGTCAACGTTGCTCTTGCAACATCCTCAACTTGATTTTTGTGCTGATCTATGTTCTCCATAATGGTCTTCAATTTGGCAAAAGCTCCCCTTGCCTTAAAGATCCTACCCCTGAATCTCCATCTGTTGTTAACCTCCGGCCCGATAGGTGAATTCCTGAAACTCCTTCACAGTATTGTTATTGATGATGAGGGGTTGGACAGATTTGGAGTTTAACTTCATCAGTTTAGTCTTGTCTATGTTGATGTTGAGACCAATCTGTTTGCCGTAAGTTACAAAATCTTTTTGCTTTGTATGTCCTGGTGGCGATGGGCTAACAAGGCAATGACATCTGCATAGTCAATGTCCTCAAGAGTTTCTGTGAGTGTCCATGATATTCCTCTCTTGTTTTCTTCTGATTGTTGCTTTCATGAGTGTTTGCCAAAAGGCACAGTTTGAAACCAATAGTAAAATGGCAAAACTGCCAAAAATCGCCAGACAGAATCCTTGATACAGTCCTTCCTTGACTGCCAAGCAGTGGCAGGTCCCCCTTTTTATATAGGCTAGGCCCCTCCCATTAATTGGACCTTACCAAACCTAAATTGAATCCTCAATTTAACCAGCTAATTCCCTATGGCCAGAGACATTACAAGTTATATACACATTTTAAAGTGTCACATATTACTCAAATAATTACCCACGTAATAATAAATAATAATTAGAGTACCCAATTTCCCACTTCACACCAACCCACAGTTGGTATGGTTCAGCATGGGTGGACTGAACATATCAATACAAGCAAACAAATATCATTCTCTGCAACTTGAACATTAAAGAATAATTCAACCTTTAACTTTAAGGTGTGATAGCATTCCTGTTAGGTTATGCGGAAAATAACACAGGAACTTATATTAGGTCGTAAGCATTTTCAGTGGCAGGGTGAACTGCCACATTACCTCCCCCCTCTCCTGGCGCAGCTGCGGTGGTAAACACCTCCTTGCAGGGTACATAGCAGTAACCAGACAGTTTAGCTTTTTTTAGAGGGCAGTCTGAGGCCTGATGGCCAGGCTGGTACTAGCTGGCTTTCCATACCTGCTACACCCCACATTCCCCCGAGTCCCATACCCTTCGGCCCTTCTAGCCCGTTGTCACCTTGGCCTCGGTTGGGCTGGCGTTGTGGTGACCTGGCCGCTGGCGTCTTCCGGGCGTTGACAAACTGGGTCGCCAGTTTTACTGCTTCTAAGCCGGTGGTGGGCTCTCGCTCCTTGACCCAGGTACCTATGTCGGGTGGAAACACTCTCAGCCTCTGCTCCAACAGGGCTTCCCCGATGGCCTCCACGCTGCACTGGTCCGGCTTCATCCACCGACGATACAGACCCTTCAAACGTTGGAAGGTTTCGGTGGGCACTTCAACTTGGGGAACAGCAGTGTCTCTAAAGCGCTGGCGATAAGTCTCTGCTGAAATGTTGAACTTGGCCAACAGGGCTTGCTTCAGGTCAGGATTGGCGGAATAGGCCTCCGATGCCTTCCCAGTCAGTAACGGCACAAGTCTGTGGGCCCACACAAATGAAGCACAGCTATTTACAGCACTGGGTAGATTGGCCTTGGATTCTTCCTCCTCAACATAGCGAGAAAAGTAGTGGGGATAGGAAGCAGCCTTATTTGACTCCTGTTTTAATGATGAATTTCTCTGTGAGGCTGGATCCTCTACTCTAGCTCTAAAGTCTCTATATAACATCTTAATAATAGAGATGATCTAATCGGGGATTCCATAATGGCTGAGAATTCTCCATAGTACTTATTGATCAACACTGTCGAAAGCTTTAACATAGTCAATAAAGTTGGCATAGATGGTTGTGCTCCATTCATTGCTCTGTTCCATTATCTGTCGCAGTGTGAATATATGGTCCGCACAGGATCTTCCTTTTCGAAACCCTGTCTGTTCTTTTCGAAGGTGATCAACTGCATATAGCTTAATCTATTTGAAATAATTCGACTGAGAATTTTACTGGTGATTAGTAACAACATAATTCCCCTCCAGTTGTTGGACAGATCTCTCTTCTTTGGTATTTTAACGATGAGGCCCGTTTTCCAGGAATATGGTGTTTCTTCTGAACCAGATGTCTCCGAGAATGTCAGTAAGGACGGTTGCTGTTCCTTTACTTTCTAATACCTGGTGCCTTTCCACTCTTCAATGCCTTTATTGCACTCCATACCTTCTCGACATTTGGTGGTCCAGTTTCTATGTCCAACAGTTCTACTGCTAGTGTGATGTTTGCCTCCGTTTCTGGCTTGTCTCCATTAAGTACCCTCTGAAAGTGTTCTTTCCAGCACTGTAGTTTGTCATCTTCTTTTGTCAACACTTTTCCGTTCTGATCTCGTGTTGGGATGTCGGTTGACCGGAATCCATTGGTCAATGTCTTTGTAAGCTTTCAGAGTGTGCTCATGTCCTGTTTTGAAGCTGCAGTTTCTGCTTCCTCTGCAATATTTTCTACATATGCTTTCCTATTTGCTCTGCCCCCCTTCTTTACCTCTTTGTCTAGTGCACTGTATGTTTCCCTTCTATCCTTCCTATCTAAAACTCTCGAACGTGCTGTCTTCAAACAACTGTCCTCGTACCTCCACCCGAACAACCTCCTGGACTCCCACCAGTCTGGGTTCAAAGTGGGTCACTCGACCGAGACTGCCCTCCTGGCAGTGACAGAGTCGCTCCATGCCGCTAGAGCGAATTCTCTCTCCTCCGTCCTGATACTCCTGGACCTGTCTGCAGCGTTCGACACAGTGAACCATCAAATCCTCCTCTCCACCCTTGAGGGGATGGGTGTCTCAGGCTCTGCACTCTCCCTGTTTGCATCCTACCTGACAGGTCGCTCCTACCAGGTGATGCTGAGAGGGTCTGGGTCAGAACCACACAGGCTCACTACTGGGGTTCCCCAAGGCTCGGTTCTGGGTCCTCTTCTTTTCTCTCTCTACACTACATCTCTTGGTGCTGTCATCCACTCCCATGGCTTTTCCTACCACTGCTATGCCGATGACACCCAGCTGATCCTCTCATTGCCCCCCTCTGACACACAAGTGGAGGCACGCATTGCTGCTTGTCTAGCTGACATCTCGGAGTGGATGTCGACGCACCACCTGAAGCTCAACCTGGACAAGACCGAGCTGATGTTCTTCCCGGGGAAGGGCTGTCCTCACCGAGACATGGCCATGACCATTGATAATGCTGTGGTGACGTCAACTCGGACTGCGAACCTTGGACGATCAACGCATCAGTGACACGGTCCTGCAGATTCCTCCTCTACAACATCAGGAGGATTCGCCCCTTCCTCACGGAGAAGGCAGCCCAGGTGCTCATCCAGGCTCTTGTCATCTCCCGCCTGGACTACTGCAACTCCCTCCTTGCTGGTGCTCCGGCATCTGCCATCAGACCTCTGGAGCTTGTTCAGAAAGCTGCGGCTCGTCTGGTGTTCAACCGCCCCAAGTTCTCCCACACAACTATCCTTCTCCGTTCTCTACACTGGCTCCCTGTAGCGGCTCGCATCCAGTTTAAAACCCTGGTGCTAGCCTATAGGGCAGTGAAAGGAACAGCTCCTTCTTACCTCCGGGCTATGGTCGATGCTTACACCCCTGCCCGACCACTTCGGTCTGCCACCTCGGGGCGACTGATTGCCTCGTCACTCAAGGGTCCTTCTGGCCGATCTACACGGTCACGACTTTTTTCTGTTCTGGCCCCACAGTGGTGGAATGAACTTCCCACTGACGTCAGGACAGCAGAGTCACTGCCCATCTTTTGCCGCAGGCTGAAAACCCACCTCTTCAGGAAACACTACCCTTCCTCTTTGCCTGGCCTACTTGTTGTTAACTAGTTGTACGAACTCTTGTTTTATTGTTGTATTGTTTTATTGGATCTTGTTTAGTCGATACACTTATTTGTTTTAGCTCTTGCTCACTTGATTTTGTTATTTTGTCTCATCTGTTTAAGAAAGTAGGTAGCTGATATATTGCACTTTTACCTTAGCGCTAGGTATACTCTTGGTTGCTTGTTTTTGCAGAAAATGCACTTAAGACTTCTGGTGATTAGTAGTTTCGTTCCCTACCTATGTTGAATGCACTTATTGTAAGTTGCTTTGGATAAAAGCGTCTGCTAAATGACTGTAATGTAATGTATGACTTCTGCAGCTTGGCCTTCATTCCCTCTGACTTAGTTGTTAAAATCTTCTTTTTCTTCTCTTTTCTCTCCTCTATTTCTCCTCTGATATCCAGGCCTCATTTCGTCTCCTTCTAGGACCTAACACTTTCTTCCAGCTTCGCGCAGCACTTCATTGAAGTTGTAAAGGTCTAGTTCTTGCTGGTTTTGCTGAGCAGCACCACCTCTACAACAGAAAAGCAAAAAGGGAACAGGACATGTCACATAATCACCACTTGTCGCCTGTACAGACCACCTTCACGACACATAATCACCACCTGTCCTCTGTACAGACCACCTTCACAACACATAATCACCACCTGTCCCCTGTACAGACCACCTTCACAACACATAATCACCACCTGTCCCCTGTACAGACCACCTTCACAACACATAATCACCACCTGTCCTCTGTCCAGACCACCTTCACAACACATAATCACCACCTGTCCTCTGTACAGACCACCTTCACGACACATAATCACCACCTGTCCCCTGTACAGACCACCTTCACAACACATACAGTAATCACCACCTGTCCCCTGTACAGACCACCTTCACAACACATAATCACCACCTGTCCCCTGTACAGACCACCTTCACAACACATAATCACCACCTGTCCTCTGTACAGACCACCTTCACAGCACAATCACCACTGTACACGCACGCACGCACACACACACGCAGGCACGCACACAGAGCTCGGGGGGCGGGGCAGTGTTAAACTTGACAGCTTCTAATGGAGATGGAACATCAATAATAACACACAGTAGCGGAACACGGAACTCAGTGTGTGATGTGCGTGCGTGTGTTGTCTCTGTGTGTGTGTGTGTGTGTGTGTGTGTGTGTGTGTGTGTGTGTGTGTGTGTGTGTGTGTGTGTGTGTGTGTGTGTGTGTGTGTGTGTGTGTGTGTGTGTGTGAGAGAGAGACAGATAGAGGTTACAGGGACCTCTGACTGTGACCTGACTCCCCTCATCATTCTCAACAGGATGACGCACACACACACACACACACACACACACACACACACACACACACACACACACACACACACACACACACACACACACACACACACACACACACACACACAGTAAATGGGCTTGGTGCCAGGACCCTGCTGTACAGAATGAAGAGAGAGAGAGAAAAAGAGCGTGCAAGAGAGAGAGATGGATTAAGACTAATTAAGGCCAATTATATTGTATGTTAACCACTTAATAGCATCCCTATTTTGGGGGGAAACTTTGCTGATTTTTTTTTATTACAGTAAACAGTTTAAGATGAGATCAGATGGGATGTGGGCGTGGTATGGAGTTCCATTACATCAAGCCTTGCTTTTATATAATGTATATTTCTTTAATCACACCAGGTTAAAAACAGATATGACATTCTGCTATGCTGCCACCAGAATGTGGAATGAGCTACCAAAACACCAGAATGTGGAATGAGCTACCAAAACACCAGAATGTGGAATGAGCTACCAAAACACCAGAATGTGGAATGAACTACCAAAACACCAGACCGTGGAATGAACTACCAAAACACCAGAATGTGGAATGAGCTACCAAAACACCAGAATGTGGAATGAACTACCAAAACACCAGAATGTGGAATGAGAAACCAAAATACCCAAAACCAATTAAAGATCTCCATTCCCTGGCCCTCAATTATCAATGGAGTGTACAAACCAGCTAATGTTTTTGCCTATATTTGACCTTACGCTTAAATGTCACTTAAGTCCAAGTGACATTTATCAAGCGATCCTATACAGCCAATCCTAGCGTACATTTGGTATGTCCTTTGATACAGCTGAAACTGACCGTCATTTAAATAACACACACTTAAATGTTCTCGAAACGCCCCGATTTTACGACATGAAGAACCAGAATACGACCAAACAAAGTATGGAAAGCCAATAAGAAAGAGTTTCCCCCACCCGCCCCGCTGCCTGTCATGTCCGCGTCTGACATACACCCACCTACACACACACACACACACACACACACACACACACACACACACACACACACACACACACACACACACACACACACACACACACACACACACACACAGCATTGGCACACTGTGGAAACAGCAGTCTTTCATGTATTCCGTGATGGTACAATCAAGTAGCCTACATGAATGACACCAATCTCATTGTCATAAATCATACTTTTGTATATTAATTTAATCCATTACGAGCGATGCGCAGTGTGCGTTATAGTTACACTAAAATAAAGCAATCATGTATTCCCCCTTGAGTCACAGGCTGCCGTGCCGCCACGTTAATGAGAGATAGTAGGCAAGGCAGTCATAATAATCTGAACGTTTATGGAGTGATTGATGAATGAATTATAAACATTAATGGATGAAGGCTGGTGTGTGGGTCATATCTCCGATCTCCCGGTGGCACAAATAAATCCACAGCATGAAGAATCAGAGCTGCACTGGGCACAGGTTGGAAGTGTTTATATCCTTAACCCAGGTTGCACAAAACTCCAAAGGACACGCTACTGTATATACGTTTGGACACCTCACTGTCCATGAAAAGATTACAGCGGCACCAGTCCCGACTCCCGAAAATGCTCTCACATAAGCGCTTGTATATTTTGAAAATAGCAGCTCTATAAGCTCACAACACGTAGCATCGCGACACGTTGTGAGCTTGTAGATCTGCTATTTTTAAAAATCCAATGCATCCAGATCTGCAACCTTATCTGAATGACTGTTAAAGCAGTTTGTTTAAATGAGTAAATGATTAAGCACCTAACTTGTGATTAAGCACCTAACCTGTAACATTGCAAATAGGCTATGCTAGATTTGAATTGCTTGGCATTGTCACTTGGAAATAAAATAGGCGTGCATGTCCATGATGTATGCCTTCATAAAATGTTATATTTTCAAAGGGATTATTTATTAGTGTGTTTTATACATTTTGGAGTGGATACATGTGTCCAGCTGCCTGTCAGACGGTCAAACAATGTTGCTCCGCAGATCTACGATGGAACAAACGGGTGTAGCCAAAGTCTACAGGCCCACAGACCTGAAGTGAGATGTGAGCAAGTCGGTTACATGTCATTGTTCCGACATGTCATTGTTCTGACATTACTAACCCTATCCCTAACCCTAACCGCACGCGGAAGCCACGTAGTCAGAGTAGTGGGATGTCGGACTTGTCACGATAGATTGATAAATGCCTAAAATTGCGGTTATCTCGTCGTACGCCCATTATTTGGTCTACACCACTTTAATAAATGAGGGCCCCTATATCCAAACTAAAACTCAATAATTCCTCAAAATACAAACAGCGTTAATTTTGACAGCATATTTTGATCAAATATGTAAAGTAAAACTCGAATTTTGTTGATTATTTCTCCATTCTCTTTAATAATACCAATTGGTATTGTATTTTATATTGTTGTTATCGTTGATTAGTCACCTTTACAACGAGATATAACTTGTAAGGATTGTGCAATCATGGAATGAGCAACACAGCTAAACGTGTGGGTAGCGCTCCCCCAAAAATGTGCCCACATCCCCCAACATGCTCCTGTTGGTAATCGCTCTCGTTTTGCCAACTTGGTCCTAGTTTGGAAATGGTACCAGGGCTGACACCAAATAATGCTTCCACTCTGCGTAACGGAACACCAGCTTCCATTTGTTCTATTGCACAGGCCTAATCCTGAAGGGACAAACATGGCATCTCTCCATGGCAGTCTTGATGCTTGGAGCATACAAACTCAACAAAGTCGCAGGGGCTTGCTAAACTGAAGGGGAGTTTAGTCTTTTGAATCAAATTCCAGTTTAGTTTTAGTCATATTTTGTCCTCTGAAATGTTTTAGATTTAGTCTAGTTTCAGTTGACTAAATATCATATTGTGAAACCGTCTTTTTACATGAACGGCAAAGCAGATGTCTTACATGATTGAGTCAACAAGGTCCTCATTCCTTCAGTGTCTTAATTCATATCGAAAATGTCAGTCAATATCCTAAAGTGGTCTTGAATTATTTGCCACAACACTAAATTGCCACTAAACAGTTATTTTAACATGTTAAAAACAGAAAACTAAGCAAAATGAATAATCAAAGAATCACAGTTGAGGTAACATGATCAGATTTGATTACAAACCGTGACATATCCAAACATTTGAAAACAGCAACTGCTGTTTTTTGTCAAGGTGTATCCAATCTAGTGTCTGTATGTAGTTTGTAATCCGAGGTACATGAAATGAAAAATGTGAGTTCTATTTGTTTGTGTCAACAAAGCAGACAGGACCAGAATATTTGCAGCAGTCACACCAAAACTGGTGACCTGACCTCTGGAATTCTGGAATTTGGCAACCACTCATTGATTTTCAACTAGCAGTCACCATATTCAATATGTCACCACTTTTGGTGTGGCAGCCGCAGGTTGACAAGCTTATACCGTGCACATCACTGCATTTATTAGGAAAATAAATGCAATAAATGTTTAATTCGGCCCAAGCCTATTCAAGGGTCCTTGCTTCCTCCTCTGGTGTAGCTGAATACACACAGTTGTAAACACACTACTGAAGTGGCTAAGCTTTGACTAACTAGACTGCTAGGTTAACAACACTGTGTAGGCCTACTATGGGGCATCGTAAACTAGCAGCTGGCTGTGACCAACTAGCTGCTTGCACATCTAAAGAATGTGTGTCACAGTTTCGCCGATGATCACTTTCATTCGACAGTCCGTCTTTATAGTGCAACCTTCTCAGTAATATGCCGTTACACTGGGAACCGGGAACTACAAGACTGTTCATAATAAAAACCGTTTGGCACGTTTTCTTTGATATCACTTCACGTTCAATTCACGGCCCTTCACAGAAGTCTTCACATTACTCCCTCTCTTTGATCTAGTGAGTCCAACCCACACAGTTAAACGTGCCTGTGACGAAGCCATGCCAATTGGCACCGCATACTGCTCCATGGGCGGAGCGGTAGAAGGCAGGCCAACCCCCTCACATGACTCCCCAGAAGAGATGTGAAAGAAAAAAAACACTTGTTCAAAAGTAGCAGATGTACAAGCTTGCAGCGCGACGCAAAGTGACACGCTGTGAGCTTGTATATTTACTATTTATAAATAGCCATCGTATAAAATATGTGGTTAAAATGAGTGTGATGCTGTATAAACACATTTTGCTTGGGACCCCCTGGAATCCCACTTTGAGAACCACTGGTATAATATTAACATAGTATACTTTAAGCTCCTTATTTTAGTCATTATCACAATGAAAACTCAAGTTTTTAAAGAAAAAAAAAGTAAACCATGACACCTGTTTTATATTGTTTTTTTGTTTTTTTGTTTTTTTTCATGATATAGTTGGTAGTTTATGAACTCATCAGCCAATGTGTGTTCCCACTGCTTTCCCTGCTGATAGAATAGCCTGGTCTGAATGTGTTCCCACTGCTTTCACTGCCGAACAAAGGTCGGTCAGTAAAGATATCTAGGTGTGCTGAACAGGTGACTAGGTGACCACCCACAGCTCTGAGACCACCCATTTTGTAGTTATCACCTAACCAGTAAGAACAGTTTGTTTGGTGGATAGTAGCACGTAGATCCCTACACCGTACATAGGGTGATTACGTTTCAGCGGCTCGCGTTGCAACAGGGTTGCGGCATTAAGAGATGTTGGAGGCGTCCAATAAGGCTGCCCGCATGGCGTCGAAGGCTTTCTCCGAGAGGGAGGCCACGTCGTCCGACGTCATGCCCTTCGTCTCCATCTTTGGCAGGACCCTCACCCGGATGGTCCCCGACCCGAAGTGCTTCTCTTTCTGCCGGTAGAAGCTCCTGTAGGACGAGAACACCACGGGGATGACAGGCACCTGTGCCTGCACCGCCAGGTGGAACGCGCCCTTCTTGAACGGCAGCAGATCTCCTCCCGCTTGGTTCCGCGTTCCCTCGGGGAACATCCACAGCCGGATCCCCTTTTTTAGCATGGTCTCGGCCGCCTCGGCCATCGCCGTCTTGGCGTCCTCCGTCTTGTTGCGGTTGATGAAGACCATCCCGCCCAGCCAGCACACGGCGCCCACCGTGCCGACATACACCAGCTGCTTGCGGGCGACCATGGTGCATCGGTCCGGAAGAACCTCCATCATGCCCAGGATGTCCAGGGAGCTCTGGTGGTTTGACACGATGACGTAGGGGCCTTCCTCGGCCTGCAGACGCTCACGGCCGCTCACCTGGAAGCGCACGCCCAGCAGGTACTTGACGTGAGCCACCATGCCGCGGAGGATCCGCATGTTCTCCACATCTCTGCCGCCACTCTTCAGGAGGCACAGCGGGATGGCGAGCAGCGCCAGAAGCATCATCCACGCCACATAGAAACCTTTTTTCGCGTAGTAGAGCAACATAGCACCGGTCCTCTCCGTGCAGGAGGACAACGCACCGGAACTACACCTGCCTTCTTCTACTTGAAGGAGACCGGTGGTCCGCAGCAGGAGTGGAACCAAGATCAGAAGCAGCAGGAAGAGGACAGCGATCCACGTTGCATCCATAACGGTCGGCTTTGCCGTGCAAAATAGCCGCACAGTAAAATGCAGTAAAAAGCACCAACTGGGTTGCACGGCTACAAAAGATATAGACAAAATCACAAAATGACCAGCACATGACCAGAGCAAAAAGACAACTATGGAAGGACAAAAGGGTCACAATTCACCACGCAAAAGACACCGCTATGGAAAGCCAACAGGGTCGGAATTCACCACACAAGACACAGCTATGGAAAGTCAAAAGGGTCTCAATTTACCACGCAAAAGACACAACTATGGAAAGCCAAAAGGGTCACAACTGTAGTCAAGGGTGTTTGATTATTGATGCCCGAAAGAGGGTGCAGACCGGTGATTGGTGACTGATGTGATTTAGCGCTGCTATGTGATTGGATTAAACAAGACGTTGTCCTGTTGTGTGATTGGACAGGCGCTGTTCTGTCGGATAGTCGCTACACAATCCGTTTCTCGTCCCCCTGGCTGCCGTCTGAGGAATCACACACGTTGAAGAGGGAACAGTTTTGTAAGATCTACAAAAAAAGATGGATTCTTGTCTGGGGGCGGGACCGGCCTGCAGTGGCCGCCCAATCACAACTCAAGCGGCAATGTGCAAACGAGGGACACTTCCGGTTTCTACCAGCAGGGGGGTCAGTGTTCTGGGAGGCTCTGGAAAGGGAGACGGATCTGATCCATGTTTTCGAATGCAGCGTATTATAATGATGTGAAGCTGCCGTCATCACGATGATGTCACAGGAGAGTGATGGCCATATATGGAATTCCTAGGCAGACACGCCCAAATATGGGGATTTGTGTGGTTAAAAATAACTGGTGTCCAAAACGGTCAATCACCTCCTCTCCCACCCACGCACACACTACACACTGAACCCAAAGTTTGTTATAATTCTAAGTAACAGTTGGTACTTTGAATATTTCTCTTGGAAAGCTTGGTCCATGTATAAATCATATAAATGTATAATTCAAACACACAGCAATCTTGTGACTGGTGTCAACAAAAACGCAAAGCACATGCACGCACGCACGCGCGCACCCAATTCCTTCCATGCTGGCACATACTTCTCTAGATTAGTTTAGCTAACTGTGTTGCACCATCTCTAATCATGTCTAACTGGAAGCTTGTTTATGAAATCACTATATTGTCGCTTTTGGGCAGAAACCATCTCCATTTTTCAACATTTTTTTAAATATATTTTTATAAATCAGTGCTATTGAACACCCTTTACATCTCTGCGTGGGTTTTACAAATATTGAACCAATGAAAAGTATTAGAAAATTAGAAAGTGCTTCTGACTAAACCTCCTAACTCCATTGGATCCTCATACTGTCGGTCAAACCACCTATAACTCCAACTTTGGAGTTGTTTTTTTGACGTCACACCAAATGAATGGCCAAAAAACTCCAAACTCCACTTCATTTGTATTTGTGTAAAGTGATGATAATTTATGGACACATTCAAGTATCTGACAATGTATAAAGTCACCATACCAACTTTGATGAGGCAGTATTGCGTTTTATTGCGTTTTTATTTTGTTTTATTTCATGAAAAGTTGATATTTTGGACATGGCTGGTTTCTGCCCGACAGGAGAGATATAGTAGTTGGTAGTTGCCAAGGGAATGCCCTTCCGACTTCTACCATATATTATTTTCCAAGACTTTGGATTCCCAACCCAAGTTGCTCTCCTCTGGATTCCAGATCTACAGCGCCATATCTTTCTCTTAGTGGTTGCCTGGTTCGTTGCCCATTATGAAGTTCACACACACCTTATTCATTTTTGTTAAATATTTTCTTGGTGGTGGGAATACCGTAGCAAGAAAAGATGAGTGTCGGTATGAAATATAACTTTTCTGTATTTCCACTGTATTGGAGCAACAAACTGGATGGAATCACCTGACCGGGTGGGCTAGCTTCTGAATGATTGACAAGGATTACTGTGAGAAATCTGAAGTGAGGAAGAGGATTAGTGAAGGAGAGGAGAGTATTAGTAATTGAAAGATAAAATGGTAATCATTCTGAAGGATTAGAGCTCTGCTTTTTCATTTTGCAGAGAGAGAGAGAAGAGAGAGAGAGAGAGAGAGAGAGAGAGAGAGAGAGAGAGAGAGAGAGAGAGAGAGAGAGAGAGAGAGAGAGAGAGAGAGAGAGAGAGAAGCGAGAGAGGGAGAGGGAGTAAGAGAGGGATGAATTCAAAGAGAGAAAGTAACAGAGTGAAAGAGAGATAGACAGATGAGGAAGAGTGCAGCTGGTCATTCAAGGGTTAACAGTGACTTGACACTTTAGTTATTAAGAAAGCTGAGAAGTATAAGAGATTAATTATGCCCGAGAGGCAGACAGAGTAGGAGAGACAGACAGTAGGATAGCTGAGAGAGAGAGAGAGAGAGAGAGAGAGAGAGGGGGGGGGGGGGGGGGGGGGAGGGAGGGACGGACGGACGGACGACAGTAGGACAGCTGAGACAGAGACAGACAGTAGGAGAGACAGACTGCAGGACAGCTGAGAGAGAGACAGTGTATGAGAGACAGACAGTAGGACAGCTGAGAGAGAGACATTGTAGGAGGGACAGACAGCAGGACAGCTGAGAGGGAGACAGTGTAGGAGAGACAGACTGCAGGACAGCTGAGAGAGAGACAGTGTGGGACAGACAGACAGTAGGACAGCAGAGAGGGAACAGTGTAAGAGAGACAGTGAGTAATATAACTGAGATAAAAACTGTAGGAGAGACAGACAGTAGGACAGCTGAGAGAGAGACAGACAGTAGGACAGCTGAGAGAGACAATAGGATAGCTGAGAGGGAGATAGCGTAGGAGAGACAGACAGTAGGACAGCTGAGAGTGAGACAGCGTAGGAGAGACAGACAGCAAGAAAGCTGAGAGGGAGACAAACATGGGCAGCTGAGAGGGAGACAGCTGATGTGAATAGCAGGGTGTCCAGTAAGTGTTGAAGTCTGTGCTCCTGGAAGCGATCCAACCATCATTTTGCTTCTTATTGTAGAAAACAAATTAATTTGGCTCCAAAAAAAAGTGAGTTTTTTTAAGCAACTATGCGCGTGTGCGTGCGTGCGTGTGTGCGTGCGTGCGTGCGTGCGTGTAGTTGAGAAACAGACAAAGACAAATAGAGAGGACCAGGAAAATGGTCCTCACTAGAGAAATGGTTGATTTATGGTTGAAAACAGATTTTTGCAGTTCAGACTTACAATTAGGAACATGTTTATACGAGTTACAAATTGCAGACAGGTGCTCTTTTATGGCGGTTTTGAAGGAGGGTAAGGACACACCCTTTTCGTCTGTTGGTAGGGCATTCCACATTTTGGTGGCATAGCAGTAGAACACATTTGACCCCATGTTTGTGCCGAATCTGGGTTGAACGAGCTCCCTGTCTGTGTGTCTTTTACGTTATTGAAGTAGTTTGACAGAACATGGTCGAACATTGACCAAATATTACCTTAAAAAAATAATAAAAGAAAAAAAACATTGTGAGGCATTGTGAGCATGAAGATCAGCTATTTTCACAACATGTATCCAGTGTGGTGTAAAGTAACTAAGTACATTTACTCAAGTACTGTACTTAAGTACAATTTTTAGGTATTTTTACTTTACTGGAGTATTTCCAATTTTCAATACTTTTACTTCTACTCCACTACATCTCAGAGGCAAATATTGTACTTTTACTCCACTATAATTATTTGAAAACTTTAGTTACTAGATACTTTCATTGGGGTCAGAGACTTTTTTATATACTTAGTTGTGCGGCAGTGTCACACACCAAGAAATCGCCGATCTACAAGGTCACAACACACTGCGACGAAATGTGAACTTGTAGATCGCAAATTATTTGGCTATTTTCAATGCCGTATTAAAATGTACATATTCTCACAGTAATACAAACTTGCACGTGTGTGTGTGTGTGTGTGTGTGTGTGTGTGTGTGTGTGTGTGTGTGTGTGTGTGTGTGTGTGTGTGTGTGTGTGTGTGTGTGTGCGCGCGTGACACACTGCTGTCCTTTCTAACGATTCTCCAAATAAGCGAGGGGGCGGGGGGCGGGAGGGAGGGGGGGGGGGAATCTGTGCCAAAAACAAATTGAAAAATGGAGAATTGTTTTTAAACTCGTACGAGCCAATTATCTCCCTGGCACCGACAAGTGTGTGTGTGTGTGTGTGTGTGTGTGTGTGTGTGTGTGTGTGTGTGTGTGTGTGTGTGTGTGTGTGTGTGTGTGTGTGTGAAAACAATAAATTAATCAACTTATTATATATATATATACATATATATATATATATATATATGTATATATATATTTTTTTACAATTACACATTTGCCTCTGCGATAGTGGAATAGTAGAACTATAAATTATCGAAAAATGGAAATACTCAAATGAAACAAAAGCACCTCAAAATAGCACTTATGGACAATACTTCAGTACCTATACTTAGTTACTTTACACCAGCATGATATAACTATGAGAATGACAACATTGTAAGAATGGAATGCGGACGTTCTCGATCTCAATGAGGAAGTTCCAATGTTTGGAACAACCCGATCTCACACAACTTTTTTCAACCCGATTTCCCGTTTTCCAGTTGTGCATAGACAACTGGAAAACCCGAAAATCTGTGCATAGCCGCCTCGCATCTCCCCCATTGACTAAACCATTTCGGAGGCGCGTAGTCTCAAGGGAACTGGAGCCACGTGAGGGACCACCGAGCAAGCTAAAGCGAGCGAGTTGCCGTCCCGAACGTTGCGACGTTCCCTTGAGACTACTCAGCGCCGCTTGAGTTACGTACCGATAACCGAAAACCGAAAACCGAAAACCTTCCACCCAGCTGGGTGGGGGGAGGGGTTCCCTTTGTTCCGGCTGGAATAACAACAAACCCAAGGCGACGGAAAAGACCTGGACGACGAGGTACAAGAGCGGGTCTCCTCGTAAGAACAACAAAACGTGGATATAAACCTGCACTGCCTTCAATCCTGCTAGCGAACGTTAGATCTCTGTGTGAATCAAGAACAGTGACCACTATGGACGACTTACTAGCGCGCGTAAAGTATAACAGTGAGACAAGGAACACGTCCATTGTTGTTCTAACAGAGACGTGGCTAACGGAGTTAGCATCTGATTCTTCTATCACTCCTCCTGGCTTCACCGCGTATAGGAAGGACAGAGACCCTGTACTGAGCGGTAAGCAACGTGGGGGGGGAGTTTGTGCCTTGATCAACAACAACTGGTGCAAAGATGTTAAAATCCTAGATAGTCACTGCTCACCAGACCTTGAACTTTTAATCATAGCCTGCCGTCCTTTCTACCTACCACGCGACTTCAGCATTGTGATTGTAGCCGTTGTTTACATTCATCCTGGAGCTAATAAGGACACAGCTATGAGGGAATTACACCAGGCGATCAGTGCACAAGAAAATCGCCACCCGGACTGCGCAGTCATCTGCCTAGGCGACTTCAACCGGACAGACTTAAAAAAGGTCTTTCCCAAATTCCACCAGCATGTCGCCTGCAGTACCCGTGGTGACAATATTCTTGACCACTGCTACACGCCCTTCAAGGATGGATACAAAGCTCTCCGCCGCCCACCGCTAGGAAGCTCTGACCACGACGCCATCCAGCTGCTACCTGCCTACAAACAGAGGCTAAAAAGGGAGCCGGTCGTTGAGAAGGAAATCCGAATCTGGTCTGAGGACACAGACGCTATGCTACAATCCTGCTTCTACCAGACTGACTGGGGGATGTTTAAGAACGCCGCTGGGAATAACATCAACGAACTCTCAGACTCAGTCACTGGCTTTATCAGCAAGTGCATAGATGACATAGTCCCAAAAAAGACAGTTCGGATCTATCCCAATCAGAAACCATGGATGGACAGCGGAGTACGTGCACATCTGCATGAACGGGATGCTGGTTTCAAATCTGGCGACGTGGAAACGCGCAACACGACGCGCGCGGCCCTAAACAGCGCCATCAGGAAGGCAAAAAAGGCCTACACAAAAAAGATGCAAGACAAACTCAGCAATGGCGACATCAGGAGCACGTGGCAGGCGGTACACACCTTGACAGACTGCAAAACAAGAACCAGAAGCGAGGTGAACCCGCCTGCCTCCCTCCCCAACGAACTGAACACTTTCTACGGCCGGTTTGAGATCAGCTCCAACCGCGGCAGCCAAGCGGGGCCATCAGCAGCACCAGCAGAGGAGAACCCTCTAACCATCTCGGAGAGAGAAGTGCGTACAGCCTTCACACGGGTCAACATCCACAAGGCAGCCGGACCTGATGGGATTCCAGGCCGGGTCCTTAAGACATGTGCAGACCAGCTGGCGGGTGTCTTCGCTGACATCTTTAACCTCTCCCTCTCCCTGGCTGTGGTCCCTGCAGGGTTCAAAATGTCAACCATTGTGCCCATTCCCAAAAAGGCCAAAGTGACATGCCTGAACGACTGGAGACCTGTTGCTCTCACCCCGATCGTCAGCAAGTGTTTCGAGAAACTGGTGAGGGAATACATCAGCTCCACGCTACCTGCCTCGCTGGATCCGTGGCAGTATGCATACCGCAAAAACAGATCCACCGACGACGCTATTGCCATGGCTCTCCACACCGTCCTCTCGCACATGGACAACAAGCTGCTGAAGGACAAATATATACGTATGCTGTTCGTGGACTACAGCTCAGCATTCAACACCATTGTCCCAGCAATACTTGACAAAAAGCTCAGAGACCTAGGGCTACACCCAAGCATGTGCGACTGGATACAGGACTTCTTGTCCAACCGACATCAGGTGGTGAGAATGGGCAGCATCACATCCGACCCCCTGACCCTCAACACCGGAGCACCCCAGGGATGCGTGCTGAGCCCTCTCCTCTACTCCCTGTACACGTATGACTGCATAGCCACACATGTCTCCAACACCATCATAAAGTACGCGGACGACACGACAGTGATAGGCCGAATCGTCAACAACGACGAGTCTGACTACAGAGAGGAGATCAAATCACTGGCACACTGGTGCCGGGAGAACAACCTCTCTCTTAACGTCGACAAGACCAAAGAACTGATCGTGGACTTCAGGAAGCCGCGGAGAGACCATGCGCCCATCCTCATCGACGGTGCTGCAGTGGAAAGGGTCAGCGAGTTCAAGTTCCTCGGAGTACACATCGAGGAGGACCTCAAATGGGAGACGCACTCCACACACGTGAGGAAAAAGGCTCAGCAGCGACTGTACTGGCTCCGCCGCCTGAAGAAGCTCGGAGTAGGACGTCGCATCCTCAGGCTGTACTACAACAGTTCTGTTGAAGGCATCCTAACAGGCTGTGTCACGGCCTGGTACGGGAACTGCACTGCCCGAGAAAAGATCAGCCTACAACGAGTAGTGCGATCGGCAGAGCGGATAATGGGAATCGAGCTCCCAGCGCTCCAGGAACTGTACAAAAAGCGGTGCGTGGTCAAAGCCAAGCGCATCATCAAGGACAAGCACCACCCAAGTCACAGACTGTTCAACCCCCTACAACGACCGCGACCGGGCAAGGGGCTCTACCGCAGCATCAAGAGTTCCACCACCAGGTTTTGGTGTAGTTTCAATCCAGCTGCTGTCAGAATGCTGAATGGGGCATAAGCCTGGATGAGGCCTTGTTCAGCAGCCTGACAGCAGGCGGCGCAGACTTTTCTGGCTCTTCCTGAACACACCTGTGGATTATACCAGGGACAATGACTTGGACTTTAGCCCCCCCTCGGACACACCTGTGGACTACACCAGGTACAAATGACTTTTTGTTGCACTCCCTCATGGAGCTACTTGCGGATTATACTAGGGTCAGTCCACTCTAGGTGGACACGCACTGACCTTTTGCACCTTAATCCCTTGTATAACGCACTGACTTTTTTTTTTGTTTTTTTTTATTGTGCTCCTTTTCCTCTAAGCACCTTAACGTCCATTGTCTATCATGCACAGTATAAGTATAACATGCACAGTATACAATACATTGCTGCTATGCTCAGGCACCTTAGTTTAGTTTTTTTAGTTTTTTTTATTATCTCAGGTAATTTGTAAATATGTAGATAACTTGTCTGGCCTTCTGTTGCTCTCTTGTTTTGATCTCCTTCCCACCTGCCCCCCACCCTCTTCTTCTCCCCCCCCCCCCTCTTCTTTCTATGGAAACTAACGTTGCGATGGGAACGATGTACAAAAAAGAATTTCACCCACTTTTTTACCTTGTAAACCTGTGATGTGACAATAAAACTGATTCTGATTCGATAGGCACAGAATCGTACATTTTGTTGTGGGGACTGCTCTGCTTCCGGGTTGCAACCGGTTACGCCCACCGTGGGACTCGCCGTACATATGCACAGATTTTGGGTTTTCTAGGCGACTATGCACGGAATGACGTGCACTGGGTCCGTGCAATGTATACTTAATTGTGTGAGATCATGCTGGTTTGGAACTACAGGAGGCAACATCCTGCTTTGCGGCGAGATCAAAGCGTGATGTCACTGTCTCTTCTACACTCTGCTTTACACCACTGAGTTTAGCAGACAGACAGACAGACATTTAGTAGGTACATTAAGTAGATTTACTTGAGTACTGTACTTAAGTATACATATTTTTGTATCCGTAATTTGAGTATTTTTTTGGGGGGGGGGGTTAGGTTGTGACTTTCACTCCACTACATTTCAGTACATTATGAATAGAGTAATATTTGACAAGCACGCACAGACACTCACACTCACGCACATGCACGCGCGCACGCACACATACACGCGCACGTGCACGCACACGCACACGCACACACACACACACACACACACACACACACACACACACACACACACACACACACACACACACTGCAGCATTGATACTTTTACTTAAGTAAAACATTTGAGTACTTTTTCCACCACTGGATTCAGATCGGGGTTAGGATTAGGATCAGACATTTAGAGGTTAGGTTTAGCGGTTGGAATTAGAGTACAAAAGGATTTAGTTGTGTGCCAGTGTAAATGCAGCCGAAAAATTGGCAAAAGTGGTTGGCTTACAGCTAAAAATGCCAAATTATTTCAAGAATGTGTGTTATCTTGTTCTGCAAAGAAACTCCTCCATGTGTATTGTTTGCTGTTGCATTCAGATGACAGTGTTACAGTGCCACCCAGTGGTCAGTGTGTACTTGAGTTTATGTACTGGAGTACTTGCTTTTAAAAACAATACTTAAGTATTCAAAAGTGCAAATTAAAAAGTACATTTTCTTTGGAATATCAATGCATTGCTGTGTTGAAATGTAGACATTTTCCAAAACAAACTCAAAGACTTTCCAGAAAACTTGAAAAATATGTCTGTCTGTCTGTTTTAACTGTCCTGTCTGTCCACAGAGAGGAGACTCCTGTATTCAAGGAGCTCTTGACAATAGCTGCTGTCCACACACACACACACACACACACACACACACACACACACACACACACACACACACACACACACACACACACACACACACACACACACACACACACACGCACACACACACACACTGCACACACGCCAGGCAGGCAGACTATGGGGCTTGGTGTCTATACTAATAGTAGGTCTAATAGTGAAATAGCAGATCCACAAGCTCACAACGCATCGCATAACGACGAGTTGTGAGCTTGTAGATCTGCTATTTTCACTATTGGAAATAGAGCTGAAGTGGTTAATAATAATGTACTAATTAATAATCCTTCCTAGAAATGTAGTGGAGTCAAATGTACAATATTTGTAGTAATGTAGTTTGTAGTAAATGTACTTCCTCCAGTGGTGTATTCATGCTGTTGCTTTCGGTGGTGTCACACTGACATCTAGTGGTCCGTGTGTAGTAGTGTCATTGTCACTGGACCCCATGCAGGCCTTCTGTCTGTCTGTCTGTCTGTCTGTCTGTCTGTCTGTCTGTCTGTCTGTCTGTCTGTCTGTCTGTCTGTCTGTCTGTCTGTCTGTCTGTCTGTCTGTCTGTCTGTAAGAATGGATGAACGAACAAACGAACAAACGAACAAACGAATGGGCGAACAAACGAACGGACAAATGAATGCATGACCATGAGGAATAGGCCAACATAGACAGACGTTTTTCCTCCCTTGAGTCGTCCTCTACTTGACTTCTTCAGTTGTGTAACTTTCAATTAAACCATCATTGGTAAACAGTGATGGTTTAATCCCCTGCTTTTATTCGCTGATTCACAAACACCAAGCAGTGTGACCTTGATATACATATTGACATACAATATATATGTATGTATGTACAAGACATACTGTACATAGGCTCCAGAGTCATCAAGAATAAACACACAATAAAGCTGACATCTTATTTGCGGACCTTTAGGATTATGTAAACAATGTATGTAGGCTACTAACCTTAACCCTAAACAATGTAATGATGAATGACTGATTGATTGAATGTTTGTGAGTGATAAAGTGAGGGCGTGTAGCAGAGTGGCTCACAGCCTCAGCCTGCTGGCCTGAAAGTCTAATATCTCCCCCAAGCTATAGGGAATTCCCTTTGGCTTAGTGGTTAAGATGTTGGCTTTCCACGTGGGAGACCCCGGGTTCGAATCCTGGGCGTTGCAGGCGCAGGGATCCGCATTGAAAGTATCTATGCACCTCATAGTACTCTAGCACCTCAAAGGCACTATACAATCAAAACTACAGACCTCTCAAAACAAACTAATCAGACTACTACTAGATCTCAAATCCAGGACTCACCTAATTCATTATGCTAGGGTGGGATGGCTCAGGGTAGAGGACAGAGTACAGTAACTTGCAATGGGCCTGGTCTTCAAGATACTCAAGGGACCAGTGCCCATGTACCTGTCTGTCTAACTACTTCAAAACAGTGAGGAACTGTAAATATACTTTTATTGCCCCTAGTATTGATAATTTCTTAAAGAGGTGGTGCCATGGTTTTGCACTTTTTCTGTTTTTCATGTGTCTATGAGGTTGATAGAACTTCATTAAGCCCCCTGGTGGTGTTTTTATGGTGTTTTATGTCTTCTATGACTATTTTGAGTTTCTACCTGGAGGCTGAAACCTTGAGGGTCAAACGTGCCAATAGAAAAACAGCGCTTTAGTGACATAGTAAAAATATACCCTCCCCCTTATTATCATAACACAACAGGTTTGGGCATGAGGAGGAGGAGGGACTAGGACAGGTGGGTGGTGCTATGGTGGTGGAGGAGGTGCTAAGGTGAGAACCAGGTATACTTAATGAACTGGAGGCGTGTCCACATAAAAACATAATTTTAACAATTTCTGTACACTTTTTTGAAAAAAACTTCCTCCTAGTATAACCATAATACCTGATGATTATGTTTTAGGGGGGGGGGGGAATCACTGAAAATCACGGCACCCCGTCATTAAATAGTATGTATAGTCTTAAATACATGTATGTCTTTATATGTATTGATGAATTGAATACATAGGACCATAATGGAAACAATAGGACAACATTTATGTTATCCTTTTAGCATTATTGTATAACTCTACAACTGTATTTTTTTGCAAACTGTTTCAAGTATTCAATCAATCAATCTGTGGGGCTGCGTGGGTGTGCCTACCACACCAGGGGAGAGGGAAGACAAGGAAAAAACTAAAACAACATGCAAAACATAAATACATTGTGAAATATTTGTTCCATTTGAGCATATCTATGTTTCCCAGGTTCTATGTTTCCCCTTAACCCTAACCCTAAACCTAACCCTAAGGTAAGTGGGGGACATAGAACCCGGGGAACCCCCTCAAGCAACCATGAGGGTCCCTGGACCACACAACATGCACAATATCAGCACCCTGACTCTGTTTGACCAGAATGGAACAGAGCCTTCATTAGTATCATGGTAAGACCTGGAAATATAAAGGAGCTTGTATCAAACATTTGCTTGTCTGCTTGTTCACACAACACGTCTACACTAGTGTGTGTGTCATCTACATAGTCAATCTATATACCATTTTAAAGGTACGGGCCTTGTGATTAAAATGATGTTTTAATAACATCTCTTACCAGATTGCAGTAGCTTCTGTAGATCTGTCTCCTTCTTGGTTTTAATATTTGCATAGGTTGCATCGTCTATCTGTTGGAGGTCAAGGTTGCCTTCTACAGTCATTACTTCTACAGTCATCAATGGGAAAAAAAAACTTTTCAAACTAAAGGTTTGTTAACTGATCTCACTCTTTGCTTTTCTCATGGTGTGTGTGTGTGTGTGTGTGTGTGTGTGTGTGTGTGTGTGTGTGTGTGTGTGTGTGTGTGTGTGTGTGTGTGTGTGTGTGTGTGTGTCCAGACAAAAGACGGAACAGGCGGGTTGGAGTCTGTGTTGGATTGCTTTGTGCTATTCTAGGTCTCCTCAACATTGCTATCCCACTCTATCTCTGTAAGTTAGGTTTCATGAAGCTGTAGCAGCATTGAGATTCAAGTTTCTTTATTAGGATAAACCCCTTGAGATGAGCCATCTCGTTTTAGAGGAGGTCCCAACATAAATACATGTCACAATCGTTACATGTACACAGAATAGACAAAACAAATAACTAGACAAACGAAACAAAAACAGACACACAATAACATTATGAACCTTGACAAACATCACAGCCTTAAGATGCATAAAATCCAGTAATATAACACATTCTGAAAATGGTATGTTCAACACAGTGACTAAAGAACAGTATTTAGAGAATAAGAACTGAAAATAATAAAGTATGGCGTCATGTATGATGGCAGGTTTATCGATAACAAGAGCATACAACTTCAAAGTAAGAAGACAGTGCACATTTAAAAAGTGGGAATGTTGAAATGGATCTGATATTAACCGGTAAATTATTCCAATCTGAAGGAGCTTTGAAAGAAAAGGCATGTTTACCAATTATACTTCTTGCCAACTGAACAGTAAAGTAAACCTGTGTAGAGTGTCTGGTACGTTGTGTTGAAGGAATGTGAACTAAAAAGCGTGTAATAAATACATTTGAATACCATTTGAAGCCAGTGCATGTGTCTTCTTACTTTTAGTGATTGCCATTGAAGTCTGTCATACATTATGCAGTGGTGTGTGAGAAAAGGACAACCAAGGACAAATCTACAGAGTCTATTGTATGCTGTGTTAAGTGGAACAAGATCTTTCTTCGAGGCATTTTGATATACCACGTCACAATAATCAAACAATGGTAGTATTAATTGTGTAGCCAGTTTCTTACGGACATTGAGTGAAAAACAGTCTCTGGATCTATATAAGACACTTATTCCAAAGTTAACCTTTTTTAGAACATGATTAATGTGAGATTTAAATGTGAGTTCTGGGTCCAGCCATACACCAAGATATTTTATGTTGTCAGCTTTATGCAGAGGCAATGCCGTCATGACTGGTTATTATAAAGGAAGCAGGAGTGGATTTGAGTTTAGCTTACAGTCTAAACTTACAGAGTAAACTTGTCCATTATTAAAAATTAATAACGGACCCCACACACACACACACACACACGGTTATGCAATATCCGTTGTACCTGTCTGTCTGTGTTCCATTTAATGCCCATGGATTTCTGTGTCAGGCATGCTCAAATATGGAGTCCAGGCTAGTTTATGACATCAATACTGTACAATGTCGTCCTATTGATGACATTCGGGTACTCTATATGTGGGGATTTGCTGTTTTAACTAAATGGTTGGTTACTTGCCGATACACACGCCGAGTTTGAAGTCGGTCGGTCCCGACCGACTTGACGGAGTGCACTGCACTCCCTCGTGTCATCGACTACGCAGGCGCCGAGTTTGGCCAGTCGACTTCATTTATTTTGTACTTTTTTTGAATAATACGCTTAAGTTTGTATTAGTTTTTGTGTTTTAGTTCATTTTAGCGTTTAGTGTTTGAATAGGCTAAAGTTTGTATTAGTTTTAGTATTTTTCATTTTCATTTTCTTTTTAAATTTGTATTTGTAACCCATTTTTTCACCCAGTGCCAATTGCCCAAGCTGTAATCCTGGGCGCTACTCTCCCTCTGCCTGGGGAGAGCCCCGAACTGAGCTCATGCTTCCTTCAATGCATGAGGAGTGAGCAGGCCGCTTCTTATCACCTGACAGGGTGATAAGACTCACCAAAGGACCATGTTGAGGGGTCTCTATAGAGCACACGTCCAACACTCGTTTCACTTCTGCCCATCGGGGGGGCACCTCAAATGCAAATACTTTCCCCTGTAGCTTCCTCGTGTCCTGGTGGCTGCCCCCCACGACTGACACGTCACTGGGCAGACAGCCTGGCCTGGCAGAGATCTGTTCTCTGAGGAGCGCACTTTTCTAGTTTAAAACTGGGTTAGCAGAGGATGGTTTTGATCCATCGACCTCTGGGTTATGGGCCACCGGGCCTGCAACAGGGGCCACCACAGCCTGTATTGTACTGTTCATTTGTTCATTCCTACAATGAGATCATTCAGTCATATGTGGACTAACCATTATAGCAGAGGTGTCAGTGAAAGAGAGAGAGAAAGAGGCAGTGGTGGAAAGTTACTAAGTAAGGCAGTAGGATGACAGTAATAAGGCTGCATAAGGCACTATGGAGGCAGTAATAAGGCTGCAGAAGGTAGTAGGGATGTCAGTTATAAGACAGCAGGCAGTAGTGGGTTAGTAATAAGGCTGCATAAGGCACTATGGAGTCACTAATAACACAGTAATATGGGTGCATAAGGCAGTAGGGATTCAGTAATAACGCAGAAATAATGCTGCATAAGGTTTTATGAAATCAGTAATAAGGCTGCGTAAGGCAGAAGAGAGTCAGTAATAAGAGAGCATAAGGCAATGGGGGTCAGCAATAAGGCAACATAAGGCAGTAGGGAGTCAATAATAAGGCTGTATAAGGCATGGAGTCATTAATGGCACAGTAATATGGCTGCATGAGGCAGTATGGAGTCAGCTATAAGGTAGTATTAAGGTTGCATAAGGCAGAAGGGAGTCAGTAATGAGGCTGCATAAGGTCCTAGGGAGTCAGTATTAAAGCATAAACTCACCAAAGGACCATGTTGAGGGGTCTCTATAGAGCGCACGTAAGAAACTGCTTTCAATTCAGCCCATTGGAGGCACCACAAATGCAAACAGTACCCCCCACAGCTTTCTTGTGTCCTGGTGGCTGCACCCCATGACTGACATATCACTGGGAAGACAGCCTGGCCTGGCAGAGATCTGTTCTCTGAGGATCATACTTTTCTAGTATAAAACTGGGTTAGCAGAGTATGGTTTCGATCCATCCATCGACCTCTGGGTTATGGGCCCAGCACGCTACCGCTGCACCACTCTGCTATCAGTCACCCCAGATTGGACTCAAACTCACAATCCCGGGTGCAGGACACCAGCGCCTTATCCATTGGGCCAAAGACATCACCAGTTTGTCAAGGTTACAGCACTCCGGGGCGCTGCTCAGCTGCGAACCGTGTCCATGTCGAATCCGCTCAAGATTTGTTTGTTAAGTGTGTTTATATTGTTTGTCTGACTTTGTCATCGCATGTTAGGATGACATGGGAGCGAAAATGAACTGTCAGTGGTTTATACTGATTTTGGTGGGGATCGGTGCCCTTTGGGGAGCACAGTTCTCAGCTGTCACACAAACAACAACTAACCCGAACGCCGACTTCGGCAGGGGAATGAGCCTCTCCTATAGCCGGGAATTCCTGTTGGAGCTATCAACCCAAGAGGACAGAAACCAACACCGTTTACCACCGGTGATTTTGGACAACATCCCACCCGAGCTGAGACGGCCAGCCGAGCGTAGGAAACGGGGAAAGAGAGGAGGGATTCGCAACCGACTTCGGCGAAGACACACAAGACCGCCGCTCCCTGCTATCATCCTCAGTAACCTACGCTCCCTGAACAACAAGGTGGACGAGGTCCGAGCCTATGCGAGGTACTGTCACGAATTCCGTGAGGCATCTTTATTATGCTTCACGGAGAGCTGGCTCAAACCTGATGCGCCCGACTCCCTGTTTGAGATCAATGGATTTACTCTCGTGCGAGCTGACAGAGACACTAACTCGGGAAAGTCCATAGGGGGAGGTATCATCGCGTATGTAAATGACCTCTGGTGTCGACAGTTTACTGTAAGAGAAACGATCTGCAATAAGAATGTGGAGATCCTTTGCGTAAGTCTGAGACCCTTTTATTTACCTAGGGAATTTGGAAGCATCCTGTTGTGCGTGGTGTATGTGCCCCCCAGTGCTAATGCTGCGCAGGCGGCCGCAACCATCGCGGACTGTGTCCATAACCAGCAGCAGAGATATCCAGGTGCACCTGCTATTGTTCTGGGGGATCTGAATCACTGTTACTTGGACAGCACTCTGCCTGGTTTTAACCAGTTTGTAAAAAGTCCCACCAGGAAAGACAAGATCCTTGACAAAATGCTATGTGAACATTAAAACGGCATATGAATCCAGAATTAGACCCCCCATAGCCAACTCTGACCACAACGTGGTGTACCTGATCCCTACCTATAAAACAAAACTTAAAGCTAGCAAGCCAGAGGAGAGGGAAATAAGGAAATGGTCACTTGAAAGCAGGGAGAGGCTGGGAGCCTGCTTTGACTGTACAGACTGGGACACATTCCACAGCAGCTCCGTAGATGAAACCACCACTGTAACCAGTGACTACATCAACTTCTGTGTGCAGATGGCTATTCCTACAAAGAAAATTAAGATCTATCCCAATAACAAACTGTATGTGACCAGAGACATTCAAAACGAGATTAACGACAGGAAAGCTGCGTTTAAGAACAAGGACTTGGCCAAACTTAAGAGTTTGGACAAGAACCTAAAAAAGAAAATTAGGGAGGCGAAACAGGCTCATAGGAAGCGTCTAGAGGATTAATTTCAAGCAAATAACCCTAAAAGACTCTGGGACACTAAGTATGACCGGTATGTCTCCTTCCAATAAGCCAATTGTGACGGACAACGAACTGGTGTTTGCAAATGATTTAAACAGCTTTTTCTCTCGCTTTGAGTCTGTAAACGATGGTCTAGATAAAGGTGTAGATTTAATTGATGCGTTGGTGCCCTCTAGTGGGGATAGAATCACTGTCAGTGAGGAGGAAACCAGGCGCATATTTCAGCGTTTAAACGCAAAAAAAGCCCCTGGTCCCGACCTAATAAGCCCCCTTATTCTGAAGGATTTTGCCACAGAATTGGAAAAAAATTATGGTTCATCATCTCAACAATGCCATATTTAACTCACAGGATCCATTTCAATTCGCTTACAAGCAGGGTCGTAGTACAGAGGATGCAGTTGTCACACTGGTTCACTACATCTCCAAACATCTTGACAAACCAAAATCCTATGCTAGAGGACTTTTCCTAGATTTTTCTTCTGCTTTCAATACAATACAGCCAGACTTGCTCCTCACTAAAATGGTTCAGTTACACATTAATCCTTATGTTATTCAGTTTTATTTTAAGTTCCTCACTGACAGAATTCAGTATGTAAAGGTAAACAAGACACTCTCCTCTCCCATCAGGACCAGAGTTGGTGCACCCCAAGGTTGCATTAGCTCACCTGTACTGTTTACTCTTTACACGGCAGACTGTAACACCTGCGAGTCAAATCAGTTTCTTCTGAAATATTCAGATGATTCTACGCTAATAGCTCTGATGACTGACAGTGATGACCCGAAACAGTACCAGTGTAGCGTGGACCGGCTTGTGGAATGGTGTGACAAAAATAATCTGATTGTCAACACTAAGAAAACGGAGGAAATTATATTTGGTCCTGCTCCCGGTGATAAGACACCACCGGTGACAATTCATGGTTCAGCTATTGAACAAGTCCCATCTTACAAATATCTGGGGGTGATGATAGATGCCACCTTATCATGGTCATCTCATATTGATTATATTTGTAAGAGGATACAGCAGCGTATATACTCCCTACGCCGACTTAGATCTTTTGGTGCTAGCAGTCAGATCTTGTCTCTTTTCTATACGTCTGTTGTTCAAACTGTGATGTTGTACTGTAGCACGGCCTGGTTTAATAGCCTACCATTGGTATATAAGAACAAACTGTATAGCCAAATTAAGATCTGCGCTAAAATTGTTGGTAGGCCAGTTGAGGTTGTGTTACGTTCCTTTAAAGAAGCCCAGATCAATAGCATGCTTAGACTGGCGAAGAGCATCTCCTCTGACCCCTTACATGTTTTAAATGATGAATATCAACTGTTGCCCTCCATGAGGCGGTTTAGAGTCCCAAAATATAAGAAAAACAGGCTAAAGAACTCTTTTTGTACACCAGTCTGTTCTGCTTTTTAACCAAAATCGGTAAACCAAGAGATATGTTCTATTGTTCTTGTTTCTGTCTGCTTCTGTGATGTGTGTCCTGTAATGTACCCTGTGTAATGTATTGTGTATGTCCTGTCTGTATCTTGAACGGTGACGTCATGGACACAAAGCAAATTTCAGTGAGAGCTGACAATAAAGTTGTATCGTATCGTATCGTATCGTAAAATATCAACGTACGGCCAATCACAGAAAACCACACGCACCGGGAGAATGGGATTGACTCCAGCCCGAGCCAACTTTGTTCAACTATGGCTCTGCTTGCTTGTAGCATAAATACTTTACCATAACATCCTCTTGTGTTCATTGTCTCCGCCAGGCCGAAAGGCATGGCGAGAGAGTATGTTTTACCCTCCGTCCGTCCGTGTGTGTGTGTGTGTGTGTGTGTGTGTGTGTGTGTCCGTGTGTGTGTGTGTGTGTCCGTGTGTCCTGTCCGTGTGTTAGCAGCTAATCTCTGGCACCGTTGGCCCGGTCGCTACGAAACTGTGCACACATACTCCCTGGATGCCAATTCAGAACCTCTGCCTCAAATTTTTCACATGGGCCTGTTATAGCGCCACCTGGAGGCCGATTTGTGCAAACCATTTTTTTTACATTACGCTTACAGATTTTATCCAAACGTCATGCAAATCGGTGCACAGTATCTCTATAGTCATGTGATCAACACGGATCTGTCCGATTTCCCATATTCCATCCTCATTGCCTAAGCTTGGCTTCCAAAATTTGCAGGATTGGTCCGTTTTGAACAAAATGCCTCAAATCATGAACGCAGCTTGCGATTTCCGTGAAATTTCACAAACACATTCCCAATAGGCCAAGGAAGAAATGCCACCCTTTTTCACATTGGCCTGTTATAGCGCCACCAGCAGGTCTAATTTAGCAAAAAAAAAATTGGAACAAAATGCCTCATATCATGAATGCAGTGTCCGATTGCCGTGAACGACCTAAGAATAAATGGCACCCTTTTCACATTGGCCTATTATAGCGCCACCAGGAGGCCACAATAACGTACCTGATCTGGCGGAGACCTGTGCTCCGAGGAGCACTTTTTCTAGTTGCATCTGTTATTCATATAAGACTTCAAATAAACAACAAGGGAAGCATCATAGTGAATCTTATTTTCTCTGTCAACCATCCAAAGAATACACTAGTTATGAAATGTGTTCAGGAAAACTTTGTTTTTGTTTTGTAGACTTATGCATTTTTGATCGGTCACAGTGTTACATTAAATTGATGGGACATCAAGAATATTAACTTATGGGGTTTTCTAGAGAGACTAGAAAGATAGATTACTTATTTCCTGTTCCTTAACCTTATGTGTTTTCCATTCCATTATATGTTCTGCATACAGTGAATGAATGTCTTTAAATATCCTTGATGAGATGCAATACCTACAGAAGGCCACAACCCATCCATTGTGCATAAGGACTATTCTATGTGAAACTAATGTCAACTGGAAAAAGTGCTCCTCGGAGCACAGGTCTCCCTCCGCCAGGTCAGGTAGGTTATTTTAGGCCAGCAATGTTCTGGATTCACTAATCAGGATGGAATATGAAAAATCTGACGGATCCGTCTTGATCACTTGACTTGAGATAATGTGCACCGATGTGTGTGATGTCTGGACAAAAATCGAGTATTATAAAAAAGATGTTTTGCAAAAATCGGCCTCCTGGTGGCACTATAATAGGGCAATGTTAAAAGGGTGTTTTTTGTTCAAAACGGGCCACTCCTGCAAACTTTAGATGTCAATCTTAGCCAATCAATAAAAATCTAACAGGTCTTGATCACATGACTATAGAGACGAAATAGAGATGGAATTTGGATAAAATCTGAAGGAGTAATATCAGAAAATGTGTTTTATATAAGTTGGCCGGTGGCACTGTAAAAGGCAGATGTAAAAAATGCAGGGCAAAGGTTTTTCCTTGGCCTCTAGGGAGTGCGCATGCAAAGTTTTACACAGATCGGTGCAGTTATAGGTAGAAACACGAATCGGCTTGTTATAGCACCACCATGAGGCTGATTTGTACATTTTCAAGTGGCATTTATTTTTTGGCCTAGTGGGAATGTGCGTGCAACATTTCACGGAAATCGCATGCTGTGTTCATGATTTGAGGCATTTTTTTTTTCTAAACGGAGCACTCCTGCACACTTAGGAAGCCAATCTTAGCCAATTAGGATGGAATATGAAAAATCTGAAAGACCCGTTTCGTTTATTGACTCTAGAGATATTGGCCCTCATTTATCAACGCGGTGTAGACCAAATAATGGGCGTACGGTGAGATCACCGCAACTTTCGGCATTTATCAATATATCCTGACTTTGACTTTAGTGTACGGCCCGCTCAGATCTCACATCAGGTCGGAGGCAGTTGTTGACTTTGGCTACACCCGTTTGTTCCATCCTAGACCTGCGGAGCAGCATTGTCTGACCGTCTGATGGGCATCTAGACACATGTATCCACTCCAAAATGTATATATAACACACAAATAAATAATCCCTGTGAAAATATTACATTTTATAAACTCATTTAAACGAACTGCTTTAACAATTATTCAGATAAGATTGCAGATCTGGCTGCATTGGCTATTTGAAATGAGCAGATCTACAAGCTCACAACGCATCGCATCACCACACGTTGTGAGCTTGTAGATCTGCTATTTTCAAAATATACGAGCGCTTGTGCGAGAGCATTTTCGGGAGTTTGGACCTTTTCATGCCCACCGGGATTTCAGACATTTAACCCTCCCAACACACACCAGCCATCATCCATTAAAGTTCTCTCCAGGCTATCTTTCATTAACGTGGTGGCACGGGATCCACACTGCAGTCCGCCCGAGTCTCACAGGGAATAGCTTACATGACTTAGTGTAACTCGAACGCGCACTGCTCGGTATGGGTTAAATAAATTAACATACAAAGTATTCCATTCATGGCAATGTGATTGGTATCATAATCTGTCATTCATGTCCTCTGTCACCTACATGTCCTCTCTGTCACCTGCATGTCCTCTCTGTCACCTGCATGTCCTCTGTGTCACCTGCATGTCCTATCTGTCACCTGCATGTCCTCTGCCACCTGCATGTCCTCTCTGTCACCTGCATGTCCTCTCTGTCACCTGCATCTCCTCTCTGTCACCTGCATGTCCTCTGTCGTTTTTATGTCCTCTCTGTCACCTGCATGTCCTCTGTCGTTTTTATGTCCTCTCTGTCACCTGCATGTCCTCTGTGTCACCTGCATGTCCTCTGTGTCACCTGCATGTCCTATCTGTCACCTGCATGTCCTCTGTCACCTGCATGTCTTCTCTATCAACTGCTTGCCCTCTCTGTCACCTGCATGTCCTCAGTCACCTAAATGTCCTCTCTGTCACCTGCATGTCCTCAGTCACGTAAATGTCCTCTCTGTCACCTGCATGTCGTCTATGTCACCTGCATGTCCTATCAGTCACCTGCATGTCCTATCAGTCACCTGCATGTCCTATCAGTCACCTGCATGTCCTATCTGTCACCTGCATGTCCTATCTGTTACCTGCATGTCCTCTCTGTCACCTGCATGGCCTCTGTCACCTGCATGGCCTCTGTCACCTGCATGGCCTCTGTCACCTGCATGTCCTCTATGTCACCTGCATGTCTTATCAGTCACCTGCATGTCCTCTCTGTCACCTGCATGTCCTATCTGCCACCTGCATGTCCTCTCTGTCACCTGCATGTCCTATCTGCCACCTGCATGTCCTCTCTGTCACCTACATGTCCTCTGTCACCTGCATGTCCTCTGTGTCACCTGCATGTCCTATCTGTCACCTGTATGTCCTCTTTGCCACCTGCATGTCCTCTCTGTCACCTGTATGTCCTCTCTGTCACCTGCATGTCCTATCTGTCACCTGTAGGTCCTCTTTGCCACCTGCATGTCCTATCTGTCAGTGTCACCTGTATGTCCTCTCTCACAGCATCCATAAATAAACCTACTCTTTGGCCTTCCTCTTCTCCTCTTGCCTGGCAGCTCTTTCTGAATAAGAAAAAAATATCCATACGTTAGGAACCAATTGGACACTTACAGTTCTATAACTCTGAGCGTGTACAAATGGAACCAAATGGACCCATACAGATCTGTAACTCTGAGTGTCCAATTGGAACCAAATGGACCCTTACGTGTCTGTAACTCAGAGAGTGTACAAATGGAACCAAATGAACCCTTACAGATCTGTGACAACTCTGAGTGTACAATCTCAGAGTTCTATTAACACGGATATTAACACTGATGATTTCACAGTGTAGATTGGGTGTCCCAGAGGGAAAAAGAATCCGGAAAAAGATCTTAAATGGCCCGACGTAATATGCAGATTTTGCATAAGTAATAATAATAATAATAATAATAAGGGTAATAATAATAATAATAATAATAAGTGTAATAATAATAATAGTAATAATAATAATAATAATAATAATAAAACATTGTATTCTTTTTTTATTTTATGCAAACCTCAAAGTGCAAAGGCCTAAGTCACAAGACAATGTGACTTGGGTCTGGACTAAGTATTACAAGACAGAGAGTGAGAGAGAGAGAGAGAGAGAAAGAGAGTACAGAGTACAGAGTAATGCATTTAATGAGTTGTATCTTAATACCAAGAAAGCTGGTGTCTGCTAAATGCCTCAATTGTAAAATGTAATCGTCTCCACCAGGCCGAAGGCGTGGCCGAGACTATGTCTTCGCCCCTGTCCATTCGTCCGTCCGTCCGTGTGTCCGTCTGTTTGTGTACAGCTAATCTCTGGCACAGTTTGACCGTTCAGTGTGAAACTATGCACACACTGGAGGCGAGAGAGGAACCTCTGCCCCAAATGTTTTACATCGGCCTGTTATATCGCCACCATGAGGCTGAGCGGAGAGTCTTCATCCACACCAGGCAGGCTGTCAGTAGAAGTCCACATCTATAATAATAACAATAATAATAATTAGCCACAAGTGAGGATCTCTTAAGGCACTCTATGGATTTACTGGAGAGTCAGCCTCTATTTATGATTTTATGTTTTTTTAACTGTTTAATTTATTTTATGTGTTTTGTCTATTATTTTTATGTACTCTATGGACCCCCTGAGTGTCTGGAATAAAGTTTGAATTGAATAATAATAATAATAATAATAATAATAATAATAATAAAAATAATAATATAAACCATGAAGCATAATTAGAAGGGTGGTGGAACATACCATGCCTTCAGGCAGGGGAGGGATGGTGTCCTGTTGAGGTGGAGAAGGTGGAGGAGTTGGATCACTGTGGACGAGGAAGACATAGACAGTAGGGATGTTCAATATTGACTTTTCTACCGATATCTGATATTCCGATATTGTCAAACTCCTAATTTCCTATATCGATATCAACCGATACCAATATATGCAGGCTTTTTCACCAAAAGTCAGGTAACATCACATATATAATAAAATAGCTATAATATCAATATAATGTCTAATAAATCTCATATAATACAGTGATGTTGTTAGGTTTTCAATGAAGTGAATCCCGGGACTGGTGTTCAATTGAATGAGTCCCACTAATCTTAGATTAGATGTTGGCCTATTTGACAGTGCAGAAGCATATAATTGCTTTGATGCCTATATGATGCCTTTAACATTAACGAGCATCAGCTGGACACAGACACACACACCTGCCATCTGCAGTGCTCTAATTAGGAAAGTGGAGTCTGTCTCATTTCTCTACAAAAGTCCTTGAATATAATGGAATATGATTAAGGATTACTGTGATTATGGTAACCTCACATTTCATATCACACATACCATACAGTAAGAACTTTATTTTTTATTTTTTTGATACCGATCTTTTCCGATATTACATTTTCATGGTAATATCGGACGATAATATCGGACGATAATATCGGACATCCCTAATAGACAGTTTTTACATCATCATTGTGATGTCACTTACAAGGACATGTGACAGGGCGTTCTGCTGAGGTATTCGTCCTTCAGCAGTGGCGGCAAAGCTTCTGCTGGGAGAAACATGAAACAAACATTCCTATTGGTCCAGATGAAATGAAACATACATTCCTATTGGTCCAGATGAAATGAAACTTTTAGCCATTTAAAGTCCAGATGAAATGAAACGTTTAACCATTTAACGTCCAGATGAAATTGAACTTTTAACCATTTTAAACAGACATTCTTAAAGTCTAGATGTGATGTAAAGTTAGAGTCAAACATTTAATAATGAATTATTAATTTAAAAACGTTTAATTAATAATAATAATAATAATACAAACGATTTATGCATGTAGCTCTTTTCTAGATACTCAAAGTTGCTTAAGAGCAATATAAAAACTTTATTGGAAAGAACTAGTTAAAAAGGTTAAAACTATAAAAGAAAGGTCAGCAAAACAAAAGGTAGGGGCAGGGGTTGGGTTTTTATGTAGGGAATGCGAGGCTGAAAAGGTGAGTTTTGAGTGTGGTTTTAAAAATGGTTAGGGTGGGGGCAGCTCTGATGTGAGCTGAGAGTATAAAAAGTATACGAATGAAACAACGAGTAATGAAGTACAGTACCAGACTTGAAGCGTGCGAAGGCTTGGTCTTTAGGGATGTCTGGGTACAGGTAGAGCAGAGGGTTGGACAGAACAGTGGAACCCTGGAACTTGTAGTTATAAACCTCATCTGACATGGATACCCCTGTTAACTCCTTCCTGGTGTACGGCTTCACTGCACGCACTGTGGCTTCTACACGCACACACACGCACACACACGCACACGCACACAGCAACAGATACATTCAGTACAAGAAAAAGGCCATCCATGCATGCAGCACAATGCACGTAAACACACGTGTGACGCCTCCACATGTGTTTCCTGTTCAAATCTGCTGCTAAGCCAATCAAATGAAGCTCTGACAAAATGAAAGGTTAAAATAAGTGTAAGCTATACCAAGGACCCCAATGGAAACAAGACCGCAAGGACTTTTTTGGACGGACCTTTTAGACAAAGTATTATAAATGTAATTGTGCTGTTTACATTTTTTGCCTAATAAAATATTCAATCAATCAATCAAGACATGGGTGTTGGTGCTGAATAGACTCAGTTCGACACAGTATACTGTAGGTTCTCCTCAATAACTTTTACTGTAGCCTCTCGTAGCAAAACAGTACAGTCCAACAGACGTAAACAACAAAGAATGAATAAAGCTGTGTTCCTTCTCGCTCACTCTCTTCTTCTCTCCCCTTTCCCCTCTCCACTCTCTAGCTTTCTCCACAGCGCCCCTAGCGGGAACTCTTATACTGAACACTGGTTATTTCAGACAGAACAATACCCTGTGGCTGAATTTCACTCTTACATAAGTGTTAAATAGCTCTACTGATAGTACTCATTGCTATATAGTGTTTGTTCAGTAACAGGAGGCTGCATGTCTCTCCAGCTCTTTACTAAACAGAAAGTGCATTTTCAGGTCGGGATACAAATTTGACCCAATCAGGATAGAGAACGCAGACAGGATACAGATTAAACAAGTGCAATTGGAAGTTATGACACAAAGAAATGAGCAGAAACAATTGGAACTGGACCACTGTAAATCGGTACTCTCTTCTGATTGGCTGAACTTTTGCCACCTACCTGAAAATGAATTTTCTGTTTATGAAAGAGCTAGAGAGACGGGGAGACCTCTATTACCGAACAAACACTCTAGAGCTTTTAACCAAAAAATATCACTTACCCTACCTTTAACCCATTACAACCGGGAAAGCATCTGTGTCATTTTAGATTTTAGCGTTGGCTATTCAAAAATAGCAGACATACAAGCTCACATCACGTCACTTAGTGCCGCCCTGTGAGCTTGTACATCTGCTATTTTTGAAATGTTTTGAAAAATCTAGAAAATGTTTGGGAAATTTCACCCATGTTACTTGTAATGTGATGTGACAAAGTTTGATTCTGATCCTCTGCCCCTCCGTTCTGCCCAGAGTCTGTTTCCTGTTCCCCTCCTTTTATGAGCCTGAGATGATTCAGCTGCTGATGTGCAAACACTTTGTGTGTAGTTGGTGTGGTGTTGCACTTTAGTGTGCACGTGTGTTAGATTGAGTGTTGTGTTTGTAAGTCCAGTGCTGTGTACTGTATGTATATAATACTATAATATATGTGTATATGTATACCGTGTGGTGTTTCTAAGAGTTTCTAGTTGTAAAGTCACGTGTGAACGCAGTACCTCCGTTGTGGCTGCGTTCCACCCAGCTGAAGCTAACGGCTCCGTCTCTGACAGAGTCACTGAAGCGAAGCAGAAAAGTTCCATTTGCTTTGTCCATCAACAGGGCCCGGGCCTTGTTTTTCCTCACAAATCCCATGATGCACCTGAATCCATTGATAGAAAGTAACATGTACTCATTTAATTTACATGCCATGATCTACCCGAACACCGCTGCTGCATCCACGGCCAGGCAAACCATACCTTTTCAGGCTGTGACCCCCCAAAATAATCATATTTGAACATCCTGACAAGAACTGTACGCCCCATTCACACCTTTTACAAAGCTAAAGCTGCCATCTCCGGCATAACAATGGTCCAAGTGTAACCTGTTAAGTACCGTAGTCTGTAGGAGGAGAATGGATCCTGGAGTAGAGTAGGCTATTTCTACATTGCAGTATTGATACTTTTTACATAAGTAAAACATTTGAGTAAGTTTTCCACCACTGAAGGATGGTAGAGTGTGTTGTTAATGTTGCTTTATGGTCGTTTAATTAATTACTTTTAAAAAATCGCTCGCGCTTCGCGCACGTATGTGTCCCGTTCTTATGCTAATAATAGTAATGATAATAATAATCAGTATCTCACCCTGCATCCCAGAGGTCCAGCAGATATTTTTTTATCAATTCCAGGATTCCGTCGAGCCAAACCCACACGCCCTCATTCTGGACAAAAACATAAATATAAATGAAATATGTTAATTGAACCCATATGCCCTAATTCTGTACACACACACACACACACACACACACACACACACACACACACACACACACACACACACACACACACACACACACACACACACACACACACACACACACACACACACACGCACACACACACACACAAATGCTCCTTTATTCAGACACCCACCTTGCAGAAGCGGCTCCAGGTGATGTCATCAGGCTCATCTGTAAGAATGTAAACAAACATCACTGTCTGGTTGCTATAGCAACAGCACAACTTTGGAGTCCAATAACAGTGTGTGTGCACTTTGTGAACCAATCAAAACTTGGCACAAGTCAGCGTCATGATATGTATCTTATTGTCATGATATGTACCTTATTTTGAAGTACTGTTCTTGTGTTTCCTGTGTCTATATGTTTCCGGTCTTGTCTATAGTGTCCATGCTGTGACTGTTGTTCATCTTAACCTAGTCTTGACAACCATGCAGACTTACCATGGTCATTTGTACTCATGTTTGTGTTACTTAGGCTTGTTTAGACAGATGGTTCATTGCTTACCTGGTATCATAATTTTACATGTTCTTGATTAATGAATGAATACACAGGACCACAATGGAAACAAGCCCCTAGGGTTTTTTGTGTTATCCTTTTAACAATCATTGTGAAATTGTACCTCTGTACTATTTGCAAACTGTTAGTAAAGCATTCAATCAATCAAAACAGAATGTTATTTAAGTAACATGTTATTTATACTGAGGCTAGGTTCATCGTTTACCTGGTAGCCTATAGTTTCAATGGAGAGAGTATTATTTTCATAGTATATTGTTTACACTGATGCTAGGTTCTTGGTTTACCTGTGATCCTAGTTTACTGAGACACTACACTGTCTCTCTGCATTCTATGTATGTGTTTACCTTGTCTTTTTCACAAGTGTCTCATTATATCATGTGTGTTCATTCAGACAGACAGACAGACAGACAGACAGACAGACAGACAGACAGACAGACAGACAGACCGGTCAGTTTGTCTCTAATAGTGTTTAGTTGCAGGTGGTCGAGTCCTCGTCTCAGTCTGCTGATGGATTCAAACTGCCAGCTCAACACATCTGACAGGACCTGCCATGGTACTGGAGGAGGACTGACGAACAATGACAGGTCCTAAAATACAAAACACACAATGAAAGGTCCTGAAATACAAAACACACAATGAAAGGTCCTGAAATACAAAACACACAATGAAAGGTCCTGAAATACAAAACACACAATGACAGGTCATTAAATACAAAACACACAATGACAGGTCCTTAAATACAAAACACACAATGGCAGGTCTTAATTTGCACAGCATTTATCAATCTGGTGTAGTTTTGACTCGTCTACGCAAAATATCACAATGTGACATGCAAACATAATGCAGCATAGTCGGACAACATGACAAAGTGTGTGTGTGTGTGTGCGTGTGTGTGTGTGTGCGTGCGTGCGTGCGTGCGTGCGTGCGTGCGTGCGTGCGTGCGTGCGTGCGTGCGTGCGTGCGTGCGTGCGTGCGTGCGTGCGTGCGTGCGTGCGTGCGTGCGTGCGTGCGTGTGTGCGTCATAATAACCTGGTGTTCAGGGTCCATCATGTTGTACCAGAGGATGGAGGCCCAGGCTGTCGGAACCTGATTACTGCTGGATACCACTACCACTGGTAGACTGGAAGACTACAACACAATGCATTATAGTTAATGGAGTTACTGCTGGATACCATACCACTACCACTACCACCGGTAGACTGGAGGACTACAGCACAATGCATTATGGTTAACATAGTTACTGCTGGATACCACTACCACCGGCAGAACAGTGGTAGCCACTTCCACTGGTAGACTGGAGGACTACAACACAATGCATTATGGTTAACATAGTTACTGCTGGACACCACTGGTAGACTGGAGGACTACAACACAATGCATTGTGGTTAACGTAGTTACTGCTGGATACCACTACCACTGGTAGACTGGAGGACTACAACACAATGCATTATGGTTAATGTAATGTTATGTCTTTATACCATCATCATCCTCACCTGTATGTTGACCAATAAGCCGTCCTTGTGCAGTTGAGTGACAAACGTAATGACATGCAGTTCCTCTGTGACGCCTACTGGACCCTGAAAAAAAAAGGATGGCAGACTGTCAATGATTGGCTAGGCTCCGCAGTTGGAGGGATTAATAATTGGCCAGGCTCTGTATAGTGGGAGGGTGTAATGACATAGGTATTAACCCTTGCATGTCGGAGGGGTCAGCTCGGACGAATTTGAGATTGTTAAGTAAATTGTTTTTGCTCAGGAAGCTCTCAGAGGTTCCCCTTCCATGACTTTTCCTAAATATTCAATCCAATTGATCTTTTTTTTCCTCTGAAACGTTTTCTAACAACAAAATATGACACTTTGATACCATCCCGGACGTACATTTTCGGTTAGATTGACCGCTCTCACTCACTCTCCCCCAAGCAGGGCAGGTATTCACACCTCAGACCACCTGGAGATGCGTCATTGTTTTAGTTATAATGGGATCACTGTCACTGTCAGCTCAAAACCTAGCAAAGCAAAAACTGTATTTAAAATAACTCCAATCCGAACCCATAAACCTAACCTCTAAATGTCTAATCCCAATAACCCTCGCTTTATCGGTTGTAATTCATCTGAGCAATGTGTCTGTGTGCTGCTGCAAACAGCCACGCCTGTGCGTGTGGCTCAAAACGAATGGCGTTTTGTAATAAGATTACATTTTACACATCAGATCTCTTAGTTACCATTCCCAATGGAGCGCACTTTCCCTCGTCTTGTCTATGCTCCTCAATGAGATCGATATGCGTCTGGGCACATGGAGACAGACGCTGGCTGCAGACAGCAGGCATAAACGTAACTTTCAAAAGTTAATCTATGTAATTAATCTTTGTTTATTCTGTCGCTGCCAGTGAATTATTATTTTCCTAAGTAAAAGCGACTGAACTGCGGGTATTTAACGACGTGGATTGCCACTGCGTTTCTGGGAATATTTTCCTCCCGGACACACATTCCGAGTGATACATTAGATTTTAGCCAAAGGAGTTATACATTAGATTTCTAGCGTACCTGTGAGGTGTGAGTGGGATTGAAATGTTGTGTAAGCAAAGCTAGGGTAATCGATGTGTCTGTGGCAAAGACTTGGTCTCGTCCGTGGCAAATTTTCGATTTTCTTTTTTACACACCATTATAATGTTCTTATTTTGATCATAAGACCCAATTAATGAATGACAGTCTCCAGGTTTTCTTCAGAATATGTATGACACTGATTTACTACGTCACTATGGCAGGAGTGGGAGTCCACTAGGACAGTGGTTCTAAAACAACAACAAAAAGTACTAGTGGTTCTCAAATGTTTTATTTGCAAGGACCCCCTTGACTCTGAGAGTGTACAAATGTAACCAAATGGACCCGTATTGTCTACTCATTTTGTATGTCTGTGGCATAAATTGAATTTTGACCAAAATGTCCACCACAAGTCAGCATGGCGATGACCCCTGGTTGTAAGGTTAAAACATCATACCTCAGTAGACCTCCTGTTTTTCTCCTTGAGTGACTAGAGGAAAAAACACAGAGTAATGACTATTGATCATTGGAATGCATTTATAGAACACTTTTTCTAACTCTTTTCCAACCACTGAAAGGCACTTTACAATATTCTTCATATTCACACATTCACACACTTACATTCACACTTATTCAAGTTTATATTCACACTTACAGTAGATTCACACTTATATTCAGGCATTCCTATAATTAGTGAAGCCAAGGTGCATTAGCAGTGGTATAACATTATATCAAATGTCATAATAACATCATTATAATACAGGACAGATGAGAGAATTACTGTGTGTGTGTGTGTGTGTGTGTGTGTGTGTGTGTGTGTGTGTGTGTGTGTGTGTGTGTGTGTGGGGGGGTGTGTGTGCTTAATTTATTCCTTTCTACTGCTTTAGCTACACTTTGTTTACTTGAAACTTTGTCGTATCTCGTTGTTCTCACCAGGAGTCCGAATTCTGCCACCAGTCCACCACTAGGGGTCTCCAGATCCAGGACTTTGCTTTGGTCTTTTCCATCTTGAACATTGAAGGCAAATTTGCGAAACCTGGGGATGTTTAAGGAATCTAATTACACTTGTAACGGTTAATTTGTGTGTAAATCAGTTAACAATCTGGACACACTTAAAGCACACTTAAAGCAATACAATAGCAGTATATGTATGCCCCTGTATTCAACAAATGTTTGATGTTGAAAAACTATATATATATATATATATATATATATATATATATATATATGTATTCACTTTTTTTAATGAATACAATGTAATTTTGTCCAATCTGTATGGTAGAGCATGTTAATACAATATAACTTATACAATCTGTATGGTAGAGTATATTGATACAATATAACTTATACAATCTGTATGGTAGAGTATATTGATACAATATAACTTATACAATTATTGTGGTTGTATTTTGTCTCCCTGCATAGATCGTGTCAAAGGTCATGTCTCACCTAGACACAGGATCTGACAAAAATTTTGACCTGATGGTCAAGATTCAATTTATCCCCCGAGCAAGCAGGCAGGCTCTATTAGCTCAATGGTAAAAATGTCAGCACTTAATAGCAGGAAACCAGGTTCAAATCCGGGGTAGAAGAGGATAGTTACATATTATTATTATTATTGTTATTATTATTACCCTTATTATTATTATTATTATTATTATTACCCGTAGTAGTAGTAGTAGTAGTAGTAGTAGTAGTAGTAGTAGTAGTAGTAATATTGATAAAAAGACATACCCTTTAACACTGCTGCTGAGGATAAAAAGACACAAATAACATATTAGAAAACAATATTTTCATGAATAATTAATAAAATAAAATATGATAATGTAGACTGTTGTTCACTTACTCCTGGAAAACTGGCTGCACTTTGAGAAGACAGCTGAATTCATGGAGCTTGGCCAGAAACCTGAAGACAGTGTAATGATTATATGTACAGATTATGTACTATGTACCCAAATACAGCTCAAGTGGAGTTAGGAGGTTTTTGACCAGTGAATGTGGAGATAGTTGTTATGTCCATCATTGATTAAAATGACGAAGTCAGACAAAAACATAAAAAAATGCAACCTGAGTTGGAGTTAGGTGGTTTGACCGACAGCTTTGACGATTTGCTGTCGGGCAGAAACCAGCTAACTCCATTTTTCCGCTTTTGCATTTTTTCCCCCATAAATCAGTGCTATTGAACACCATTTACGTCTGTGTGTTGATTAAAAACATATTGAACCAATGAAAAGTATTAAAAAGCGCTTCTGACAAAACCAGCTAACCTCAAACTTTCTGCTAAACCAGCAAAGGAGGGTGGAGCTGGTTTTGCTGACTCCAGGCTCCGCCCCCTTTTGACCTCCAACCTCATTGTGAGCTTGGAGGTCCATTCAGCTGTTCTTATCAATGATGAACAAAACCTCCTAACTCCTAAACTTGTATGTGTATAGGGCTATATAAATTGTAGATGTTTCCAGATGTGTATATAGTGTATATAGGTCTATAGTTCCAGATGTGTTTATATAGTGTGCACATCTGGAAACATTTATAGTAATCATACATGTTTCCAGATGTGTGAAACTCACCTGAGTTTAACTGAGAACTGAGTCTTAGTTTTCACAACTAGCGGTCGATGTGGCAGAGATGACATGCAGGGCTGTTTCTCTACCACCAGAGCACTGAAAATACATAATAATAATAATAATAATCATAGACCGGCCTAGACTCCATATTTGGACATGCCTAACACAGAACTCCATATATGGTCATAAAAGGGACCCATACAGACAGATTGGTACAACAGGTACTCTGACAACAGGTACAATGGGTATTGCATAACTGGGTGGGGCATGCATTGTTCACGACTTGCATCATTCCCGAGTGGACCAATGAGGGAGTGTGGTGCCCAGGATAGGTCCAGAACCGCCAATAATTACATTGCATTAGTTTAAAAATATTTTGAAACCAAAGCAAATATTACACCATGCATGTGCCCTATAGACTTTTGATTGATTGATTCAATATTTTATTAGACAGAAATGTAAAAACAGCACGAGTACAGTCAAACACTTTGTCTAAAAGGATAACACCAAAAAAGTCCTTGCGGTCTTGTTTCCATTGGGGTCAATTCATCAGATATCTTATTGTAAGTCACTTTGGATAAGAGCGTCTGCTAAATGACTGTAATGTAATGTAATCAACATATAAAATAACGGCTGTTTTAAAGGAAGCCAGTGACCAATTATTTGTTTACAAACATTGAGACTGGAGTCTGGACGCACAGGTGACTGTTTCACGTAATCAATTCCCAACAGGTCCCCAAACCTGTTGTTTTGGGGTGCGCTGGTTTCAGTTCATTCAACCTCAAGATATTTTAGAGGGGTTACTTTGCATAATTTCTTGTGGACAGGTTGCAGTCAGTGTTTTACTGTTAGGAGGAGGCACTATGCATGCACATTTTTGTAAATTGTAGCCTACTAGGCCAGTTCGTTATGCACCAAAATCTAATACGATTTCAGAATAAATGCATAATTCCAGTGTGTGTAGTTATGTGTGCTTGTAATAAACACAAGGTACTTTTCCAGAAGGTCCTTCAGCAGTTGTCGGGTGAATTCCTCTGCGTTGCTCTGCACACAGGAAGGGTTGTTCTGAAGACGCCGACGCAACTGTTGAAGCAATTCTGCTACCGCTGTGAACCTGTAGAGCGAGCGACACAAACACACACACACACACACACACACACACACACACACACACACACACACACACACACACACACACACACACACACACACACACACACACACACACACACACACACACACACACACACACACACACACACACACACACACACACACACACAGTGAGAGCCAACCCAGGGCAAAGTCAGGACACACACACACACACACACACACACACACACACACACACACACACACACATACACACACACACACACACACACACACACACACACACACACACACACACACACACACACACACACACACACACACACACACACACACACACACACACACACACAGTGAGAGCCAACCCAGGGCAAAGCCAGGAGGGGAAAGAGTCGCACCACCTACGTTACGTAGACACACCGCAGTGTGACAGTGGAGCCAGTAGGAGGTGGTGGGCCACCTATGCAGACACACTGCAGAGTGACATTGAAGCTAGCAACACTGCAGAGCTCAAGACCCTGATGCTAGACAGGAGGGTGTGGAGGGCAGCGATTCAGGAGTCCTGAGTTGGTGTTGGCTAGACCATTCTCTGACATCACATCTTAGTACCACATTTTTGGATCTGATGGTTGGGGTTATTTGTAGGGTGTAGGGATAGGGTATCATGTATTTTATGGTATGGGGTTAGGATATCATGTATTTTAAGGTATGGGGTTAGGATATCATGTATTTTAGGGTATGGGGTTAGGGTATCATGTATTTTAGGGTATAGGGTTAGGGTATCATGTATTTTAGAGTAAGGGGTTAGGTCAGGATATGTATTTTAGGGTAAGGGTTAGGGTATCATGTATTTTAGGGTATAGGGTTAGGGTATCATGTATTTTTGGGTATAAGGTTAGGGTATCATGTATTTTAGGGTACATGGTTAGGGTATCATGTATCTTAGGGTACGGGGTTAGGGAACCATATATTTTAGAGTGTGGGTTAGGGTACCATGTCTCCAGTTGGTCCAGTGAGGTGTTATTTGGACCCCCGATGCAGGCTATCTGCTGCCTGCGACGCCATTGAGGCAGCTCCACTGTCGTCAGGGTTTGAACCGTCGGCTCAGCCAAGTTTAGAACGTTCACAATCTGCTGTACTGCCATCTACAGGACAAACAGAAATAATGCAATCACCTGGAGGTGGACAAAGTAGCCTACTCAACGTCAGTACTCGAGTCAAAGTACAGATTACTCCTGTTCAGGGTTAAGGTTGTACTTGAGTTAAAGTACTGGGGTACTTGCCTTTAAAAATACTTCACCCATTAAGACCTGAGGCCGATTCTAAAAATTTCAGTTTTCTGAAAAAACGTATGTTGCTATGTCAGTGGTTCTCAAACTTTTTCCGTGTCAAGGACCCCCAAAACTATATGTATTGGCCACTGTCCAGGACACTTTGTTCCAGGGACCCCCAGAAGCAAAGATTTGAGTACAAAATGTGCGCTTTAAATAATATATACATCCAAAGATTGGCAAAAAAGAATCATGATTTTTTTTTTAATAGCAGTAGATATGTAGGGACCACTTCTTCCATTTTAAACCTGAAAACCTCAACCTCATCTTTAAATAATTGGTCCTCACTCATCCCCAATGCTCATTATAAGATGGCACAAGTTCTGTCTACTCGCTGTCTCAGAAGAGGGCTGTGGACAGTTCAGAAACCTGCCTACCAGTGACATCATCAGTAGGCAGGTTTGGTCATTTCAAACAAGATTTCAATTTCGATTTTTTTTTTGTTATTGATGTGAGAATAATGGCTTCTATTACAGCATGCTAACTTTCCAGCAATAGAAATCCTGCAGTTTCTTTTAGCTTTGATTCCTCATTGATGATGTCATTGGTAGGCAGGCTTCTGAACTTTCCACAGCCCACCAATGAGAGACAGAGTGAGTAGACAGAAATAGAGCACCGAAGTCCTGACGTGACTCGTTCATCCCCAGGTTTGCGGAAGTAATTTCTCTATGGAGAATAACATTGGGTCATCTTAGAATCGTCTCATATAAGAATTGTGGTCCAAAAATAAACACCGCGTGTCGGCGTTATTGTCAGGGAGGGGGTTCTGTATCGTTTATGATAGTCAGTCACTTATATTTGATACAGTCTGTTTCTGGCGAAAATGTAACTAATTCGGCGGAAGTAACATTAGCGTTTTCTCACCGTCAGTTGATGCTTCATATCCATAAGAGTCAACACGCCGGGGTCATTTGTTTATTTTTGGAACACAGTTCTTATTTGACGCGATATTAAATACGTCTATGGGATTCAGAACGGGGGTGGAAAACTGCGAACCAGGTAGACAAACAAAGGATGTGTAAATGACGTCAGACTTCGGCGGTCTATGGTGCCGTCTTATAATGCAAGTTGTAGCTGAATGGTTAGAGAGCCTGAGCTGAAGCCACTGAAGACACTGAAACCCTAACTGCCCCCCCCCCCCCCTCCAAACTCCTCTGTGGGCAGCCATCAGCTGGGTGAAGCTGAAACTGAATTTCCCCCGTGGGATGAAATATGGCACACACATGAGCATTAGTGAGGAGCAATTATATGAAGATAGGTTGACAATGGGCGAAGTGCTCCTTTAAGTATTCAAAAGTAGATGCTTAAAACAAACAAAAACACACCTGTTTGGTGGCATTCAGGGAGTCAACCTCAGCCTGGATGAGTCGTTGATCGTTTTGCAATTCCTCAGGAGGGGCGGAGCCATTCAGCTGTTCCACTGTGGACACACACACACACACACACACACACACACACACACACACACACACACACACACACACACACACACACACACACACACACACACACACACACACACACACACACACACACACACACACACACACACACACACACACACACGTACTGTAAATGTCTAAATTAATACATCATGTGCTGTAGCTTCCAGTGGTGGGAATTCAAAATGTACTTGAGTAAAAGTACAAAAGTATTGGCATCAAAATGTACTTAAAGTACCAAAAGATCTGCTATTCTCAAATGGCCGAAATGCATAGGGTTGAAATGTTTTGTAATAATAATCAAAATCTACAAAGTAACTAGAAACTAAAGATTTCAAATAAATGCAGTGGAGTAAAAGTATAATATTTGGAAACCGAGATGTAGTGGAGTAGAAGTAAAAGTATCGGACATTGGAAATACTCAAGTAAAGTACAAATGCCACAACATTTTACTTAAGTAAATGTACTTAGTTACTTTCCACCACTGGACTAGCTTCAATGTGAATGTAATACAACGTTGCTGTCGGATGGAAACCTCATGTCCAAAACTGTTACTTTTCAGGATTTCAAATTCAAAAATATCAAAAGTAGCAGATCTACAAGCTCAAAATGCGTCGCTTCGTGCCGCATTTCGAGCTTGTAGATCTGCTACTTTTGATGCTTTTGTGTGACGCTGTAGTATGATCAAGTAGGGCGTTAATTTACCAAAAATCACAAAAAAGTTAAAATACGGAGATAGGAGGTTTCTGCCCGACAGCAACGATAAGTAGATGTTGATGTCGCTACACATATGAATAATCTTGAAAATGTGTGAAAATATTTGAATATATATATTTTTTAAACGAACATTTGTAACTCAAATCTTTGCATCTGGGGGTCCCTGGAACGAAACATTTTGAGATGGGGGTCCGTGGCCAAATACTTATCTAAAAATGTTTTCTAAATCCTAAGAGTATGTTGCTATATTAGTGGTGCTCCAACTTTTCCATGTCAAGGACCCTCAAAAGTGCCGCGCTATGAGCTTGTAGATCTGCTATTTTTGAATAGCCAGAACAATCTTAACCCTTCCATTGTGTTAGGGTAATTTTTTACCCGTTTTCAAGTTTAGATAGGTAAAAAGTACCCTTTACATTTCTTTATTGGAACGAGGCTTCATGATATCCTCAGAAATAGCCATTTTAACGCAACAAAATTATTTATCATAATTTTTAATTAATTCTGATGGTCTCTATAAAAAAAGTGACACTTGTGGTGTTAGGGTCCGAAATGACCCGGAAGAGAAGTGTGGCTCAATTCCCCCCAAATTGTCAATATTCAATGTTTACATGTGTGAGAGTGAGAGAGACTTGTCCTCAATTAGCATTTGCGTTAAATTTGAGTAAAATAAAGTTTGAGTTTATGAAAAATAAATGACTTTTTACCTTCTATGGTTTTTATATCTATGGTATACGGGTCATTCCGGACCCTAACACCACTAGTGTCACTATTTTTAATAATATTGACATTTTTTTAAAGTTAAAAAACGAAAACATTTTTTTTTTTTTTTTAAGTGTGTTCTAATTATTATTCTTAATTATTCTATTATAGCTAGATAACATCATTATCCATTGCCTTCATTATAGGAAATTTAATGAGTGAATTTTAACATTTTTATAATAGAAAACGAGATATATTGAAAGATGAAACCCTAGCCCTAACCCAACATAATATTTTAAAAAGTGTTTACATGGATATGAATGCATTACACGTCAGCTATGAGGTGGGAGAAAAAACATAATGAAAATACGATTTTTTTTTTGTATTTTGGGCTGATTTAAATCACGGGTCAAATTTGACCCGCTAACACCACAAGTGGATGCAGTTTTCTAACACAATGCAAGGGTTAAAATGACACAGATGCGTTCCCAGTCTTAATGGAGGATTAATACAATTGTTTGGGAGCTTTTAACCAGTGTGATGTTTTAACCTTTGATTTGATTCTTGCTTTGATGTCCTGCATTAAATACAGGTACAAGATGGGCACACAATCACCTTTTTATAAAGTAATAGAAACATGCTTTTGTTGTTGTTGTTGTTGTTGTTGTTTTTTTTACCGTGATCCTGGAAGCTTTTCATCCTGAAATCCACTTCCTCCTGTTTGACCTCCAGAGCTTTCAACACCAACTCTACTTCCTGTATGAAGAAAACAAAATATTATTGCTATTATATAGAACCTCCAGAAAAACGCGGGCAAAAATCCTTGATTATGCGGGCTAAAGTCCAATTCTAAATATTTATTCTAAATCCTGTTTTCTGAAAAATATATGTTGCTATATATCAGTGGTGCTCAAACTTTTTCATGTCAAGGACCCCCAAAATGATATGTAATTGGCCGCGGACCCCCATCTCAAAATATTTTGTTCCAGGGACCCCCAGAAGAAAATATTTGAGTAAAAAATGTTTGCTTTAAAACATTTATTTTCAAAGATTTGCACACATTTACATATAAAAAAATGCATTCATTCATCTACAAACTCATAGCGTGGCACAAAGTGACACGCTATGAGCTTGTATATCAAATGTCTGACCTGAAGCTGCTTTCTCAGTTGTGTGATTGTGTCGTCCATCTGCTGTCCTGCTTCCAGCCTGGGGGAGGCCCTGTTTACACCGTTCTCCTGAGGGGGAGAATAGATTTACAAGTTCCATGGTGTCTCTGAAGCCAGACGACTATTTTACAATCTCTGATGAATGCTACATAGAGTCTGGAACTACACATCCTGAATGCTACATAGAGTCTGGAACTACACCTCCTGAATGCTACATAGAGTCTGGAACTACACCTCCTGAATGCTACATAGAGTCTGGAACTACACCTCCTGAATGCTATACATAGAGTCTGCATAGAGCAGCGAAGCAGAATGCGTGAAGGCCCTAGCAGCCTGAAAATCTGGTATTTTAAACTCTGTGGCAGGCTGAACATCTATTGTTGTAAAATATCATTAGAACATATTTTAGAATTTCCATTTTTGCTAAGCAGCTAGCTAGATGCTTTGACCCGTTTGATTTACAGTAGGATTGACTCAAATCAGACAGACAGACAGACAGACAGACAGACAGACAGACAGACAGACAGACAGACAGACAGACAGACAGACAGACAGACAGACAGGCAGACAGACAGACAGACCTGTGTGGCAGCAGACAGGATGTTGTGTTCCTCCGTCAGACATCTAGAGATGATGGAGGCCATGTAGACTGGATACTCCTGGAAACATCTCTACAACATGTATGTTTAATGTAAATAAATAAATACAATAAAAACATATATATATACATATATATATATATATATATAAGACACCCCCCCTGCGCATCTACCTGTAATAACAGTTACACATTACATATCTATCTATTGTAATAACAGTTATTACACATCTATCTACTGTAATAACAGTTATTACACATCTATCTACTGTAATAACAGTTATAACATCTTAATGACCTGCAAGTCACTTATAATCCTGGTGAAATTGGGCTTCTGCAGAATGTTGTTTTGCAGGACAAAGCCTTTCCGCAGAGCCTCCAACTGGTGCAGGAGTTGATTGAAATAACTTCTGGCTGTGCTTTCACTCTCTGCTGCCAAACCCCTGTAGAACATTATGATTATTATTATTATTAAATAACTTTGGGCTGTGCTTTCACGCTCTGCTTTCAAAGCCCTGTAGACCACACAGATGTTTAGGTACAAAACCCTGCATAACATAGAAGTTATGTATTTGTACTGTAGTCACAAAACCCTGCATAACACAAGTAAACAATATAAATTATGTTCAGATTATTGTATATGCATGAAATACCAGTCTATGGGCTCTCCATGCACTGACACAGGTATAACTTACCATTCTAGAATGTCCATGCAGTGAGACAGGGATAACTTACCAGTCTATGCTCTCTATCCAGTGAGACAGGTAGTGTCTCACCTCCATGGGGAAGTTGACATCCTCATACAGCTGATTCACCTGCTCCTGCTGTGCAGAATCTAGATGCTGCAACGCCCCCCACTGGGCCATCTAGGAATGACATTACACCAAACAAACCAAAAACAAACAACGATTTGATATGCATTATTAGGCCAGTGCAGACTGGTCCCACATAGAGATGTATTTCTCTGCAGACCCCCATCTGAAAGGATCGTGTGCCAGGGACCCCCATATACAAGATTTGTGTAATTTGACGGTGTTCCTACGAATACTACTAGTTATAACTGCCATTTGCCCACAGGGCTTTTTAGATCTGACCACTGTAAATGCAGAAATCTGCATAATTTGATGCCCAATGCTGTATACATGTGTCTAAATGGCTTATTTTTTGTGGAACTGACAGGTTCCAAAATGGCCTTTTTAGGCTTAGAATAGATTTTTGACTGTATTCCTATAGTTATAACTGCCATTTAGCCCCAGTGCTTTTCAGATGTGAACTGACCCACTGTATGCCCACATGCACACAACTGCCTAATGTGATGATGCCCAATGCAGTATACATGTGTCAAAAATGCTATTCTAAGCCTAAACAGGCCTTTTTGGAACCTTGAGCTTTTAAGAAAGTGAGTTTTCCAAAAAGACATTTAGACACATGTATACTGCATTGGGCATCACATTAGGTAGTTTTATGCATGTTCCAGTGGTCAGTTCACATATACAAAGCACTGGGGGCAAATGGCAGTTATAATTATAGGAACACAGTTAAAAATGCTATTCCAAGCCTAAAAAGGCCATTTTGGACTGTGTTCCTATCTATCTAGGTAGTGTCGTTATAATGTTTCAAAAAATATTCAAAGATTTCCCCCCCAAAAAGTTCAAGATCTTTTGAAAATAGCCGATCTACAAGCTCACAAGGCGTTGTGAAGTGAAGCGTGTGAGCTTGTAGATCGTCTATTTTCAAATAGCTGATAGGGGTTAAAGTGGTTTAACTGATTTTAATGCCATACTGTACAAAACCATTTTGCTGGGGACCCCCTGGAACTCCCTCAAGGACCCCTGGGGGTCCCCGGACCACACTTGAATCCTATTTGTCATGTGCATGGATTAAAGTTCTCAGTCTCCACGAATGATTTCAGTCATTTGGATTCCATAGAAGCCAGCATGTCTTCTATGGGAGCATGTTGCACACCGAAAATAGCAGATCTACAAGCTCACAACACGTCTGTGAGCTTGTAGATCTGCTATTTTCGGTTATAAGTTATTTTAAGATTAAAGAGTCTTTGAAGTGGTCAAACTAGCAATAGAATATCATGTTTAGAAACCTATATTCCATAAACACAAATGATCTCAGAACGTTAATAAAAGCAAAGGTTAAAGCCTAAATCTGTGATTTCATTTCTTCAACTGGCTGGCTATATGTAGAACAGCAGCAACATAGGTTTAGAATGATAATACCTAAACATCATTACATTTTTCAGTCGTGAGATTTTAGTTTGCTTTATTCCATGCATTAGGTCCAGAATCCAATATAACTTTTGGCACTTTAAGTACATTTTGACTTCCTACTTTTACTCAAGTCCATTTAGATTTTTGGACTTTTACTTGTAACAGAGTATCTCTATATTGCAGTATTGATACTTTTAAAAAAATGAGTACTTTTCCCACCACGTCATTCCCAATAAAGATTTCAGACAGATGAGTGAGGGGTGCACTTGACATTGTGACACAACAAGCACTGATTGAAGGTGTGAAGGTAGATGGATTCTACACTAGCCTACATACAGGGTGTTTGACTGACAAAATGAACACATTCCATGAAACAAACAACAGCTATAAATACATGAATAATGCATAAAGTGGTTCATGTTATTACCTTAGTGTGATGAATGGATGGTGGTGTGTAGTTGTATAGTTGTCACAAGCTACCTATGGCTGAAGTTCACGTAGGCTACACTGTACACAAATGCATATACTGTACTGACTGTGTTGCCAGATTCTGCGAGAGAAACAAGCAACCAGCCAGGTCTAGGAAAACAAAACCCAAAAGAAGCCACTTTAAAACCTATGTATACATCAGGGGTCGAAAACCTTTTTAACACATGAAGTGCCATGTTTTCATTTTCTTGATAGTCAGTGTGCCATATCAACATTAAGTTTGATTATGACTTCAAAATGAAATATTTCCAACTGATTTTGATTGTCCATATAAGCTGTTAACAACCTTTATTTTTTCAGGATGTAATGATCATTAGACTCAATAACCCACCTATATCCCAGACTCCTCAGTCAGAGTTAGGAATTTTAATGAATTTAGAATTATGTGCATGACGTAATTTGTATAATAGATGCTTATGGGACAAATAATGATTAGTGGGGGTCCATGACCAAATATTTGAGAACCACCGGTTTAAATAATAATAAAAAAAAAGGAAGCAAGGCCCAACTAAGCAACTACACTTTAGAAACAACACAAGATTTGTGTTGTAAAATGTTTCACACACATTCCAAATGTATTTATTCTATTTTTTTATATGTTTTGAAAATAGCAGATCTACAAGCTCACAACATCACAACGCGTCGCCGTCGCATCATGACATGTTGTGAGCTTGCAGATCTACTGTGAGTAGATCTGCAACTTACAATATTCACAAGAGACTTTGCAGGAAAACAAGCCCAAAGTCGCTTATAATAAGCAGACTTGGCAACGCTGCCTGTGGTTCACCCGTGTGGTTTCTATTTACTACTCAATTCTCACATCCGGTCTAGGGCCCGCCTGCTGTATCGTCAATTTTCCAGATGCACATAGACGCACGCAATGTTTCCGTGTCCGGTCTGGACTCAGTCCGGAACAGGAACGTGCAAAGTGAACTGATCGCAGACCTCCGCCCACCCGCTAAACCACGTGATTCTCCGTAAACCATGACTTAAGGTAGTTATTTGTCTTGAATTCAAACCGTGGTAGAAATACACAGACGTTTTGTTTTTGTTTACTTAATCAAAAGTACTGGCATGAGATTGTAGTAAAGTAAGCTACTATAGTAAAACATAAAATCAAGTTCAATTAGGTTATTTATTAGTAATAAATAACCTAATTGAACTTGATTTATTCAAACTGCCACTTAAGGTATTGTATTGCCTCTAATACAAAACTGCCTCATAATAAGGCATTTTATTGCCTTTAATTCTAGCCGCATCTTTATGCCTTCAGTTATGTTTACTCTGCTAGGCTGATGGTTTTTATTTAACTATTATTTAACCAGGGAAAATCCTCAATAAGAAAAAAACTAATGGTGTAATTTTACACCTGTATATTACTTAAATGCTGAACAATGTATGGAGAAAAAAAAAAGAGTTATGGTTCTCCTGGTTATGTTTGGAGACATATATTTAGTGTTAATGTATTGTTTCTATAATTATTCATAAAGGCCATCATATATTGTTTTTATGATATTATTATTATTATTATTATTATTATTATTATTATTATTATTATTATTATTATCAAACATAATAGTGTATTGTTTATATTATTAATGATACCGATAACTCATATCACAGGATATCACAGTTACTTTATCATTAATAAACATAATAATTTATTGTTTCTTTAATTATTATCATTAAAGAGTTGGGAACTAAATAGAGAGCGGAACGGATTCCAGCCGAGACCAAAACACCAACGGACCGAAACCGGAACTCAAGGAAAACAACGTTTCCTGTGCGCCCACCCAGATGAAGAAGCTAACCTGCTAACGCTAACGGTTAGTGACTGATTTGAGCTTTAAATTTATTAACGTGTGTTTGTTTAATTATGACAATTAGAGAAAGCAACACTTTTAAATGAGTTCCCTGCGTGAGAGAATACATGTTACAACGTTAAATTGCGTTAAGAACGACGTTAAATTACGAGCTGCGTTCAAAAGCACACAAGTTGTTGTGTTGTTGTATGTCAGTGCTTCTCAACGTTTGTATTCATCTATTAGAAACAGTGGTGGAAAAAGTACAAGTTACTTAAGTAAAAGTATCAATACTTCCATGTAGAAATACTCTGTTACTAGTAAAAGTCTGGAATTAAAAATGTACTTGAGTAAAAGTACAAAATAGTATTCGCATTGAAATATACTCAAGTACCGAAAGTTAAAGTACTCATTGTGCTGAATGTCTCATTTCACTAGTTCACAAATGTAATCAAATGCTTTGAAAATAGCAGATCTACAAGCTCACGACGCGTTGTGAGCTTGTAGATCCTCGATTTTCAAATGGCATAAGTATACATAGGATAGGGCTGAAGTGGTTAATGTAAGTTTTGTAATAATCCAAATCTACAAAGTAACTAGTAACTCAAGTTTTCAAATAATTGTAGTGGAGTAAAAGTACAATATTTGCCTCTGAGATGTAGTGGAGTAGAAGTAAAAGTACTGAAAATTGGAAATACTCCAGTAAAGTAAAACATACCTCAACATTGTACTTAAGTACAGTACTTAGAGTAAATGTACTTTACACCACTGCTGGACAGGCTTTTAATGTCAATATGTTCGGAGTTTAGCAACATTGCCAGTTTTCATCAGGAGCCAATAATGTAAGAATATAAAACACAATACAAGATCAGTGGTTCTCAAACTTAGTCATTTCGAGGACATCCATAACTCTGAGAGTGAACCAAATGGATCCCTACGGGTCCATTTGGTTCCATTTGTACACTCTCAGAGTCACAGATCCAAAAAGGTCAATTTGGAACCCCCTGAAGGGACCCTGAGGGTCCATGGACCTCACTTTGAGAACCGCTGGTATAGATACAACTAGAACTCTGTCTTAAAACAGACTGAAGTCAAGTCAGCAAGCCTCACATTGATATTTTTTAGACTGCGGAGTGTGGACCCGCATTGGAAAAGGTTTTTTTTTGTGCCAGGCAGGGACCCCCATAATCGAACTTTCTGTCAACCTTTTTAAAGATGTTTTGAAAATAGCAGATCTACAAGCTCTACGCCTATGAAAGGGTTTAGAGTGGGTTTAAACCAATCCAGAAATGTTGGAAATGATATATATATATATATATATATATACACACACACACACATTTTCTATTATGTTTTATGGAACTGCTCTCCTATGTGTATTTTATATCAGGGTTTCTCAAAGTGGGTGCTAGCCTGTGGCACCCTGGGGTGCCGTGACGCAAGTCCAGGGGGTGCCGCAGAATACTTTGATCATTTGGAATTCATCAAGATCACTTCAGTTTAACCACTTAGACCCTCTATACGGACCTGAGTTGCACTGTACTTGATGCATTCTTTTTCCATCTATATAAAGTCTCTTAAAGGGATATTTCACTTTAAAAAAAACTTTGGGTCATTTTATCGGCTACTCAGGCTTTTGTGAACCCCCCAGACAGTTTTTAAGTTGCTTGATTCAGTATTTAGATATTTGATATTCATTTTATCAGACACGCCCCCTTCCTATACAAACCCATTAGAACTTCAAACTCCATTTTTAACATGTTAGATTCATCAAAAACACCCGTCCTTGGTTCTGGTGACTCACCCTGCCCTCCTAATACGCGAGGGGGCCATGTTTTTTCGATAACTTTTTTCATTTATTTGTAAAAAAAAATTTTGGAAAATGAAAAAAATTAAATGCAATTAAAAAAAAAGAAATATGTCTGGGGGGGTTCACAAAAGCCTGTGTAGACGATAAAATGACCCAAAGTTCTTTTGAAAGTGAAATATCCCTTTAACTAAAAATAGCAGAAACGACAACGTGTTGCGACACGTTGGGAGATTGGAGATCTGCTCAGAATAGGGAAGCTGGGTTTCAAGTGGTTAAGTCAAGTATAAACTTATGTCATATTTATGTACCATAATGTGACATAAATGTAAGGTGCTGGAAAGTAACAATGTAATGCAAGGGTGCCGTGGATGAGAAAGTTATTTACAGGGGTGATAAATAAAATTTATATATTAGGAAGTTATTTACAGGGGTGGTAAATAAAATAATAATAATTATCGCGTAGCTGTAGTCGCGCATCATGTGTGAAACCCAATCGTACCAAAACACAGAAGTTGACAGGCAGACAGTCAATGACTGCTATTTATACAAGGGATAATTGACCGTTGCCGGTCATTATTGAGAAATAAATCTGGACATGGTGATTAGGCTTAGTGTTTTATTTAATTAGTGAAGTATTTCCTTGCTTACGGCAATGAAAGTATTCCATAAGTGTTGCGCTGGCCGTCCATCCAGTGCAACGCGGTTGCCTCGGAAAACAAGGAAGTGTTGATCAAATAGAATCAATATTCGGTTACTACATTGTCTATTTCTCGCTTCAAATGTTTTCAAAAACATTAGTTAAACTTGCAGAGTGACGCAAATCCTGTTTAGTGTTTCATTAGCGCAAGCTTGAAAAAATACAGCTTCTAGTGATGCGGCTACTCAATGCACGTTGAAAGGCTAGGATAACGATACCAAGGATTCGCCAGTGATGTCACTGTTATGTGACATCGAAGTAGCACGGACAGTCGGACATAGGCCTACACCATTATGCTCGAAGCTGGTTATAAAGATGCCAAGAATATGTCAGTGATGTCACTTAAGGTTGAGCGATATGCCAAGGGAAAGAGTCTTGCGGCAAGACTCTTGCCTGCTGCGCTGAACCAACGTGGTCTGTCACAGTTTCAGTGTGACCGGACACACACACATATTAAGCGGCAACGGTAACGTTCATTTTAACTTTCTGTGTGCACTGCATGCGCTCAAACCTTATTGTTGATCATGCATGACGTGATGAAAGTATTTGTTTTCACATCGGCAGGTCAGGAAATTAGTCTTCATTAGATTCGTTACTCAGTACAGTCATGGAGGTAAAAATTAAAACGACATTCAAATGACAATTTCAACATTCAAAGATTATAATTTTTTTCATAAACAAATTATATTTCAGTTATGACTTACATGTATGTTAGTATGATGTGGTGATGGTGTTTTTTGTGTTCCTGTTTTGTCTTTCCATGCGGGAGACATGATTTGCATTTTATGTATTTACCTGACTGTTTTTTTTCTGCTTCAGGAATCTGCAGCCAAGAAGACAAAGAAAACAACACAAAGTGCAGAAGAGCAAACAGACAAACATCAATGTTTTCTATTCAGTAAAATGAATCCTAGCGGCAGTCTGTTTGGGGCTTCGCCTCAAGGGGGAGCTTTCCAGGTTCCCAGCAGCAACAATGGCAGCAACAAGACGGGTTCGTTCCAGTTGTTTAGCTCTCAGCCAAGTGCAGGAGTATTCCAGTCTGGAACGTTCCCACAGCCCACTATGATGCAGGGACACACACCAACTGTTGGAGGTAGGTAGCCCTAATAGATCCTAACCCTAATAGATCCTAACCCTAACAGATCCTAACCCTAATAGATCCTCAGTTTAGTTTAGTTTATTTCGATCCACATCAACAGTTACACAAAACATCACACACTGTAATTCAATATTTCAGACTGTTTGATCGAAAAGGCATAGGCTGAAGCTCATAGCTTATTTATGCCTATCCTTTATACATGTTGGTTTAAGTTATTCATATAGTCACAAAGTTCATTTTGAATGAACACTCCAAAATGATCCGCGATTACATTCAAAACTGCTTTAGTTGTTCGTATTAATCGAACACTCAAAATGTTTCAATATTTACATTCATGACTTCATACTTACCCACACCCACCATCACATGTGTGTGAAAGTGTGTGTAAGATATACACCCGAATGCGTGCATATACGCACATTCAAATATACATACCGTATTTATACAGACGCCAACACTACCATATCACACCATACCCCTCAATCCATCAATTAACTATTTATTTTATATATATATATATATATATATATATATATATATATATATATATATATATATATATATATATATATATATATATATATATATATATATAAACATGTTAAACCGAGCAGGCAACACTCCCTAATCCCAATATATTATACACAGTAACATATATATACATATATATGAGTATACTATTTATATAGTAGTAGTGCTTTTGCTTAAAGGGATACTTCACTTTCGGGCCGGGGACACATTTAAAAAATATATTAAAAATAAATGAAAAAAGTTATGGAAAATTCATGGCCCCCTCACGACACGCAGTGTCCTACTAATGTGTGAGGGGGCCATGAATTTTCCATAACTTTTTTCATTTATTTTTAATATTTTTTTTAAATGTGTCCCCGGCCCGAAAGTGAAGTATCCCTTTAAGTGACAGTCTTCCCTCACCAAATTTAACTCACAGAATTGACGTTGAGTCAACAAATCCTAACCCTCATAGCAGTGGTTATCAAACTTTTTCATGTCAAGGACCCCCATATTAACACATATAGGCCCATGGAACCCCATTTGAAAGATATACCAGGGACCCTAATAACAGAAGATCTTTACGGCTATAGCAGTGATTCTAAACCATTGTAATTTCAAGGACCTCCCACTTTGATATACCTTAGGCTACGGACCCCTGGTTCCTAACCATCAATCATTTGACTGGGGATCCCCCTGTTCCATCTTAAGGACCCCTGGGGGTCCCCAGACCCCACTTTGTGGACCATTCTGCCTTATAGCTCCTGCTTATCGATTTGAATCCTTATGGATCCCACTATCGATGCTTTTCTGTTATTGGTAGTTGTTGGCAAATTGCCAATTCATGTTCCTTGTTAGATACTGTTATGTGCCAAAACCTTATTGATTTCCCATTCATAAGATAATTGATGAGCCAAAACCTTATTGATTTGAATTGATTAGATAAATGGTTTTCAACCTGTTGGTCGGGACCCCCAGGGGCGTCCCCACATGATTTTGGGGGGGTCCCCTGACCCCAGATGAAAGTAAAGTGACAATTTGATACCTATGAAAAGCAATGAAATAAAAAAAAGACCATTACTGCATCAAAAGTAATCAACAAACTATACTATAAAAACTGGTCAAACATTGGCCAAATTGTATAAGAAGGAGGCACACATTGTGAAAATAATACTCTACAAGCTCACAAGTTGCTAGGCGTTGTGAGCTATTTTCACTATGTATCTGTGGAACTGAGTCAAACAAAATTGAATGCCTCAACTCTTACAATTCCAAGTAGTAGTTAGGGTGGGGAGTCCCCAGTTCAAATATGATCATTTTGGGTGGTCCCCAGTTCAAACATGATAATTTAGGGGGGTCACGGCCTGAAAAGGTTGAGAACCACATTGATTGCCCAGTTGATTCCGGGTCCCCATCCCTAGAGGTCTGTCTGTCGCCATTATTATATAATATCCTGATCCTCACAATTCTTTCCATTCATTTGTCCAAATTAATCTGTTAGAACTAGCAAAAACAGCAGATCTACAAGATCAGAACGAGTTCCAAGCTTGTAGATCTGCTATTTTTGCTATTTTGGAACATTTCTGAAAGTAAATTATGTAAGTAATATCATGCCTGTTTTGGACACAGTATAATATTTTCCCTTTTTTTTCCTTATTATTATTAAGGGGCCAAGGCCGTAGTGCCTTTGGTTACTTCTTGAAATTCTGCCTTTTATTATTATTATTATTATGCCGTTTTATGCATAATTGCCGTATTATCCTAACAGTGCAGTTGTTTTTTTACGAAACTTGGCAATATGGTATAGGGCTATGGCAAGTTGCAAACACACGAAACCCACAACCATTGGCCAAAGGGTGGCGCTATAGCGATCAACTGAATGCAAAACTTTGAACAGGTATAACTCATGCCCTGTTTGAGCTATTGCCATGATACAATGCACATATGCGTCTCCTCATGCCAAACAACTTGCACGGTCTGACTTTTGACCTCTGACCTTTAGATCTCCCACCATTTGGAATGATATGAACAGTTAAAATTGTATTCTTAGTGTTCTTCTGCCGCCACTCCAGGCCAAACCGTGCAGTCGGTTTTTATGACACTCTGTAGTATGGTAGAGGGTCATGAAAACCTACGGACACATCACATTCACAATCATTGGCCAAAGGGTGGCGCTATAGCACTCAATTGAAAAATGCAAACTTTGAACAGGTATAACTCATGTCCTGTTTATCGTGCATCCATGAAACTTCATTACACATACGTCTCCTCATGATGAACAACTTTGTCTGTGTGACCTTTGAACTCTGACCCTTAGATCTCCCACCATTTTAAAGTATATGTCGATCTACTTCTGGGATCTTTGAGCAATGTGCACAAAACTTTCTACTCATGAACTTTGGACCAATATCTAAAGAAAATGTTGAGTTTTTGTTTTTAAGTTAAAAACTGAAGCTTTAATGAGTCAATGAATATTGCAGTTTTATGAAAAGTATTCTTCTGCCCCTAACACATAAATACAGAGTCATATTTTTTATGAAACTTTGCAATAAATATCACTGAAACCAATCTTACTCCAATTGGCCAAAGGGGGAGCACTATAGCAATCATTTGAAAATGAAAACTTTGAACAGGCATAGGTCATGCCTCGTTTGGCCTAAAGCCATGCAACCTGCTTACACATGTGCCTTGACTCATGAGCAACACATCTCTTTGACCAGTAAGCTCCGCCCTTAGATTTTCCGCCATTTTGAGCAGTTTGTGTGAAACGTTCTACACACAATCTATGGTCATTATCTGAAGTCCCAGTTGAGGAGAAGTTTGTACGTGAAAAGATTAAGCCTCCATGAGCCAATGGATATTGTAGAGGGCTGGCTTCATTAAAAAAAGGGAGAAAAACCTAATTTATTTACATTATTGTTATTATTTTTATTTAGATATTGTTTTGGTCATGGTACAATATTTATTTAAATTATTATTATTATTGTTCATTTAGGTACACTATTTATTTAAATTATTGGTACCAGTTTTTTAGTTTTTTTTTTACAAATCCTAAAAAGGAAAACAAAAATAATATAATATAATATGTTCCAATATTCAAACACCAAAAACTCTATTAAATGGTTAATTGCAATTGTTTGTATTATTAAATGGTTAATTGCAGTAGTTTGTGTGACAATGAATGGTGTGATAAATGGTCTCCATGGTGACACAGGCCCAGCTGGAAGCACCATGTTTGGACAGACTCCGTCTTTTGGACAGACGGCCTCCCTGGGACAGAGCTCGGTGTTTGGACAGCCGGGATCTGAACCGGCAACCCCAATGAGCCAGGCAGGTTATGCTTCAGTATTGTGATGTTATTATTCCCGTACAGGACGTTTTCTTACTCTGTATCTGTAACTTTAACTCCTGTGTGGTCTCTGGAGACTGAATCCCCCCACAAGATCAATGTTCTATTCCATTCCATTCCATTCCAGGCGTTCGGTCAGAGCAGCTCCATGTTCGGGGCCGGCAGTGGCAGCGCACCAGCTTTTGGACAGGTCAGTATCATTATAATAATAATAATTGGACAGGTCAGTGGATCCTGACTTTTTTCATTGCATAATAGTCTGATTCTAATTATTTGAGATAATCAGTTATTTTTTATCAATTTTTCAGATAATCAGTTATTTTTATTAATTATGTGATATCACAGTTATTGTTGTTCATTATTTCAGATAATCACAATTATTTTTTGCATAATTGTCAGAATGGTTTCCATTCATCTGTATTAATTATTCTGGTGATAAAGCAACAATATATTCAAACTCACAATGCGTCGCTTGGATTGGTTATTTATGCAGTTTTCAAAACGATATTTAATATGGCCTGTTTTGTCCATATTATTTAATGTAATTATTGGTAGTGGTCATAGCCATTTCTTTGTATATTTAAGTTATTTGTAACATCTGCTCGTTAACTAGCAATATAATTCATTACATGTTTAGAAGCATTATTATTAATAATAATAATAATAATTATTATTATTAATAATTATTATTATCCTCCTATAATTTGACAAAGCTCTGTGAGGTAGGTAGGGTGGTGGTGAGACCAAAATTGTTGACCACTACCATGTGCACGGAACTGCGAAGCCCGTTTTTCGATGTCCCCAACTGTCAGCTGTTTGTTCGCGTTTTTATGTAAAAGAATGTCGCTGTTACGGCTGCCCAGCTGTGGGATGGCCCTGCAAGCTTTGGGATGAATCCCGGGTTGCCAGATCATGTGCGCATATCCCCTCACGGATGCGTCGACCGGGTATGGACTAGTTATTAAAAATAGAATACGTGCTTAGAAGCATATTGAATTTCATGCTGCTTCAAAAATCACTAGTAATGCACGATATTATCGGTTGTATATCGATATCAACCGATATTTCATAACAAATGCAATATCGATGTCTAACCGATGTAAAAATAATTCCGATATTCTTTCACCGATATTGACCGATATTTTTTCACCGATATTTCCCCGATATTGACCGATATATCACCGATAGTGACGGATATTTCACCAATATTGACGCAATAAAAATGTGACCGTTAACACATTTACCGCCGGGCCCGTAGTTCTACGGGCCGTTAAATCCAACGGTTAAGCGCCGATCCCGTAGCCTACGGGCTGTGGTGCTTTTTCTCGAAATTTTTTTTTTTTTCAATTTTCTAGGGGGACCATTTTCAGTGTAACACCACCCGATGTCGACCGGAAGTGCGATCTCGTTTTTTGTTTCCCGTCTGTCTCCATTCTAAGTCGTACACAAAAACCCCTGTAAAAGCCCCTGTAAACATGTAGTTTTTCATCCTCGCATTTCCCATGTTAACATAAACGATCAGAACTCAAACATGGCGGCTCCGTTTGACACGCGGTCTCGACGAGTAGACACCAGGACATGTGCCCGTTGTTTACAAACAGTGGATCGCGCAATCTAAAGGATTTTAACGGGGCCTATGGCGACCTGAAAAAAACAAAAAACAACAATAAAACGTTGGCACTGGTGAGTACATTATGAGATTAACCTCTGGCGGTCAATGTGTTAATGGCTTAGAAAATGGAAAATAAAAAAAATCTGCAATGAGCGCAATGTAAATATCATATATAATAATGTAATATATCGGTATCGACCGATATGACCCTGCATATTATCGGATTAAATATCGTGCATCTCTAAAAATCACAGATTGAGACTTTAATTGTCTGACAAAAAACTTGTGAGATTAGTTATTTTATCCCTGGGCTAACAGAGGTCCTAATTTGTTACGCTGAAAACACTATTAAATAATTAATGGCATTTATTTGTTCACGACAATTAATTGTGGGCTATAATATGCTGATGCCCCTCCGTCCAGGTAAGTGGAGCTGTGTTTGGACAGACTCCAGCCTTCGGTCAGCAGTCAGCATTCGGTCATCAACCTCCTCCTGGTCAGCAGCCAGCGTTTGGTCATCAACCTCCTCCAGGTCAGCAGCCAGCGTTTGGTCATCAACCTCCACCAGGTCAGCAGCCAGCGTTTGGTCATCAGCCTCCTCCAGGTCAGCAGAGTGCGTTCGGTCATCAGCCTCCTCCAGGCTTCAGTCAGCAGCAGCAGCCTTCAGGATTCAGCCTCTCGTCTGCTGTCTCCCACACAACGACCGGTAGGCTGGATACAGAGTACAGGGTAGCACAAAAAACAAATCGAGAACCGGGTCGGGTCCAAAATATTGATTTGTCCCTCGGGCACGGGTCGGATCGGTTTCAATTGCCACAGGTCTCGGTCGGTCCACCTGAAAAGGATGGACTTGTGATAACCCGACAGATAATGGATGTTTGGTTCATTTAAACGGCTGTAATTAAGCTACTACTAATATCCATAGTGTGTACTAGTAATAGTAAATTAATACAATGTATTTCAGTTGACGCTTAAAGGAATAGTTCACAGAAGAAATGACGCTTACGCTTACCTACTCTGTGTTGTCTTTGACTCACATAGAGTTTTAGTTTGTAAACATTCAATAACTCTTTGACTGCCAGAGTGTAATAGTGTGCCAGCACTGCCAGAGAAAAAGAGCGATTTTACTGTACCTTTGAAAAATCATGGAATATTCTCCGTGACCTCTGTCCTCATAGACATGGCCTCATTGCACGCACAGGGTTGTCGTAGTTGAGGAAAAAATATATATATCCGCACGGGGCAATCCACTGCACAGCTGTGGTCGTTTGAATCCTGCTTGTTTTGCTGTAAAGCAAGAGGAACGGAGATATTGGCATTTTCCCACAGCAAATAAACAGGATGTAAACGACCCGTTATTTTTTTTACTTCCGGGTCAATTCTGGGTCTGCCGTCATCTGGCAGTGAAAGCATCATTCATACGGTTGACAACGGCGCCAACTGGTGGAAAACCACTGAGAAACCTTCCAAAATATCACCCAAGAAGAAGACAAACTAAAACTCTGCGCGAGTCAAAGGCAACACTGGATCGGTAAACGATAAAAATATTCTTTGGTCATTTCTTAGGTGAACTATTCCTTTAAAAAAATAATAATAATAATGTTTTCCCATCATGGAACTGAAATCAATCAGAACCAGAATGATCAAATCGTAACGTTGTCCACAGGTTCCACCTCCACCACAGGCTCCTTTGGACACACCCCCTTCGGCCAGCCTCTGTCCACCAGCTCCTCCTCTGGTGTGTTTGGCTCAACGGCTCAGGGTGCATCCTCCTCTGGGGTATTCGGCTCAACGGCTCAGGCTGCATCCTCCTCTGGGGTATTCGGCTCAACGGCTCAGGGTGCATCCTCCTCCTCTGGGGTATTCGGCTCAACGGCTCAGGGTGCATCCTCCTCCTCTGGGGTATTCGGCTCAACGGCTCAGGGTGCATCCTCTGGCATGTTTGGCTCCACGGCTCAGGTTGCATCATCCTCCTCTGGGATGTTTGGCTCCACGGCTCAGGTTGCATTAGCCTCCTCTGGTGTGTTCGGCTCAACGGCTCAAGGTGCATCCTCCTCTGGGGTGTTCGGCTCAACGGCTCAGGGTGCATCCTCCTCTGGGGTGTTCGGCTCAACGGCTCAGGGTGCATCCTCCTCTGGGGTGTTCGGCTCAACTGCTCAGGGTGCATCCACTGGGGTGTTCGGCGGCACAGCGGTTCAGGGTGCAGCCTCCTCTGGGGTGTTCGGCTCAACGGCTCAGGGTCCGAGCCAAACCAAAGGCATCTCCCAGTTCAGTTTCAAGCCCTCCAACGAGGTGCTCTTTAAGCCCATATTCAGCGCCAGCCCTGAACCGCCGGCCAACAACCCAGAACCCAGTGCTGGGTCTGAGCCGTCCCACAGCGTCTCTTCTGGTGGCATGGAGAGCAGCGCTCCTCCCCTGGGTTTCAGCTTCTCCCAGCCTGCTAATATCTCCACCCAGAAAGAACCTCAGCCCTCCACCACCTCCAGCAGCGGCTCTGCGCTGCAGTTCACCTTTTCCCAGCCAGCTGCACCCTGTAGCACCAACACTGAACCCACCTCCACCCAGCCCACCACCCCGTCTACATTCAGGTCTGAAAGCTACAACTAAAAAACCTTTCTGTTTGACGCGCGACGCGTTATTACAATGTACGACAGTGTTGTGCCAAGTCCCAGAAAGGACACGCTGTGATTGGCCAGTAGTCACTTTGATTGGCAGTTGTGCCTTGTGAGACTTCTGCCATGCGTCTTTTTGAAAATATGCCTAATGTGGCGAAATTACGCCTGAACCTAACCTTAACCCTAACCTCTCAAAAACTATGCTTATCCCAACCCTAACCTCACTATGCCTAAAGTGGCAAGATTATGCCAAATGTCACGAAATTATGCGGTTTCAAAAAACAAAGTTGGGAGAGTGATTCGACCCCATGACATTGTGACTGGATGGTCTAATGCTTATCTCGGCTGCCACCGCTGAAAATGGCAGAATGGGGATTTAGAGCTTATTTTTTGGTAGAAACGGGCAGTAGTGTTATTTTATTTCAACCAATCGGAAGAAGGTAAGGGCGGTCCTTGGCACAGCACTGCCGTTGTTTGAAATCATGCATTTGCCGCTGCCTTTTATGGAGATTTCTTTTGAATGATTCTTCTGCACTGACATTTTACTTTTGTAAACTTAATTTTTGACTTTACCAGCCCCCCACACATCATATAGACTAGTACCGTTTGAATACCAGTGGCCGCACATCAAATAGAGTAGTACCGTCTGAATACCAGCACACACTCGTCAAACAACAGAGTAGTGCCGTCTGGATAACAGTGTACACTCGTCAGAGTAGGCACCGCTTACTCAAACTGGGTGTGGATGTATTTTTTGCTCTGGTGTTTCCTATTAAGTAGATAGTTTTTAACTTTTTTTTCTCCTCTTCCTTTTAGCTGAATTGTAAAGTCCTTTTTATATAACCTTCCTTTGCTTAATGTTTGATGTAAAGCCCTGCCTTGCTGTTGAAATGTGTTAAATAAACGTTATAGTAATTATACAAAATACTAATTAATAACATAAAATAGTAAAATTTGAAAATACACTTGCCACGTCTTCCCTCAGCTTTTCAGCCAAAGTGCTCCAGCCACAGATAGCTCCGTTGTTCGGGGCGAGCGGCTTCGGTCAGGCCTCTGCGTTCGGCGACCCCAAAGCTAAAGACGTCAGCACAGAGGAGAGGAGCGCCGCTGACACGGCGGAGGTCACGGGGGAATCTAACCCCTTCGCAACGCGGCCAAGCAACAAGGAGGCCACGGTGGAATCAAACCCCTTCGCAACGCGGCCGAGCAAAGGCACCAAGCGGAAGGAGAGTCCAGTGGGTGCAGACGGTTCAGAGAGGGCCAACGAGGAGGAGAACACCCCAACGGAAGGAGAGTCACCAAGACAACCACAGGTCTGCTTTATGGTAGAGATGATTCTTTTTGGACAGAGATCTGTCTCCGTCCCAGTAGACGGCCCGCGGAAAAAGGGGCGTGCACTTCCATTCATATTTATACCCCTACAGGAAAGGGGGTGTGGCTGTAGAAAGGGGGCGCGCCTGGAAAAAAGGCTCCAGCCAGGTTAATGTCGTAAGAGGGTGCTATATCTTTGTAACGCCACTAGATAGAGGCAGTGGGCCTTGTTTAGTTTTTCCATGGGTGAGTGAGTGGTGTTCCACATAACGTCACGTGTTTACCTTGTTTATTGTAAGTCATTCTGGATAAGAGTGTCTAAATGCCTTCATGGTTGCCTCTGGTTGACAGAAGAGACCCCTTTTGCGGTCTCGGGGCCCCGTGGGCGGCCTGTTCGGCCGGGCGCTGAGCGGCCTCATGAAGGAGGCCAGACGTGAGCCGGCGAGGGACAACCAGCAGCCCACGAGCCAGGCAGCAGAGTGGACGGACAGCCCAGCTCAGGGTGGCCAACTGGGGGCGCCAGCTCCCTGCAGGTCCCAGGCTCCCACCAGAGAGGTGCTGGAGAGAGAGCTGGAGACGGGTGGGTTTATTTTATCAAAAATATATCAAATAAATACCTTCTGTTTATTTTATTAAATACAATCATACCAGATAGGTGCTGGAGACAGGTGGTTTACTTTATTTATACAAATACAATAAAATAAATAGTTTCTATATATTTTATTAAACTAGTTTTTCAGGCTGCTAAATCCAATCCTATATTTCGCTTATCAGAGAAATGGTCACCAAGTTCTGACCATATGAAGTGTTAGACGTAGTGAAATGAAAAATGTTTTTCACACTTATATTAGAGCATATCCGTGGTCATAATATGGACATACCTAACTATAGATATAGAAAAAAAATCCATGTTATTTTTATATCAAAAGTCCCTAAAAGGCCAATATCTCTCCCTTGGTCAGCGACAGCCTGCAGGCTACAAACACTAGCACTCTGCTACACACGGCTGCAGTGAGTGAGATTCCATCATTCCATAGCCTGAAGGGACCTTCTGATTTATTGTGAGGCTGTTTCAAACTTCAAAATGAATGCGAGTTTAAACGCTGCTGTAGTGCCCCCTATGTGTGACATATAGTTTTCTTTTTCCTTTTGTGTGGCTACTGTCATGGGAGAGACCAGTTTACGGTTTAGGCATTTAGCAGTTTTTTATAACTTTAAAACATTCACACATTTTTTTTTCATTATGATCGCAAGTGCAATCGCACACACACAGGCGAGTCGTGCACGCCGCTCCAACAACAAACATTCCGATCGGGGCGGAGTCTCTCTCCTCCAGCCCAGTGTAAAAACACCATGTTTCGCTATGTAAACGGAAAACTCACTTACTTTTTCCACCTCGCCACAGACCTCGCTAAATCCCTTATGATCGCGTGTTCAACTGTTTGTAGACACACAGTAGGGTAGTTGTGTGAGTGGCCCAGATTAGACATTTTCAATCGGCGACATTCCATTTTGCAGTAGTAGCAGTTTCAAAACAGCGTCGCTAAACAGCATTCCACGGCGGAGAAATGCAAAGCCGAGAAAAGACCGTTTTAGGGCGGGACCTAAACAGGAAGCGGACGGAACCGAAAATCCTCGATTTGACGTATTTCCGTATCCGGGTGTGCTACAATGAAATGTGTCACTGCGAGAGATGAAGGAACGTGAGATCTTGTTTAAAAAAAATCTTTTTCAAAATTACGTTTTTTACGTCCTAGCCAGGTTTGGTAATTGGAAAAAATTACGTTTTTTACGTCCTAGGCAGGGAATGAGTTAATCCAGAGTAGTAACAGTAAGCAAGGACCCCTGAACAATGTTTGTTACAATTGTTGTGCGGATTAGAGCATCAGTGTAGTTTTGGCCCCTGGTGTGACTATAGAGCATCGCAGTTCCCGCCCCTTCCGGGTTCCACCGCAAAATACTCAATGCATTTTTCCCATTGACATTTCCAAAAATATTTATATCACTTAATTTAAGCCTAGAATCAAGCCATCCAGGGTCCTGGTGAATCATGACCATAAAACGTTTGATTCTGTGATATTTTTTTTTTTTAAACGGCAAAACAAAGGGTATTTATTAAATATAGTATATCATATAATTAAATATAAAATAAAATAAATCTCAGAAAAAAACGTTTTATGGTCATGATTCACCAGGACCCTGGATGGCTTGATTCTAGGCTTAAATTAATTGATATAAATATTTTTGGAAATGTCAATGGGAAAAATGCATTGAGTTTTTCCTTCCGGCACCAGGAAAAACCAGGAAGTGGGCGGGAACTGCGATGCTCTATTGTCATGGCAGACCCCTGAACTGTGTTAATGTCAAGTTCAGTGTGAATTGGAGCAATGGTGTGCCTGTGGCCCCTTCAGGGACATTTCTTTTTTATATAGTATTATACTATTAATTGTTCATGAGTAAATTTAATTAAAAAAAAAGCATTATTATATATTTAATAAAGAAAGTTGATCACTATTGAAATGGAGTGTTTTTGATGATTGAAAGCTTCATTTGATAATATACATGTTTTTTTCTTAAATATATATATATTTAAAATCAGTACAGACCTATTATCATTGTATTTATTTGTTTTGTTTTTTATTGTCCACCACCCAGATTCAGCTAAAGCCGTGGAGGCGGAGCCTGAAGCCACGACCCCGGCCAGGCGCAACCAGCGGGTGGATAGCTCAGAAAGTCTGTCGCCCAGTGAAATCAAAGATCTGATGGTGCTGCAGTGTAAGAACGTTCCGCCACAACTCAACAAAAAAGACCTTCTAACCAAACACTTCAGCCAGTATGGAGCCGTTAAGATGGTATACTGCCGTCCACACAAGAAGCTGGCCATCGTGCACTTCCACGACCACGTGAGTTTATTCACTATTAACTCATTCACTGCCAGGAATTAATTAATCCGTCTACCGTCCCCTTGCCAGCAAAAACGGCGATTTTACTGTACCTTTGAAAAATCATTGAATATTCTATGTGACCTCCTTCCTCACAGAGATCGGCTCATAACACGCACGGGGGTCCGGTAGAATCGGAAAAATTCAAAGACTCAAATCGTTGCTTCTGGAGGGGTCCCTGGAACAAAATATTTTGAGATGGGAGTTCGCGGCCAAATACATATAGAACCACTGATATTATAGCAACACACGTTTTATAGAAGATTTAGAAGACATTTATAGAATCAATTTGTAGAAAAAATGTTTGCTTTAAAAATATGTACACTGTATTCAAAGATTTGCAAAAGAAAATCACGACTTTTTAAAAATAGAAAAATTCAAATAATTTCACATGCAGAGCTTGTGCCCTACGCGCCCTTCGGAGGGTAGCGCCCTACCCACCCTACCTAGGCACCGCACTTTGAAGGGCGCACCCTCTGAATTGAGTTGCAGGAATTGACGGTAGGGGAGGGGGCAATGGGGCAAGTTGGTGGGGGTCGGAATCTAAGACCAGTTGTAATTCGAGTTCAGCCATGATTTTAGGTCAGTTTTAAGAACTTAAATGTCTGTTGGAAGGTCATTCCACATGGTGAAGGCAGCATAGTAGAATGCATTTTCACCAGGATCACAGTTGTATGACAGAATATAGTCATGTTGTATGTGTCATGTAATCGCTTGTATGACAGTATAAGTTGATAATTTCTCGTTAAAACACAATAAATGATGCATGCATGACACTGTGTAGTGATGCTTATAAATAGACATTTACATTTATATTATACATAAACAGACATTGACAGTGACATGTTTGAATTGTCTCCTTCAGGAATCTGCGTTCAAGGCAAAGAGAAAGGGCAAAAACTTCCACCGACACGAACTCTGCATGTTCTGGCAGAAGAAAAAACAGAGTAAATATGAATGCATAAATACACACCCATATTCCCCATTTTCCCCATATTCGAATATTCCTCGAATATGGGGAAAATATGTATATTCGAATATGAAAATTAGTATTAGAATTCATTTTAAAAATATTTTTTTTTGTTTTTGTTTATTTGACAGGGACAATACAAAAAAATCAAGTTATAAACACAGTCATAATTAAAGTACCTCGTCACCTGTTTTCAACCTATCTAATGCTCATTATAATATGGTACCATGATTTTTGTCTACTCACTCGGTGTCTCATTGTTCAGAAACCCACCTACCAGTGACCATCGGTAGGCAGGTTTGGTCATTTCAAACAAGATTTAAATTCCCCCCCCCTTTTTTATTTATTTAAATGTATGCAACTTTCCAGGAAGAGAAAGCCTGCAGTTTCTATTAGCTTGGATTCCCCATCGATGATGTCACTGGTAGGCGGGTTTCTGAACTGTCCTCAACCCACCTCTGAAAAACAGAGCAAGTAGAAAGAATTGGTACCATATAATGAGCATTATTGAGGTTGGAAATGGGTGAAGTGCTCCTTTAATGGTTAGAATTGTAATACAATGTAATACATTTTAATTAGGTCCAGCTGAGAAGGGGAAGAGACCCCCCCCAAAGAGGGAGGAGGGGGAGATGAAGGCCCAGAGCTCCGCATCCTCATCTCCAGTCAGAAGACCAACGGCACCACCTAGAGTTCCACCTGTCAGTGGCACCTTTACCCGCAGGTAACCTTTAACATTTGACCTTTATCCTTAAATCACCTTCACCCGGCAGAGTTACCGTATATCATACATGGGCAACTGGCGGCCCGGGGGTCACATGCGGCCCCCACCTTCACTTAACTGATTCACTGCCAATCACGTAGATCTACGCGAACCTATTTAAAGCCGCCACGTGCCAATCGCGTAGATCTACGTGAACTAATTTTTCTTTTTTTTTTTTTTTTTTTTTTGACCCAAAGACCAATGAGATATGATTTTTCAAAGATCTAGACTCCTATCCACTTCCTTGTTAACTTAAAACTTAAAAATTCTGTATCTCGGCTCCTGAGTACTTTTTTTTTTTCAATGAAAAACTCTGGCACTGGCTAAAAAAATATGAAAATACCTCTGGCAGTTAATGGGTTAATGCGGCCCGCAGGTTAATATCGATATACTGATATATTATTGATTTCAGCTACAATCCCAAACATGAAAACATGACCCGTTTTAATTACTTCAGTCTATATTAGTAGCTTAATGACTAGTATTAAAATTCTATTGTCTTTTTCATGTCCAATGTATTTGTATTTAAGTTCATAAAGTTAAAGGAGAATACCGGACAAATTAAGTGTTGTCTTTGATGTCTCGTTACTCACCTACCGACGTGAAAAGTGGCGTTCTTTTTTTTCCATAGATTCCCCTGTCGTCATTTTTTAAACCCCCTCCGTTGTCATAATGGGAGCGCGTGGGTTAGGGAGATTCGTCTATTATAACCGATCCAAAGTTGTTTTTTTCTCTACTGCTAGTCATTGTGGAGTCTCATGATAGTCAAACATGCGCTGAAAATTCCAGCGAGCCCACCGTTAATGGCGAACGATTTAACACTGGATGCTTGTTTCTTTCCAGAACCTGGCAACTCGTGTTGCCAGGTTCTGGAAACAAGCAACCAGTGTTAAGTCGTTCGGGAATCTATGGAAAAAAAGAACGCCACTTTTCACGTCGGTAGGTGAGTAACGAGACATCAAAGACAACACTTAATTTGTCCGGTATTCTCCTTTAACATAAGTATAACTAAATGCATACACAATTCTGGATTCCGATTAAAAAATAACAACAATCGCAGATCTACAAGCTCAGAACGTTTCGCACTGCGACGCGTTTTGAGCTTGTAAATCGGCTATTTTTGTCACTTTCGGCCAATTTGTCAATTTGGCCGCGAACCCCCCCATCTGAGAAGGTTTTGCGCCAGGGACCCCCAGAAGAGAAGATTTGTGTAAAAAAATTAAATAACAATGTTTCAAACCCTTTTTTCTAGAATGTTCAAAAATTGCAGATGTACAAGCTTGAAGTGCAGCACGAAGTGACGGGCTGTAAGCTTGTATATCTGCTATTTTTGAGAACCACTGTTCTAAATCCTTAGTTTTCTGAAAAACGTATGTTGCTATATAGCGAAAAAATTACACGATGCTTTCCCGGTTTTAATGGATTAATGTGTGTGTGTGTGTCTGTCAGTTCTCCGCCGGTCAAGAAGCCAGCGGCAGCTAAGGCCCTGCAGATGGACAGTGACAGTCAGCAGAGGGAGGAGCCAAGCCCGGATGTCCCGTCCAGCTCCGCCTCCGAGCGTCCCGTCCCCTCCTCCATCATGCACCTGATTGGCCAGCTGTCCGAGACCGCCGAAGAGAAGTTCCGCCTCCTGGAGCAGAAGGACAAGATTCTGCGTCAAGGTGACGTCATGTGCACGTCCTCATGTGCACATGCACATGCACGCCCACACACACACACACACACACACACACACACACACACACACACACACACACACACACACCAGTGTTAATTTTACTACAAATTTGGATGTAGGTTTAGTCATCATAGCTTAGTTTTTATTTCTTTTTTATTTCGTTTTTATTTTCGTCATAGTTTTAGTCAACAAAATGAACACGGACGCACACACTTGTCCTCATGCACACACTTGTCCTCGTGCACACACAGGTCCTCGTGCACACACTTGTCCCCGTGCACACACTTGTCCCCGTGCACACTTTTGTCCTCGTCCGCACACACACACACACACACACACACACTCACATTCTATGATTTGCAGTTCTATACCTTAATTTATACTTCTGTAGTACGACGGTTTTGTTTGCCAAAAATAGCAGATCTACAAGCTAACAACGCGTCTCGACCGCACGTCCGGACCGCATTGATTGCTTGAAGATCTGTTGTGTTCATCACACAGGCTCCCAAAGTCCCCGCCCCCTTTCTTCTTGGCAGCGACTGCGAGGGGAACGTCGCTTTTGTTGTCAGTCTGCACAACAGCAGTAATGGACGGAGAGAGAGTCAGGCTCATTTGGATATTCCAAAACCGACACGGTGCAAACTAAAGTTAATTGCAAAGTTTGCAATGTTCGAACGTCACTCGATATAACTTTTAACCAAACGCGGGTGAAACAGCGAAGGTGTCCCCGCATAAAGAGTGCACGCACGCTCATGGATCGACGGACATCGTGTATCGATTAAAAACAACAATTCGTACCTCGCTTACAAAAGCTTATCAACACCATGAATTAACATAGGAATGACCGACCTGGCTGGATGCATATGCATATCAATGATCCATTGTGTGACCTGTACTTTTCCAGTGGTGGAAAAAGTACTTAAGTAAAAGTATCAGTACTGCAATGCAGAAATACTCACAAGCTCACAACGGGTCGCAAAGCGACGCGTTGTGAGCTTGTAGATCGGCTATTTTCAAATAGCCGAAGTATATATAGGGATAAAGTGGTTAATGCGTGTTTTGTAATAATACAAATCTACAAAGTAACTAAATTGTAGTGGAGTAAAAGAACAATATTTGCCTCTGAGGTGTAGTGGAGTAGAAGTAAAAGTACTGAAAATGTAAGATAATCCAGTAAAGTGAAAATTCTTCAAATTTGTACTTAAAGGGATATTTCACTTTCAAAAAAACTTTTGGTCATTTTATCATCTACTCAGGCCTTTGTGAACCCCCCAGACAGTTTTTAAGTTGATTGATTCAGTATTTAGATATTTGATATTCATTTTAACAGACACAGGCTTCCTATACAAACCCATTGTAATTTCAAACTTCATTTTAACCATGTTAGATTCATCAAAAACACCCGTCCTTGGTTCTGGTGACTCAACCTGCCCTCCTAATGCGTGAGGGGGCCGTGTTTTTCCGATCATTTTTTTCATTTATTTTATTTTATTTTTTTATTGTATTTTATTTTTTTCCTTTTCCCCAAAAAATATTACAAATAAATGAAAAAAGTAATTGAAAAAACACGGCCCCCTCGCGTATTAGGGGGGGGGGGGGTATGAGTCACCAGAACCAAGGACGGGTGTTTTTGATTAATCTAACATGGTTAAAATGGAGTTTGAAGTTACAATGGGTTTGTATAGGAAGGGGGTGTGTCTGATTAAATGAATATCAAATATCTATATACTGAATTGAGCAACTTAAAAACTGTCTGGGGGGTTCTCAACGGCCTGAGTAGACGATAAAATTACCAAAAGTTTTTTTGAAAGTGAAATATCCCTTAAGTACATGTACTTAGTTACATTCCACCACTGACTGTCAGATGTTCTGTCTGAAGCAGTCTGTTACACTAATAACTCACCATCAAGCAGCCTACACTGAATGTCACATGATGCAACAGCTGGATAAAAAGGAATAGATTATCTATCTATCAGCAGCATAAAAACTAATATTATATCTATCAGCAGCATAAAAAACGAATATTATATCTACATCTATCTATCTATCTATCAGCAACATAAAAACTAATATTATATCTATATATCTATCTATCAGCAGCATAAAAACAAATATTATATCTATATCTATCTATCAGCAGCATAAAAACTAATATTATATCTATCTATCAGCAGCATAAAAACGAATATTATATCTATCTATCAGCAGCATAAAAACGAATATTATATCCATCTATCTATCTTTATGTAGCCTGTCTATCTGTGAACACATTAATTAATAAGATATGATTCATTATATTATATAATATAATGATTATTCGTGCCCCATGATCATATCTTATAAAAATGTTATAAATATATATTATAATTAATCATCATATATGTTATTAATAATCATAAAATAATAATAATCCTAAAAACGAACATAAAACAATTATGGTGATATATATCGTCTATCGTGATATTTCTTGAAAAATATCGTGATAGTATATTTTTCAATATCAAACACCCCTAAGCCTGTATAAATATAATCTCGCCCCAAAACAAATGCAGCACGCTTTGAACTGATTCCAGGGCGGACATGATGCCACTCCATTTTAATTTAATTTTAATTTGAACGTTTGAACACAGACTTTCTAGTCCTGGAGCGTTTTAGCTATAATGAAAGCCATTGTTCTCGCATTAATACAAAATATAGTATAACAAATGTTTATCTTCTTTGAATTGACCAAACCTGAGTACCAATGATGTCACTGGTAGGCGGGTTTCTGAACTGTCCACAGCCCTCCTCTAAGACACAAAATGAAAAGACAGAAATGGTGTTATCTTACAAGTAAGACGCGCGAACGCTGGAAGCGAACGCAGCTCGAAAATATTGTGTATTTACGGACTTGTAATCCGTGTTATTTGACCGTGATGGGGAGAGAACATTGACATTGTGTGTGTGTGTGTTTTGCAGGATGTTGTGCATTTTTATCAGAGCATTGTCTAAATTCCTGCACTCTGGCGCACTCTGGCGGCTACACACAGGCAGTGCATGAACACAGAGACACACTCACACACACACACAACCCGAGCACGGTTATATAGTAAGCTCCACTTGGTCGGAGCCGCCGCGTTCGCAATAACGAGCATGAGTGAGGACCAATTATGTGAAGATTAGGTTGAAAATGTGTGAAGTGTTCCTTTACAATTTAGGCATTTAGCAGACACTCTTTATCGAGAGCGACTTATAGTAAGCAAGGTAAACACGAGGTAATACATCAAATGCATAGAAATAGTCATCTATTATCATAGGTAAACCAAGAATCTATCATTAGTCTAAAATAAATTGTGTGTTTGTTGCATTGCAGGTCGTCCTAAGAGGACGGACCTGGACATGTCCAAGGTGTTTGTGGGGACGTGTCCTGACATGTGTCCAGAGAAAGAACGTTACATGAGGGAAACACGCAACCAGCTCAGTGCCTTCGAGGTCCTCCCTGACACCGAGATGGTAATGTCCTCATGTCCCTAAATTCCATAACTCTTTAACTGCCAGAGTATATACATTAATAAACTCACCCACTGCCAGCGATTTTTGTGTTTTATAACCTTTTCAAGGAGTCACAGAATATTTATCTCCAGTATGATCCATCCCCTGATGGTTGCTAATCAGGGAGGGTTTCACTGTGTAGTTTCACAAATGTCAACGAGGTCATCGCGACCTTGTTGACATTTGTTGTGTCCGCCTTTGAAAATAACATATTTCGTCCATTTCCGTCATTGGCAGTGTTGGCCTTTGCAGAATCGGACGGGAATTCCCATCCATGGCAATGACAGAGTTGATATATGTCCCCTACTAAATGTCCTTAATGTCTGTCCCCTAAACCAGTGGTTCCCCAAAAAAAATTGGGCATTCCTAGATGATTAGCTGAATGTGCAACATTGTTTTCTCACTCAACCGTTAACAAACCAAGTCATACAGTTTATACAGTATAAGTGTACCCTTAGTAATGCAAATTTGCAAATTATTTCAAGGTCAAAGTTGACAATATAGTAATCTCAAGCAAAAAGAGGTTACCTAGTTGGGCTGTATGCTTGACAACAAACTGACAGGTGAAAAAGATTTCAATCAAAGAGCAAGATTTTTTGGAAGGATTTCCTCTTGTCAACGAAAGTGCTCTCAAGACTTGCTGGAGCCCTCATTCAATGCCATTTTCATTATGCTTGCACCTCTTGGTTCTCCTACATCTCAATGTCACTAAAAACTAAGCTTCAGACCTCCCAAAACAAACTGATATGACTACTTCTCGGCCTTAAGCCCATGACCCACCTAATTCCAACACACTTTGCTAGACGGGGTTAAGCAAATATCAATGGGATTGGTATTTAACCCATTAAGACTGGGAACGCAGATTTATTTGGCTATTCAAAAATAGCAGATATACAAGCTCATAGCGCGGCACTGAGTGCCGCGCTATGAGCTTGTAGATCTGCAATTTTTAGAAAAATCATGGAAAATGTGGGCAATTCTTTGAATACATATATTTTTTAAAGGGAACATTTGTAAAATATTTTGTTCCAGGGACCTCCAGAAGCAAAGATTTGAGTTCAAAATATAAAAAAATTCAATTTTTTTTAAAAATAGCAGATCTACAAGATCATATCGTGGCACCGAGTGCCGTGCTATGATCTTGTAGATCTGCTATTTTTGAATAGCCAAAGTATAGCGTTATAGCGCAAATCTAAAATGACATAGATCCGTTCCCGGATTGAAAGGGGTTAAGATTGTCAAAGAGACAGTTTCCTCAATACCCTCATAACTGACTAACTACTTCTCCAAAGTGAGTGACACCCACAGCCACAACACTAGAGGGAGCAACCATGATCTGGTGCCACCCATATTTAGAACAAACATGGGAAAATGCACTGACACCATCCATTAAAGGCTGTGTAACACTGGTTTCATTCCAAACTATATGTAGGTGGACCACCAGACAGCCATTAAGGAGTACAGCCGCTCCTCTGCGGACCAGGAGGAGCCTCTTCCCCATGAGCTCCGCCCCCTTCCTGTTCTGTCCAGGACCATGGACTACCTGGTGACACAGATCCTGGACCAGCCCAGAGAGAGCACACGGGACTGGTACGACTTTGTGTGGAACCGCACCCGTGGAATACGCAAGGTAATTATTATTATTAATATAATTATTTATAATGAACTAAACCTAACCGCAACCGTGGAATACTCGAGGTAATTATTATTATTATAATTATTAATATAATTATTTATAATGAACTAAACCTAACCGCACCCGTGGAATACTCGAGGTAATTATTATTATTATTATTAATATAATTATTTATAATGAACTAAACCTAACCGCACCCTTGGAATACGCAAGGTAACCCATAGGTCATTATAATTATTAACATCATTATTATTATAATTAACTAATCCTAACCATAATTATTACTGCTCGTTAACCCATTAACTGCCAGAGATTTCATATTTTTTTAGCCAGTGCCAGACTTTTTCATTGAAAAAAAAAAAGTACTCAGGAGCCGAGATACAGATTTTTTAAGTTTTAAGTTAACAAGGAAGTGGATAGAAGTCTAGATCTTCGAAAAATCATATCTCCTTGGTCTTTGGGTCAAATTAGAAAAAAATATATATTAAAAAAAAGAATCTACGTGATTGGCAGTGAATCAGTTAATGAACGGGTATCGTTAAAATCCCAACCCCATAAGTACCTTATTATATTTATAAATAATTAACTAAATCGAACACCATAACGTGCAAGACTGCTACGAAAATAGCAGATCTACCAGCTCACTTCGTGTCGCGGTGCTAAAAAAACAACTATTTAGTCAACTTTGAATTTACTGAACTATGATTGAATTTAGAAGTCTGACTGAAACTAAATAAAATGTAATTCAAAAGTCTGCGACTGAAACTAAATGGAATTGAATTCAAAAGTCTGCGACTGAAACTAAATAGAATGTAATTCTTAAGTCTGTGACTGAAACTAAATGACATGTATCTACGGCTGTATTTTCCAGGACATCACCCAGCAGCATCTGTGCTGCCCGCTCACGGTGTCTCTCATCGAGAAGTGCACACGTTTCCACGTGCACTGTGCTCACCACCTGTGTGAGGAGCCCATGATGACGTTCGACACCAAGATCAACAACGAGAACATGACCAAATGTCTGCAGAGCCTGAAGGAGATGTACCAGGTGAGAACATGCTGTACCAGCCAGCGCTTCTGCAAGGACGTTGGCATACGTGATACGTATCACAATACAGAGGTCACGATACGATATGCATTGCGATACAGAGGTCACGATACGATACGTATCATACTACATAGGTTAGGATACAATATGTATCACAATACAGAGGTTACGATACTGTACAAATATCTAACCAATCACACAAACAATGCGACAAGTTAGCCTGCCCTCGTAAGAGGCGTTTTGGCTTGCTCACATGTATCTACCAATCACACTATATGCAATCGATACATCTTCCATGTGTAGGGATTGAGCACGAGAGGTAGGAGTAGTATATTACTCAGACCAGTGTCTTTGATGGCTTTTATTATACTAACACACAATACAAACACACATTAACACGTCTAGGTCAGTAGTCACATCAAGCTACTAAACAGGGTTAGTAGCCAAATCAAGCTACAACCAGGGTCAGTGTCTGACTACATGGTCAGGTTATAAACCTAGGAGAGACACACACACACACACACACACACACACACACACACACACACAAAACAACAGCAATATTACTGACATGAAATCTACACACAAACTATAAAACATCAGAAATATATCCATTAATCGTTGTGTAAACATCCCGAATTAATCTTAACACTTTTTCTACATTCCGGAGCGTCGCAAACGCGACACGTTGTGAGCTTTCTGTTCTGTCGTTCTTGTCGCGCAGCACCGTCACACAACAGAGCATAAGTTAGGCTTTAGCCTGTCTTTTGTGCCGGTAGCCATGAAGATGTATAAAGAGGCACAGAATTGTCGCTCGGCTTGTTCAATAATAGTTATTTATGTTGTCCTGCATAATGCAAGCTTTGTTGAGGTTTATACTGTTGGATGTTATTGTTCATTATTGATGGTGTTTCTTTGAGTGGAATGTTTTTTTACTTTGTTGCATCTACAGTACTTTATCTTGCCCTGTAACTGTATCTGAACTGCTGTGCTGCCTCTGGCGACAGATTTATAATTTTTTCCCCCATGGATCAATAAAGGTCTTATCTTGTCTTATCTTACCAGGACCTGGCCACACGCAACGTCTACTGCCCCCAAGAGGCTGAGTTCCGCCAGTACAACATTCTGGTCAAACTTGACGATGGAGACATCCTGCGGTCAGTGGGGATGGTCATGACGATGACATTTTAAGTTGACCATTAGTTGCAGTGTAAATCACAGTGTAAATCACTGTTTCCCAAACAGTGGGTCGGGGACCCATCTTTGGATCGCGGACCAATTTCTATGGGTCCCCAGTAAATATCTCCTTTTTTTCCGTTTCCTACATAAAAAGAATTATAATAATCTTGAGCTAATACAAGCGTCTATACGAACTATTTGTTCGTATAGACGCCATTGTGCACAAATGGCGGAAACTGCCGATCTACAAGCTGTCTCTGCGTCACGATGCAATCGAGAGCTTAGATCTGCTACTTCCGTTAGTTTTTTAAAGACTGTTTTTAGAATAATTGTGAAAATAAAGGGTCTACTGGTTATTGTAGAATGCTTTGATCACTAATAATATCGTATATAGTTATTATATATTATTACATGGGTCTTCAACAGGGGGTCCGGAACACCTTGGGGTCCTCAGAGTTATTACAGGGGCGCTGCCAAATATTTATGTGACAGGAACCTTTTTTTTTGGTACATTAACCACTTGAACCATAGCGTTCAAGTGGTTAGGTGGTTAGCTAGTGTTTCTGAGGGGAACATTAGCCGAAAATAGCCTTGTAGATCGGTTATTTTTGGCAGAGGTTTGATGTAGATGAAAAAAGAGCTGAGCAAGTACAGTACGTACGGCCAGAAGAAAAAACAGCTGCGGAGCATTATCACTTGGCGTGTTACAGTGACAACAACTAATAAGCAGACAGGGATTTTATAAAGCCAAGTGGTGCTTCTCTTGCATGTTTAACCTGTGGGGCTATCTGTAGTCGCGGGTGCTGCATAGTTTAGTCTGTAGTCTGCACCGGGTTCACTCACTGTGCTGCGGAACATGAATGTCAGAGACAGGCTTAATTTTTTGGCTGATGGTGCATTCAAGGCGCCTCGGAAACACAGGATAGGATGAAATACAACATGGAAAACCGATGTAACCATGGGTTGTACCGGTGCAGACACGCAGCGAACGATGCATCACGATTTCATCCGTAAATTGTATCCGATGCACACCGAATGAACCGGTGCAGTCGCATCGGCTATGTTTATATCGATTCACGGATTCGTATCGATGAATCTCCACCTGCTTAATCCAGATGTTCAGTGTGCGTAATGTGTATGTGTGTGTATATATTGACATGGGTGTCTGCTACAGGGAGGTACAACAGTACCATCCAGATGTGCGTAACTCTCCAGATGTTCAGTTTGCGGTCCAGTGCTTCTCTGCTCTGAACAACAACAACTTTGTACGATTCTTCAAACTGGTGAAGAGCGCCTCCTACCTGTCTGGATGTTTGCTGCATAGATACTTTAACCAGGTACTACACACCTCTAATAAACACCTATACAACAACACTGAGCAGCAGTGTTTAACACTTCAAATGACCATACTTAGGTGACCATTGCTCTTATCAGCACAACATAGGACTACGTTTGAAGGCTGCATAGAGGCCTGCTTTTTCTTTTTTAAACAAATCTTCTCTTCTGGTGGTCCCTGCCACAAAACATTTACAGATGGGGATCCGCGGCCAAATACATATCATTTTGGGTGTCCTTGCTACGAAAAAAGTTTGAAAACCACTGATATAGAAGGCGTTTGTAGAATCGGCACTCAGGTCTTAATTGGTTAAATAAAAACATCTAATAATTTCCAGTAAAAGTGAAAATAGCAGATCCACAAGCTTGTAGATCTGCTATTTCCACTAGTTTCGGTCTCGGGCAAACGTCTAATGGGTCTTGAGCTAAAACATTTGGGAACCACTGCATTATAGGATAGATTGAACCACTTGAACCCCAGCATCTCTATTCTGGGGGAGAACATTCACCAAAAATAGCCGGTCTACAAGCTCACGACGCGCTGTGAGCTTGTAGATCTGCTATCTCTGGCGAAGAGATTTGGTGTAGATCGAAAGAGAACGCGCCAAGCATCTCAGGTCTGTTTTTACTAAATATAGAGGCTTAATATGGGTTAAAGTGGTTAAACTGAAATGATATCGATACATTCCAAATATTATCAAAGTAGTCCGGCGGCACCCCCTGGACTTACGTCACAGCACCCACTTTGAGAAACTCTGGTGTAGGGCAGGCTTTAGGGTCCAGCATTCACAACCATACTGGAAAGCAAACTGTACAGTCGCTGAGAACAAGCTGAGCTTGATCTGTCAGAGGATTAGCTAGTGAAAGCTAATGTTTAGAAAATATGATACCGTGTGTGTGTGTGTGTGTGTGTGTGTGTGTGTGTAGGTCAGAGCTAAGGCCTTGAAGACCCTGAACATTGCCCATACGGTGGGTTCTCAGCGCTCCACCAGTTTCCCAATAGAAGACATGGTCAGGATGCTAATGTTCCACAACACAGAAGAGGCCACAGACTACATGATGCAGTATGGACTGACTGTCAGCGATGGGTATGATGATTATTATTATTATTATTGTGTCGGCCAGGCCGAAGGCTTGGCTGAGACTATGTTTTGCCCCTGTACGCCCGTGTGTGTGTGTGTCCATGTGTCCGTCTGTCTGTGAACAGCTAATGTCTGGCACTGTTGGCCTGATCGACGTGAAACTGTGCACACACACTCCCTGGATGCCAGAGCAGAACCACCTTTTTACATTGGCTTGTTATAGCGCCACCAGGAGGCCAATTTTTGCACAAAGAAAATTGATATTACTCCTACAGTTTTTGTCCAAACAACACGCTAATCGGTACACAGTATCTCTATAGTAAGGTGATAAAGACGGATCTGTCCGATTTTTCATATTCCATCCTGATTGGCTTACAAAGTTTGCAGGATTGGTCCGTTTAGAAAAAAATGCCATTTTCAAATCAGCCTCATTGTGGCGCTATTACAGACAATTCACATTTTTACCTGTAACTGGACAGATGCGGACAGATGGCATGAACCTTTGCACGCACGCTCTTTAAAAAAATATATTATACACATTTTGTCCAAACATCACACAAATCGGTACACATTATGTCTGTAGTCATGTTGTCAAGACAAACCTGTCAGATTGTTCATATTTCATGCACAACGACCTTTGCTGCCTGTCACTCCCCATCTCTCTCTCCCCATTTCCTGTCAGTCTACTGTCATCATTAAAGGCATAAAAGCCCCAAAACAAATCAAAAAAAAGAAGAAAAAAAAAAGAGTAATTTCTTGGGTGAAGTACCGGTACACCTTTTAAAAGCAGTTTTTCCAGCATGTGGAAATCCTGGACCGCATAACACCAGTAGGTTTCACAATTAAAACCAGCCCGGTGACTCCAGTTTAATTGTTGATATGCTGATGTGTGTGTGTGTGTGTGTGTGTGTGTGTGGTCACATGACCCTCTTTACTCCGCCCACAGCCAGGTGGAGCTGAGTCGGACGGCCTATCAGGAGCCAGAACTGGCCCTGTCCCAGCAAAGGTCAGATGTTATCCAGGGGAAGATGACAGTCCTGATTGGTCAGGTGGTGAACGGAGGGCCTCTGCCCAGCCCCTCCCAACACATCCCCGTCTGCAGCTTCGACGCTTACAACAAGTTCACTGGAGGAGAGACCGAGGCCATGCCCACCTCCTCCACCGCCCCCTGTCCCCCCGCACCAGGCCTCTTCAGGGGAACAGGTACCGGAAAAGAAACCCTTTAACTGGGGGTCCCCAAATGATTTTGGGGGAAATGTAAATGCCTCAACTCCTACAATTCCAGTTCAAATATGATTATTTTGGGGCGTCCCCTGTTCAAATATGATCATTTTGAGTGGTCCCCAGTTAAAATGTGATTAATGTGGGGGGTCTCGGCCTGAAAGAGAACCACTGCTTTAAAAAGTCCTCACATAAAAATGTGCATCGTAACAATGTGGTTATTTGATCCCATTTATCTGGTCAACAACTTCTCCATGGTCCTTGTTGACACCCATAGTTACTTCCACAGATGTACCTTGCAGATTCATGAGCAGCATGGGCAACAACTCCTTCTTGTTCTCAGCTACTGTCGCATGAAACGGGCTACCATGTTTACGTTACATAACGCCTCTATTTTTTTTTGAACATTAGGGTTTTGACACAAATTCTAAATATGGCGCTACATAACCGCAAAAACAAAAAGCACAGGAAAGTTAATCGACTTGTCGAAAATAGAGACGTAGGTTGAAAGTTGATTAAATGATTGAATATGTTATTATATTGTTGAATACATTATCTTGAATACATTATCAACGTGTTCAGCTTTTTCAGCGAAGCTGGACATGAAGTCGGAGAGTGACGTTGACTCGTGGCCGTCGGTCAAACCCCCCCGCTCCAGACCCGAGACCCCACAAGACACCTGCAGTACCACCACCCTGCCACCAGAGGACACCTGTAGTACCACCACCCTGCCACTAGAGGCCGATGACGTCCAGCCCCAGGAGCAACCTGTCAAACTCCCCACACCACCACCTGCACCTGTCTACACTGATGAGGTAAATACACATCTGCACCTGTTTACACTGATGAGGTAATTACACACGTGCGCCTGTCTACATACACACCTGCACCTGTCTACACTGATGAGGTAAATACACACCTGCACCTGTCTACACTGATGAGGTAAATACACACATGCGCCTGTCTACATACACACCTGCGCCTGATGAGGTAAATACACTTCAGTATTCCTGCAAAAGTATGGAAAGTCTAGAAATCTATGGAAAAAAAGAAAAGTGAGCATGAAAACATCTGATAAAACCTGTATGTTCATATATGTACTTGATTAATTTCACATGACAAAAACGGAATACGATAACATTTATGTAATAAATATATACATTTTATTTTGTATGTTTTATTTGTATGTTTATTTTGTGTGTATATATATATATATATATATATATATATATATATATATATATATATACATACATACATACATACATACATATATACACACACAGTTATATTATAATTATATCGGAACAACAATATCAATAACGTTGCCATTCTGCCACTTTAAATCTGATGTGGACAACGTGAAATAACCGTGTGTGTGTGTGTTACAGGACATAGTGTGTGAGTTGGATTCCATGGTAGAGGAGGTGCTGGAGTCAGAGGTCAATGAGGTCGCCCTCAGAGGATTCACCTATACCTCTGTAGCCCTGGAGTAAGTAATCACATGACAGTAATCTATTACAGTAATCCCCTTACAAGAAGACATCTCTGTAGCTCTGCAGTAAGTAATTGCATTACAGTAATCACATTACAATACTCTGTAAGGCGCTGAGAGAGAGTTGAAGCAGGGACTCCCTCTACGTATTGTATAAAACTGTGTTGCAGATTAAACTTTTTCATAGATAGCTTCATCTTGTTTGATAGCACTATCGTCAGTGTTGTGTAAATTTGTGTGTGTGTGCGCGCGCGTGCATGCCCGTCCTGCAGGGAGAGCAGTGTCCAGGTGGAGGCGCTAGTGAGTGAGGTCGTGGGGGAGGAGCTTCAGGAGGTTTCGTCCAATCAGATCCATCTGGAGGAGGAACACATCGCTGAGGAGAAACGCAAACTGGACGAAGCCAGGTGGGAATGACTGCCCCTGCTGTCCTTATTTATAATGTATTATTGTTATGATAATGATTATTATTATTATTATGCCGGTGATGATAATAATAATAATGATCATGATGATGATGATCAGGGGTGCACATAACTGGTGCGCAAGTGCGCATGCGTAGCCAAAATGCATGCTGCGCGGCACATCAGACGAACGGAAGCGCTCTCGAGTACCAACAGCTGAGACCGCGGGGACAGGAATTTACTTCCTGAAGCCACACTCACACATTCACCGTGATGCACCCGTCCGCCCCATACGCGCCCCATACACACCCATGGGCGGAGGCGTTGGGGGAGGGGACGCATGCTGCACATGTGTGAGTGTGGCCTCGAATCCTGACACAGCGCACACAGCAAGCTGCTGTGGCTGCATTACATGCACTCGTCACCGATGATGAACGCATCGTGATGTGGTGCAAAATATGCCGTGAACATCCCAATCTGGCGGATAAAAGCGGCGCCTTTTATACAGGGACAAATAATTTCAGTCACCCAGCTTTGATAAGCATGAGAAAAGCAAAGAGCACATCAACATAGTGCAAACAATTGATAACGGGAGCAGCCAGGATCGGAGTCGCCCTCTTGACGAGGCTTGGAGTTAATGTCGGGAGTGCTAATCATTCACGAGAAGCGGGGTCCCGCATCACGCAGACCATTGCACAGACAAGTTATCCATGTGTCCCTCTTTTGTCCATCCTGCGAGACGTGTCGCGGTAAAATGTATTTCTTTCTTTATTTGGTGCGCACCAAGTAACATATCCAGGCGCTCCCCTGGGAACTAGACCAAAAAAGTTGTGCACCCCTGATAATGATGATAATTATAATTATATAATACTAATAATATTCATGTGTTCCAGGAGGAGACAGGAGCATGAGGTCTTGGTCAGTCAGTACAGTGTGAGTCTCAGTACAGAACTCATCCAGGAGGTCGTAGATCAGAGCATCAGAGAGACTGCTGCCCAACAGATCCGGTGAGTAACCTTTTGACCTTTAACCCTAACCCGTCAGAGAGACTGCTGACCACCCCAAGCAAGTTTTCTTTTTTTCGCCTGGTATTCTTGTGTTTAAAATGCATCAGCCCTGTAATGTGCAATCAAGTTACAGACATAATTGTCTTCAGGACAACCAGGGCTATCAGAATATGTAGGCATTGATGTCACATGCATCTGTCACATGTATCTATACAAAGTTATATGACAATGTTGACAAAAGGAAAAAAACTGGCGAAAATTGTATGTCACAGATCTTTATTTATAACACACATGTGTTATGTTGAATGTTAGAGAAAAAGACAAATGATCGAAACAAATTCTCCAAAGACCTGACAACCAGAGGGGAAAACCGAGAAACATCATCCACATCACACATGCAAAGTTATTTACATTTTTTACCAAGAAGTCCAGGTCGATTTTCAATCTCCTTCCCAAAAAAAACATAGAATGTGTGCCATTCATGAAAGCGGTTCCTGTCTGGAAAGAGACCAAGAGGGCCACACACCATACTCCAAACTGTTCGAGGGGCTAGACTGCATGTTCTCCATGTCATTCTGCCTATGTACTGAGTGCTACTGTCTCGGTTTCTCTCCCTTGTGACCTTGTGATGTCACGGAGTGATGTCAGAGCTTCATGACCTCATGACATGGGTGTGTGGCCACTGTGTCCCTGGGGGGATGCTCTCCTGGTGGTCTGGCCTCCAGGAGAAGCTGGGGTTTTGGGCCTGCTGTCCTGTAGCAGGGCTGCTAGACTCCTCACAATCACCACTGGAAGGCAAATGAAAATGAAAAAAACGTTTTTGGACATTCTGCGTAATGAGTACTGTTACTTTTTGTACTTTAAGTACGTTTTGATTTTGAACTTTAACTCAAGTACATTTTGAATTCCAGACTTTTAATTGTAACAGTATTTTCTACATTCTGGTATTTCTACTTTTACTTAAGTAAAACCTCTCAGTACTTCTTCCACAACTGACCATAACTATAAATGTAAACCATATAAATTTGTTTTTTGACCCAAGATTTTCTTTTGAAAATAGCCTTTGTGCGTTGCTCCTCAGGGAGGCTCAGGAGGAGAAGGAGGAGCTTATCTCTCGCTGCACCGAGGAGGAATGCTCCGTCCTATTGGAGGAGACGCTGGAGGCAGACATTGCCCTATTGGTGGAAAACGTCCTGAGGGCGGAGCTCCAGCTTATCCACAAGTACATCAAAAGGTACCCGCCCTTAACACATTGACCGCCAGAGGTTAATCTCATAATGTACTCACCAGTGCCAACGTTTTATTGTTGCTTTTTGTTTTTTTCACGTCGCCATAGATCTTGTTAAAATCCTTAAGATTGAGCCGTACACGGTCTGTTTACATCGGCGACATCTCCCTGCGTGTACCAGTCCAAACCACGTGTCAAACGGAGCCGCCATGTTTGAGTTCTGACCGTTTATGTTAACATGGGAAATGCGAGGATGAAAAACTACATGTTTACAGGGGCTTTTACAGGGCTTTTTGTGTACGACTTAGAATGGAGGCAGACGGGAAACAAAAAACGGGATCGCACTTCCGGTTGACTTCGGGTGGTGTTACACTGAAAATGGTCCCCCTAGAAAATTGAAAAAAAAAAAAAAATTCGAAAAAAAGGAAAAAGCACCACAGCCCGTAGGCTACGGGATCGGCGCTTAACCGTTGGATTTAACGGCCCGTAGAACTACGGGCCCGGCGGTCAATGTGTTAAAGACCATGGTGAAATGGCTTTTATTTTTGGTCGTTTTATTTTGAAGTTTCAGTCTGAAACGACTTCTCAACCACTCAGAAGGTCCCGTCCCTTCAGGCTATGGGAGCGCTGGAATCTCACTCACTGCAGCTTGTGTGCAGCAGAGCATAGACATATAAAGCTAGATGCCTCCTCCGGCTCTGAGGCGTCTGTATCGCGGCTGATCATTTTGGAGAAGGCAAGCTTCCTGACTACTGGCCAATCACAGCGCGTCTTTTCTGGGACAATCTAGTTGTATAAAAATATGACGATTCTGCCAAGTCCTGGAAAAGACTCACTGTGATTGGCCAGTTGTCAGGAAACTTGCCTTCTCCAAAATGGCAGCCGCGATACAGGTCGCTCAAATGAACTGCAGAGGCCAATGAGGTTTCTATATCTATGCAGCAGAGGGCTAGTGTGTGTGTGTGAAGCAGGTAATTCTAAAGAACTCTGGCCATGAACAGACTGGTAGAACATCTGCAGCATCCTGTTACACACAGCAAGAACGGCCTGCTGTAGAGCAGTGGTTCCCAAACTGAGCGTGCGGGACCCCCAGGGGGTCCCCCAAATTATTTTGGGAGGTCCCCAGATGATTCACTCAACAGTAAACATACCAACATACAGTATTAGGCATGTAACGATTTATTGTAAAACTATTTAAATCGATTAAAACGGGTGACGATTTAAATCGATTTAATAAAAAAAATGTATCGCGATGTGAAAAATAGCCAGAAGAGACATTTGGACTTTAGTTAACCCATTGATACCTGGAACGCATCTGTGTCACTTTAGATTTCTTTAGGCTATTCAAAAATAGCAGATATACAAGCTCATAGCGCGGCACCGAGTGCCGCGCTATGAACTTGTAGATCTGCTATTTTTGAAAAATCAAGGGAAAAAAAATTTGGGTTTTTTTTTCAATTTTTTTTTTAGGATTTAGAAGACATTTCTAGAATCTTCTCAGGTCTTAATGGGTTAAACTTGCAGAGTGACACATTACTTTACCTGAGTTACATCTTCTGATAGTTGTACTTGAATGTTGACACGAAATAATAATCCCGTTTAGTGTTTCATTAGCGCGAGCTTGAAAAAAATCTAAATACAGCGTGGCGTGACGGCGCTGGTAAACGCAGACACGTTGAAAGGCTAGGATCATAATACCAAGGATTCGACAGTGATAAGAGAAAACACAGTATTGTAAAAAAAATAAAAAAAAGAAGAAAAAATAAGAATTCTGGATTTGTGTAAGAGAAATCATTTAAAAAAATATTTTTCTGGAAACTAATTTTAGTTTAAAAAATCGTGAAAAATCATATTGTGAACCTCAAATCGTGATTCGCATCGTATCGTGAGTTGAGTGAATCGTTATACAGAGTAACTGCACATTTTTAAAGTGTCAATTTAATGCCCTTTAGGACCTTTTTAACTCATTCCCTGCCTAGAACGACTAAAACGACTTTTGTCCTTTAAGCCCCCTCTGCCAAGAACGACTAAAACGACTTTTAATTTTTTCAAATTTTTTTTTTTTTTTTTTTTTCTTATTTATTTATTTATTTTTTAACCCAAAGACCAAGGAGATATGATTTGTTGAAGATCTAGACTCCCATCCACTTCCTTGTTAACTTAAAACTTAAACATTTTGTATCTCGGCTCCTGAGTACTTTTTTTTTTTAATTAAAAATCTCTGGCAGTGGGCAAACGCAAAAAAATAAAGTTCTGGCAGTGAATGAGTTAATACCAAATTGGCCAAATTGTCAAATATTACGTAAGAAAGAGGCACACATTGGGGAAAATAGCCGATCTATATAAGCTCAACGTGGCTTAAAGAGACCGATGTTTAATATGCGTTTACATGGTTGGATGTGTTCATTTCAGATGGTTGGATGTGGTGGCCTTCCGGCGTCAGTTAAAGAGACAGATGCGGGGTTTCCCCGCCGCCCCCTGCTGTGTGGACCCCCGCTTCAAACTGAAGGCCCTGACCCCCAGCGCCCCCCAGAGGCCCTGCTTGGCACAGCTGGCACGAGGTCTGGTCAACCTGGGCAACGCTGGCACTGTCACCTTCTCTAGCACCAGGTAATTAACACTTAATGAACACTGTCACCTTCTCTAGCACCAGGTAATTAACACTTAATGAACACTGTCACCTTCTCTAGCACCATGTAATTAACACTTAATGAACACTGTCACCTTCTCTAGCACCAGGTAATTAACACTTAAAGGGATACTTCACTCTCGGGCCGGGGACACATTTAAAAAAAATATTAAAAATAAATGAAAAAAGTTATGGAAAATTCATGGCCCCCTCACACATTAGTAGGACACTCTAATGCGTGAGGGGGCCATGAATTTTCCATAACTTTTTTCATTTATTTTTAATATTTTTTTTAAATGTGTCCCCGGCCCTAAAGTGAAGTATCCCTTTAATGAACACTGTCACCTTAATTAACACTGTCACCTTAATTAACACTGTCACTTTAAGGCCTTCATTACATAATCGCCTAATTGTAATCGTTTTAGATAATCACAGTATTTACAGTATGTTGTACAGGCCATCCTGTGCAGAGTCTTGTTTGGTTCTAAATACAGACCAAACAGAGGTCATGCTATTTTCCAGGGCAGGAAGTATTTGGGTTTCCAAATTGACCATGAGTTGTCTTTTAAACTATAGGACCACAACGGTCCTACATGAGTTATCATATTAAAGGGATATTTCACTTTCAAATAAACTTTTGGTCATTTTATCATCTACTCAGGATTTTTTGAGCCCCCCAGACAGTTTTTAAGTTGCTCGATTCAGTATTTATTCATTTGATATTCATTTTATCAGACACGCCCCCTTCCTATACAAACCCATTGTAACTTCAAACTACATTTTAACCATGTTAGATTCATCAAAAACACCCGTCCTTGGTTCTGGTGACTCACCCTGCCCCCCTAATACGCGAGGGGGGCTTGTTTTTTCAATTACTTTTTTCATTTATTTTAAATATTTTTTCGGGAAAATTTAAAAAATAAAATACAATAAAAAAATAAAATAAAAAAAATGAATATCAAATATATAAATACTGAATCGAGCAACTTAAAAACTGTCTGGGGGGTTCACAAAGGCCTGAGTAGATGATAAAATGACCAAAAGTTTTTTTGAAAGTGAAATATCCCTTTAACATTAGCACATTAACATATTAAGTTATCAATAACATGAGTTATCTTTTAAAGTCCACATTTCAAGCCTATTCTCTTAGCTTAAAACAAATTTGAGTTTTTTTTCTATAGTTTCATGTGTGTGAATCCACAGCAAAGCAGTTTTCACACACATTTGGGTTTAGTTGAAATCTATGTACAGTATACATAAGTAATCCATTATTGAATCATTGTTCTTTACAGATTTGTTCAAATGAGCCATACATCATTAATCCATTTCTTAATGTTTATTTACAGGTTTGATCAGATGAGACAGGAGGCCATGCATCAGATGAGAGTGCAGTACTACTTCCAACAGCTGTTGAAGTAAGTCACTGTGACTAAACCAATGACTACAATTTAGATTGTAGGCATTTAGCAGACACTCTTATCCAGAGTGACTCACAGTAAACAAGGTAAACACATACATAGAATGCAGAGAGACAGTGTAGTGTCTCAGTAAACTAGGATCACAGGTAAACCAAGAACCTATAGCATCAGTCTAAACAATATACTATCAAAATAATAATCTGTACATTGAAACTATAGGATACCAGGTAAACAATGAACCTAGCATCTATTTATCTAAATAATATGCTAACATGCTATCTAAATGACATTAAACCTTTGCATAATTCTGTATGGTCGTCAAAATACTATATTAATAATAATAATAATGATAGCAATAATACTAATAGTAGTAATAAATGTCAGGTCATATTTGACACAGTGACTTCCTCACAGTGTCAGTTCAACTTCCTCTGCTGAATGGTCACTTTCCATATACAGTACCTCCAAGGGAATATACGCCTGTAGCTTGCACTCATTGGCTAGCTGCAGTATCAGCCCCTCTGGCCACACACACACACACACACACACACACACACACACACACACACACACTCTCTTATCTTCTCTTCTCTTCTTCAGTGAGAGGGTGTGGAGACCACTGGATCTTCCAGCGCTGGTGATGGAGAACTTTCCCAACCCACCTGACAGGATCTACTGGAAGACCACCGTGCTGCTACCTGGAGACCATGATGGACACACCAGCCTGGAGGACAGGTTAGAAGATCCACTAACCTTCTTGGACGTGTGAAGCATTTTCTAGGGTGGTTTAGGGGAGGGAGAAGAGTCTAGGACGTGTAGAGTGTTGTCCGGGGTGTTTTAGAGAAGAGAGAAGAGTCTAGGACGTGTGGAGCGTTGTCCAGGGTGTTTTAGGGAAGGGAGAAGAGTCTAGGACGTGTGGTGTGTTGTCCAGGGTGTTTTAGAGAAGAGAGAAGAGTCTAGGACGTGTGGAGCGTTGTACAGGGTGTTTTAGAGAAGAGAGAAGAGTCTAGGACGTGTGGAGCGTTGTCCAGGGGGTTTTAGAGAAGAGTCTAGGACGTGTGGAGGGTTGTCCAGGGTGTTTTAGAGAAGAGAGAAGAGTCTAGGACGTGTGGAGCGTTGTCCAGGGTGTTTTAGAGAAGGGAGAAGAGTCTAGGACGTGTGGAGCGTTGTCCAGGGGGTTTTAGAGAAGAGTCTAGGACGTGTGGAGGGTTGTCCAGGGTGTTTTAGAGAAGAGAGAAGAGTCTAGGACGTGTGGAGTGTTGTCCAGGGTGTTTTAGAGAAGAGAGAAGAGTCTAGGACGTGTGGAGTGTTGTCCAGGGTGTTTTAGAGAAGGGAGAAGAGTCTAGGACGTGTGGAGTGTTGTCCAGGGTGTTTTAGAGAAGAGAGAAGAGTCTAGGACGTGTGGAGTGTTGTCCAGGGTGTTTTAGAGAAGAGAGAAGAGTCTAGGACGTGTGGAGTGTTGTCCAGGGTGTTTTAGAGAAGGGAGAAGAGTCTAGGACGTGTGGAGGGTTGTCCAGGGTGTCTTAGAGAAGGTTCAGACATCTTTCCTCTGTTAGCTGATCAGATCATATCTAGTAGGTATGGGGGTGTACTGGATACGGTGGGGGGGGGGGGGGGGGTGACAGCAACTGAGAGCCAATGGAGGGAATGGGAAGAGACACGAGGGGCTTCAGTGAGAATGCATGCTGGGAGGGCATTTTCCTTTCTCCTTTTTTCCCCATCATAAACGTGTTTATGGCGATGTTACAATGACACTTCCTGTCATGTGACGATTAGGATCCTGTCTGATTGGCTGGAGGTGAAGCTGGGCGGAGACAAGAGGTCAGAGGTCACAGAGAAGCGGCCGGACGGTGCACTGCAGACGCTCTACGTTAGCAACACACTGCACGACGACGCACAACGCACACACACACTACACATCAGCATCAAGGTACACACACACACACACACACACACTACACATCAGCATCAAGGTGCACGTGCTCTCACACACGCGCACACACACACACACACCAGTTCAAATATGATTATTTTGAGGGGTCCCCAGTTCATATATGATTAGTTTGAGGGGTCCCCAGTTCTGATCGATACGATATAGGTAATATCGGTGATCTTTATGTTCCTTAATAATAATAATATTTAATTATATTATATACTATATTTATTAAATCTACATTTTTTTGGACATTTTCAAATATTTTTTGACACACTTTTCATCAATTAAAAACAATTCCAATATTTTTTCTAAAGTATTTCATGAATAAACTCTAAAATCATAAATAAATAAAAACAACATTCAAGAATTCACAACGGGCGCGGGATCCCGGGGGAAACGTCTAATTTCTCACAACGCGTCGCAACGCGTCACGTCGTGAGCTTTTACATCGGCTTTTTTTGGCAAAGAGATTTAGAGAGGTGGTACCCGATATGCAGCTCGGCAAAGGTGAATTGATCGGTATGACGGAGGACAATTTCACGATACATTTAAATATCTGCGCGGTACGATCATTGTGAGCGTTTTTTTATCACGATAAACGATAGTAACGATTATCGTCCCATCCTCTACATTCAATATTTCCCTTCACAACATGCAAGGTGTCCCGTGGGCCTCTGAGCGAGGACAGCCTGTTGAAGGTGGAAGAGCGTCAGGACCTCCAGGGAACAGGAGGCCTCATGCTGCTGCTTCCTGCCCAGGCCGCAGCGTCCGCAGCGGGGCAGGAGGACCAGGACGTGTCCCTCCTCTCCGCTCTCCTCCAGCTCAGACAGCTGCAGCAGGTCAGCAGCTGGCACTGCCCTCTGCCCCTGGTCATCCTGGTGCCTGGAGCCTGTGGCACCGCCGACGCACCCCAGCTGGAAGAAGGTACCGTCACACGCAGTGGTGTAAAGTAACCAAGTACATGTACTCAAGTACTGTACTTACTGTTACTTTACTGGAGTGTTTCCGTTTATCAGTACTTTTACTTCTACTCCACTACATCTCAGAGACAAACATTATTCTTTTTACTCCATTACAATTATTTGAACACTTTAGTTACTAGTTACTTTATACATTTGGATTCTTATTACAAAACATACATTAACCACTTCAGCTCTGTATACATTTCGGCCATTTGCGACACATTGTAAGCTTGTGGTACTTTAATTATATTCTGATGCCAATACTTGTAACAGAGTATCTCTACATTGTGGTATTTATACTTTTACTTAATTAAAAACAAATGTCAGTACAGTACTTCTTCCACCACTGGTCACACGGCTGTGTTCCTTTTGTCGACTAAAACTATGATGAAAAATGTCCGTCGACTACCTTTTTTTTCACTGACGAAAAGTAAACACAAACAAAATAAAAACTAAGCTATGATGACTAAAACTATGACTAAAATATATTGACAGTTTCGTCAACAAATAAAAACTAGACTAAAATGTTAGGGAGGGACTAGTGGAGAAGAGTACAAGTCATGTTATGCTTGGTTGTGTGCGGGTGTCACGCTCCGAAACAGCTATTTTTTGGTAGCCGATCTACAAATCAGGCATTATAACACCATCACGGCCCGCCAAAACATACATTGTTGTCGACTAAATCAACTGTAGATTTAATTGACCAAAATCTTAAATTAGATTTATTCTGTGATTCTTGAAAGGGTAAGAAAAATCGGAAAATCTCTGGCACTGGGCAAACACAGCCAGAAATAAGTCAAGGCTACAGGGACAAAAAAGTCCTGGGGACTTTTTTCCATTGTGGTCCTATCTATTCAATTCATCAACATAGCATGAAATAATAACACAATAAGAGGTAGAGAAGTAGTCGTATCAGTTTGTTTTGTGATCATCCACTCGCCCACATCTTTTGGTACTTGTTGAGAAAGCCCCACATCTGAGGTTCACTATGTGAGGGTTTGCTCTGTGTGTGAATGGTTCAAAGTAGAGTTGTTCCTATACCGATACTGGCCTAAAATGCTGGTATCGGTTAGTAATCTGAGTATGGCAGTCTATGCCATTCCAATACCATTTAATGTATCACATAGTGATATGTCATTGCAGTATTTGTATTGTAGTTTGAATGCTTCAGCTGATGTTGCACTACTGTTTTTTTGTATTTTGTTTTTAATTCTTAGATCATTGGTTCTCAAATCTTTGAGCACCCCCATAACTCTGAGAGTGACCAAATGGACCCTATGGGTCCATTTGGTTCCATTTGTACACTCTCAGAGTTCAAGGAACCCTGAGGGTCCCTGTACCCCACTTTGAGAACCACTGTCCTAGATTTATTTTTATTTTTATTACACTCTGTTATTTGATACTGTACTCGGTATCGCCCGATACACAACAAGTTATGGGAATATAAAAATATATAAAATGGTTATTTTGTCCACAGCTCTGATGCTGGACTCTCTGGTAGAGGAGGGTTAGGGTTAGTTACATGGTGTGTGTGTATATATGCGTATAGATGTGTATATTTATTTATATATAATGGCTATTTTATGTTATACCTTTCAATCCGGGAACACCTTTGTGTAACAGTAGCTGTTGCTATATAGCAACATATTTTTTAAAAAGAATGATTAAAATTAAATTAAAATCTGACGTTTTATTTATTGATATATTGTATACATATGTATATATAATGGTTATTTTGTCCACAGATCTGATGCTGGAATCTCTGGTAGAGGAGGGGCTGGTGTCTGAATACACACTCATCTACATCCCTGAGACCACCTCTGACCTGCAGGGATCTGAACAGGTAACACACACACACACACACACACACACACACACACACACACACACACACACACACACACACACACACACACACACACACACACACACACACACACACACACAGGGTACATGCTGTGTTGACCTGCGATTCGTGGAATGAGCAACACAGATAATCATGTGGGTAGCGCCCCCAAAATGTGCCAAAATCCCTTCAGTTGCCCTATTGCACCAGGGTCCTTATCCTGAAGAGACTAACATGGCATGTTGACGCTTGGAGCCACACACAAACTCAACAATTTAGGCATTTAGCAGACGCTCTTAATCCAGACCAACAAAGTTGCAGGACCCATGCTCAGGTGCCAGTCAGTCACACACCTGTCAGCACTTTAAGTAAAATACAATACCAATGGTATTATTAAAGGGGAGAAATAATCGACCGCAAAAACGTTTCCAAACTCTTTTTTTTTAAACTCATTAAAACGTGGCAATCATCTCTGTCATTTTAGATTTTAACCACTTCAATCATATTGTATACTTTGGCTAGAAAGTAAAAACAACGCACAGAAAACAATGGCTGCCGTTCCATTTTTGTCGGCTGCACTCGGTTCCATTCGGTTTCACACGCACATGCACCGGATGTCAAAACATAAACTGTAGGGAAAATACGGATTTCAGAAAGCGGACTGGGTTTCAATGCAGGAAAACACCCCAGCATCATTATATAGTGGCTGATAGAGGGGGAAAAATGCAAAATATAAATATTTTTTAAATTTAGGCTTAAGTTGCCTAGTATACCTTTAAGTACAATTTTGAGGTATTTTACTTTACTGGAGTATTTCCAATTTTCAGTACTTTTACTTCTACTCCGCTACATCTCAGAGGCAAATAATGTACTTGTACTTTTACTCCACTACAATTATTTGAAAACTTTAGTTACCAGTTACTTTGTAGATTTTGATTATCATTCCAAAACATACATTAACCACTTCAGCCTATATACCTTTCGGCCATTTGAAAATAGCCGATCTACAAGCTCACAATGTGTCGCATCGCGACACATTGTGAGCTTGTAGATCTGCTATTTTCAAAAGCATTTTCAAGATGCACAATGAGTACTTTCTACTTTTGGTACTTAGTACATTTTGATGCCAATACTTTTGTACTTTTACTCAAGTGCATTTTGGATTCTGGACTTTTACCAGCAACGGAGTATTTCTACATCGCAGTATTGATACTTGAGTAACAAATGTGAGCCCTTTTCCACCACTGGTGTCTTTACAAGGTGAGACAGGCCATGGCGTGGCTGCTGTCTCGCTCTCCTCCCTCCGTCCACATGTCCAGCCGGACTCTGGTCCAGTTGGTGGAGAGTGGCCTGACCCGAGAGTTCACGTCCAGACTGTGCGTTCACCACGCCGAGCGCCAGGGCTCCGCCCTGGGCCCCGAGGCTCCGGGGCCCGTCATCAGCCTGTACAACGCCGTGCTGAGCCACCTGGCCGAGCTGGTCAGCTCCCAGGCCCTGGCCGGCCTCTCCTGGCCCCCGGGGGAGTTCTACCAGGCCGAACCCAGGCACCTGCTGCCTCACGTGGGATGGAACTCCGACCGGCATCTGGCCTGGCTGCGTCAGACGCTGCTCAACCTGCAGATCCCGCCCTGGGACCCAGAGCCCACCCAGCACGGTCAGTGGAGACATTTATTCATTTATCAGGCTGAGGATAGTATATTATTTATTTATCCATATAGCATATTATTTATCCATATTATTTATGTATCCATATAGCATATTATTTATCCATATTATTTATTTATCCATATAGCATATTATTTATCCATATTATTTACTTATCCATATAGCATATTATTTATCCATATTATTTATTTATCCATATAGCATATTTATCCATATGATTTATTTATCCATATAGCATATTATTTATCCATATTATGTATTTATCCATATTATGTATTTATCCATATAGCATATTATTTATCCATATTATGTATTTATCCATATAGCATATTATTTATCCATATTGTTTATCCATAGCATATTATTTATCCATATAGCATATTATTTATCCACATTATTTATCCATATAGCATATTATTTATCCATATGATTTATTTATCCATATAGCATATTATTTATCCATATTATTTATTTATCCATATAGCATATTTATCCATATTATTTATCCATATAGCATATTATTTATCCATATTATGTATTTATCCATATTATGTATTTATCCATATAGCATATTATTTATCCATATTATGTATTTATCCATATAGCATATTATTTATCCATATTGTTTATCCATAGCATATTATTTATCCATATAGCATATTATTTATCCACATTATTTATCCATATAGCATATTATTTATCCATATAGCATATTATTTATCCATATAGCATATTATTTATCCATATAGCATATTATTTATCCACATTATTTATCCATATAGCATATTATTTATCCATATAGCATTATTTATCCATATAGCATATTATGTGTCTATATTATTCATCCATATAGAGAACCAAAGTGTGTGGTGTCACTGCCACAAGAAGGCGCTATCCCCCTTATCACACATGACACCATAGTCATCTTAGATTGCGTCTGTTGTTAAAAAAAAAAAAATCAACCGGTCGATATGAAGCATCAACTGACTGTGAAAAGTCAGCATCAACTGACTGTGAAAAACTAATTTATTCAAAGAGTAAGAATTATTATTGTTTAATTTTTTTCTCCAAACACAGACGTTATCAAATGTAACTCAATATCATAAACAGAGTCACATAGCTGACAGAATCGCCGGGGTGGTTTGTTTATTTTGGAACACAGTTCTTATATGACACAATGCAAGATTTCACTATGGGATTTTCAATAGAAAGAATACTTCCGTGTCCCGTGACCCAGGGGTAGTGGGAGTGAGGACTTCAGGTACTCTATAGCAGTGGTTCTCAACCTGTGGGTCGGACGCCCAGGGGGGTGTCCCCAAGATTATTTTTTTTGGGGACAGGGGACAGTACACTACAGTATGTAAAAGTGACAATTTAAGGACTTTCAAGAACTTTTTTTTTTTTTTTTTCAAGAACTTTTTAATACCTTAAAGAAATGAAATTAAAAAAAAACATCACTGCATCAAAAGTAATCAACAAAACTATACTATAAAAACTGGTCAAACGTTTGGCCAAATTGTCAAATAAGAAAGAGGATTATTATTAAAAAAATGATAGCTGATCTACACGCTCACAACACCTCGCAACATGAGGCGTTGTGAGCTTGTAGATCAGCTATTTTCACAATATTTATCTGTGGAACCGAGTCAAACTAAATGCAATGCCTCAACTCCTACAAGTCTAAGTCCTTGTCAGGATGGGGGGGGGGGGGGGGTCCCCAGTTCAAATATGATTATTTTGGAGGGGTCGCGTCCTGAAAAGGTTGAGAACCACTGCTCTATAGGATATTATTCCTCCAGGCTGAGGAGGGTCTGGCTGCGTCAGACCCGCCTCAGCCTGCAGAGAGCCCACCCATCATGGTCAGTGGAGACATTTCTTCTATTTAACCAGTGCTGCTCAAGGTTCTTCATGTGCAAGACCCCCACATTGATAAATCTTTGGCCGTAGACCCCCATCTGAGTTTTTTGCCCGGGACAGAGCAGTGGTTCCGAAACTGTGTGCTCACGGTAAACCGTGGTAAAGTGTTTCCCCGTCCGGTGTGGTCGTTAATTTGGTGAGTTGTGTTGGAGGAAATTAATTATGTTCCGAGGAGGCAAATGTGTAGTGAGCAATGCAAAGTAGCCTACGCCACCCGTAAATTCATCGCGCACGTTGTGGCTAGTGTTGTGGTGACATGTGATATGTTGTTGTTGTGTTTATCCCGAAACAATGAAATGAGTGTGGCGTCAGTGTGGCGTCGGAAGCTGGGGGATTTTCCAAATGTATAGATGTGTAATATGTTATATTGTATGTATTATGTTTAATATTTTACTGTATGTTATATTATGTTTAATATGTTAAATGATGTGTAATATGTTATATTGTATTATGTTTAATATTTTATGTTATGTTATACTGTGTTTTCAGCCTCCTGGTCAGAGCTGTGTGCGTCCATCTACCAGTACTGTTCCCTCATCCCAGCCTCTCGTCACAGAGCTCCTCTCCTCATGTCCAGACTGGACCACCTGCTGCACAGCGTCAGCCTGCAGGGGTCCCAGGGGGTCCCGACAACTCCCCGGACCCCCCGGGCCCACCGGGGAGGGCCTAGAGGAGAGAGCCCGAGCCCCACATATGAACATATTCCCTGGGACGACATCGTGCTGCTCTGCATCGACCACAAGATGAAAGACTGGCCCTCTGCCGGACCCTCTGTCTGTGAAGGTCTGTGTGTGTGTGTCTGTCTGTCTGTCTGTGTGTGTGTGTGTGTGTGTGTCTGTCTGTGTCAGAGTCCTGCAACGGGCGGGGTACCCGCGGATACCCGACGGCTACCCGCGTTTGACGGGTGAAAACGGGTGAAATATATACTTTTATAAGTTCACGGGAACGGGCGGTTCTGAACTAAACGCGGGTGGGTAACATTTGATTGTGAAAATCAGAGAGCACTGTTTCCACCCAAACAACGTCACTTGTGTAACTTAACACAGCACAACAGCATGGAGCACGCCGGTCAGTTATCTTAACTCACACAAACACATTGAACATCCTGTTAAAGGACAACTTTGTTTTTTTACAACCAAGGTTTATGTTTTAGCTTGTAATTAAAGTAAATAAAAGATGAGTGTGAAAACATTTTCATTCACTGCTTTCTATAGTTTTAGCAATTTTCGCGATATTTTTTACACTGGGCAGGGGCATTCGGGCAGGTGGCTAAATAAGTCTTTTTTTGCACAATAACCCGGCGATTTCTTTATTATTATTTACAGTAGCTCTTCTAGCCCCCAATAACTCACATATGGCCATCAAAGACCACGGGACCTTTTTTATTGTGTAAAAAATACATATTTAGCCACCTGCCCGAATGCCCCCGCCCACTGAAAAAGATCGCGAAAATTGCTAAAACTATAGAAAGCAGTAAATGAAAAATTTGTGAACATTCATCTTTTATTTACTTTAATTACAAGCTAAAACATAAACCTTGGTTGTAAAAAAACAAAGTTGTCCTTTAAACCTTCAAATTAAAACCATCTGACAATGTAAACAACGACACATGCTTACTGCGTTTATGCGCATTCTTGCGTGTGGCTAAAGCTCACTCCTCCGTCTTGACGTCTTCACTTGATTTCTGACGAACCTGACCACTGAATGTAGTACTGTTGTTGAAGGCTGCTATCTTTTTCAACACATTTCAACCCACTTTTAAATTGAGTGACTGTCTGTAGGCTGTTTACATTTTACTCTGCATGTTGTTGTTATCACGGGTAAACGGGCGGACAACGGGTCCATTATTTGACGGGCGGTTCTGGTGCGTATTTTGAAATAATCACGGGTGACGGGTCGGTCTACGGATCTGATGATTGACGGGCGGGCAGTGGTGTAAAGTAACTAAGTACATTTACTCAAGTACTGTACTTAAGTACAATTTTGAGGTATTTGTACTTTACTTGAGTATTTCCAATTTCCAATACTTTTACTTCTACTCCACTACATCTCAGAGGCAAATATTGTACTTTTACTCCACTACAATTACTTGAAAACTTTAGTTACTAGTTACTTTTCAGATATAAATTATGATATTACGAAACATACATTAACCACTTTAGCCCTATTTTATACATAGGCTATTTGAAAATAGCAGATCTACAAGCTCACAACGCGTCGCTTTGCGACGCGTTGTGAGCTTGTAGATCGGCTATTTTCAAACATTTTTGTACTTTTACTTTTGGTACTTTAAGTACATTTTGATTCCAGTACTTCTGTACTTTTACTCAAGTAAATTTAGAATTCCGGACTTTTACTTGTAACAGAGTACTTCTACAGTGCAGTATTGATACTTTTACTTAAGTAAAGTATTTGAGTACTTTTTCCACCACTGCGGGCGGGGCGGGCACAGGTTCTCAAAATTGGACCCGTGCAGGACTCTGGTCTGTCTGTCTGTCTGTCTGTGTGTCTGTCTGTCTGTGTGTCTGTCCGTCTGACTGACAAGCCTCTGCTGCCCAACGTGCCACAGGTTGTTTGGACCAGTGTCCGTGCCAAAAGTCTTAGAGTTCTCAGTTTCTGCCCTTAGCCCGACCCGGCCCCGTCCCGGCCCAACATGTATGCTGATTGATATCTAATAATAATAATACTTATAATCAGTGGTGGAAAAAGTACTCAAATTCTTTACTTAAGTAAAAGTACCAATACTGCAATATAAAAATACTCTGTTACAAGTAAAAGTCCAGAATAAAAAATGTACTCGAGTAAAAGTACAAAAGTATTGGCATCAAAATGTACTTAAAGTATCAAAAGTAAAAGTACTAAATATTTGAAAATAGCCGATCTACAAGCTCACAACGCGTCGCGCTGCGACGCGTTGTGAGCTTGTAGATCTGCTATTTTCAAATAGCCTAGGTATAAAACAGGGCTAAAGTGGTTAATGTATGTTTTATAATATCATAATTTATATCTGCAAAGTAACTAGTAACTGATGTTTTCAAATAATTGTAGTGGAGTAAAAGTACAATATTTGCCTCCGAGATGTAGTGGAGTAGAAGTAAAAGTATTGGAAATTGGAAATACTCAAGTAAAGTACAAATACCTCAAAATTGTACTTAAGTACAGTACTTAAGTAAATGTACTTAGTTACTTTCCACCACTGATGCTGATTGATATCTAATAATAATAATACTTATAATGGTCTTCTGTCTGTGTGTGTATGTATTAATTATGAATTGCACGCTGGTGTTGCGCACTGAATGTCAATTTGATCTAAAAGCTCACTGAAGCTCACAAGAACCTTTCAAGCCACGAACGCCTCTGTGTTATTTTAGTTATTGCTATAGATATAGCAACATAATTTTTACATTTTTGTATCACAATTTGAAATTTGTCTCATTCACTGTGTGTGTGTGTGTGTGTGTGTGTGTGTGTGTGTGTGTGTGTGTGTGTGTGTGTGTGTGTGTGTGTGTGTGTGTGTGTGTGTGTGTGTGTGTGTGTGTGTGTGTGTGTGTGTGTGTGTGTGTGTGTGTGTGTGTGTGTGTAGAATCAATCACTGAGGACGGGGAGGTGTTGGTGTATTTCCTCACAGAGACACTAGGGGGCTTCCAGCCCCCTGAGGAGTGGTCCCAAGCTGTGAGACGCACACACACACTGAGACAGCAGAAAGACAGGTACACACACACACACACTGAGACAGCAGAAAGACAGGTACACACACACACACACACACACTGAGACAGCAGAAAGACAGGTACACACACACACACACACACTGAGACAGCAGAAAGACAGGTACACACACACACACACACTGAGACAGCAGATAGACAGGTGCGTGCGCACACACACACACACACTGAGACAGCAGATAGACAGGTACGCGCACGCACGCACACACACACACACACACACTGAGACAGCAGATAGACAGGTTCGCACACACACACACACACACACACACTGAGACAGCAGAGAGACAGGTACGCACACGCACACGCACACACACACACACACACACACACACACACACACACACACACACACACACACACACGTACACTCACTGAGACAGCAGATAGACGGGTACACACGCGCATACACACACACGCTTATTTTTTGTCCATTTTTGCCTATTAGCCTGCATGTGTAAAGTGTTTAACATTGAACTGTGTGTGTGTGTGTGTGTGTGTGTCCTCAGGGTGGCTGCAGACAGTGGCGGACCCCCCACCTCCACACCCTTCAGATCACAGATGTTCTCCCGGAGCCGCTTGGACCCCGCCCAGCCCCCTGCCGGCCCGCCGCTGGACGTCACACACACCCCCAGCGCCCTGGACCTGTTACCTCAAAGAGTGTTAGAACGCCTGCATGAAGAGACCGCTCTGAGCCACAGGTACACACACACACATTTATACAAAGATGTTTGGGCCTGCAAAGCAACCAAAGACATGACACCCCCAGAGCTTCAAGATATGATCCAACCCTACAACCAGTGGTGGAAAAAGTACTCAAATGTTTTACTTAAGTAAAAGTATCAATACTGCAATGTAGAAGTACTCCGTTACAAGTAAAAGTCCCGAATTCAAAATGTACTTGAGTAAAAGTACAAAAGTATTGGTATCAAAATGTACTTAAAGTACCAAAATTAAAAGTACTAAAATGTTTGAAAATAGCAGATCTACAAGCTCACAACACGTCGCATCGCGACGTGTTGTGAGCTTGTAGATCGGCTATTTTCAAATAGCTAGGTATAAAATAGAGCTATAGTGGTTACTGTATGTTTTATAATGTAATAATTTACATCTGCAAAGTAACTAGTAACTAAATAATTGTAGTGGAGTAAAAGTAGAATATTTTCCTCAGAGATGTAGTGGAGTAGAAGTAAAAGTACTGAAAATTAGAAATACTCCAGTAAAGTAAAGATTCCTCAAAAGTGTACTTAAGTACAGTACTTGAGTAAATGTACTTAGTTACTTTACACCACTGCCTACAACCCCTCCCGCTCACTCAGATCAGCTAACACAGTAATGCTGTCTGAACCTTCCCTAAAACACCCTGGACAACGCTCCACACGTCCTAGACTCTTCTCTCTTCCCTAAAACACCCTGGACAACGCTCCACACGTCCTACACTCTTCTCTCTTCCCTAAAACACCCTGGACAACGCTCCACACGTCCTAGACTCTTCTCTCTTCCCTAAAACACCCTGGACAACGCTCCACACGTCCTAGACTCTTCTCTCTTCCCTAAAACACCCTGGACAACGCTCCACACGTCCTAGACTCTTCTCTCTTCCCTAAAACACCCTGGACAACGCTCCACACGTCCTAGACTCTTCTCTCTTCCCTAAAACACCCTGGACAACGCTCCACACGTCCTAGACTCTTCTCTCTTCCCTAAAACACCCTGGACAACGCTCCACACGTCCTAGACTCTTCTCTCTTCCCTAAAACACCCTGGACAACGCTCCACACGTCCTAGACTCTTCTCTCTTCCCTAAAACACCCTGGACAACGCTCCACACGTCCTAGACTCTTCTCCCTTCCCTAAAACACCCACCACACGTCCTAGACTCTTCTCCCTTCCCTAAAACACCCTGGACAACGCTCCACACGTCCTAGACTCTTCTCTCTTCCCTAAAACACCCTGGACAACGCTCCACACGTCCTAGACTCTTCTCTCTTCCCTAAAACACCCTGGACAACACTCCACACATCCTAGACTCTTCTCCCTTCCCTAAAACACCCTGGACAACGCTCCACACGTCCTAGACTCTTCTCTCTTCCCTAAAACACCCTGGACAACGCTCCACACGTCCTAGACTCTTCTCCCTTCCCTAAAACACCCTGGACAACGCTCCACACGTCCTAGACTCTTCTCCCTTCCCTAAAACACCCTGGACAACGCTCCACACGTCCTAGACTCTTCTCTCTTCCCTAAAACACCCTGGACAACGCTCCACACGTCCTAGACTCTTCTCTCTTCCCTAAAACACCCTGGACAACGCTCCACACGTCCTAGACTCTTCTCTCTTCCCTAAAACACCCTGGACAACGCTCCACACGTCCTAGACTCTTCTCTCTTCCCTAAAACACCCTGGACAACGCTCCACACGTCCTAGACTCTTCTCTCTTCCCTAAAACACCCTGGACAACGCTCCACACGTCCTAGACTCTTCTCCCTTCCCTAAAACACCCTGGACAACGCTCCACATGTCCTAGACTCTTCTCCCTAGAATTTACCTTGTTGTTTATTGACTAGAGTTCATGTTTACTCTGCTTATTACAATTTCACACATGTCAATGGCTCTGCTTAAGATTGTAAGATAAAAAGAACATAAGATAGAAAAGTATAAGTTGAACAACTAGACTCGGAAGTCTCGCGCTGTGATTGGCCAGTAGTCAGGAAGTGTGCCTCCTCTAACATGGCGGCCGCGATACAGACGCCCCAGACTCTGAGGAGGCGTCTACCTTTATATGTCTATGGGAGTACTTACAGTGACAAATATCACCCCACCCCCTAATGTTTGTTTCTTCCTGCAGGAGCACAGAGCAGCTCCAGGACTGGCTGAACGCGGACCCTGTGGAGCACCTGGCCACGCCCCTCTTCATGCCCTCTTCCACCCTGCTAGCCACGCCTACCCTGCTGGCCACACCCACCTGGACACTGCCGACGCACCACAGTGCCACCAACAGGCCTCCATGGGTAAGACAGCCCAGTCCTCTGATTTGTGCAAAAACAGCCCAGTCCTCTGATTTGTGCAAAAACAGCCCTGTCCTCTGATTTGTGCAAAAACAGCCCTGTCCTCTGATTTGTGCAAAAACAGCCCTGTCCTCTGATTTGTGCAAAAACAGCCCTGTCCTCTGATTTGTGCAAAAACAGCCCTGTCCTCTGATTTGTGCAAAAACAGCCCTGTCCACTGACTGGTGAAAAAACAGCCCTGTCCACTGATTGGTGCAAAAACAGCCCTGTCCTCTGATTTGTGCAAAAACAGCCCTGTCGTCTGATTTGTGCAAAAACAGCCCTGTCCTCTGATTTGTGCAAAAACAGCCCTGTCCTCTGATTTGTGCAAAAACAGCCCTGTCCACTGATTGGTGCAAAAACAGCCCTGTCTACTGATTGGTGCAAAAACAGCCCTGTCCTCTGATTTGTGCAAAAACAGCCCTGTCCTCTGATTTGTGCAAAAACAGCCCTGTCCTCTGATTTGTGCAAAAACAGCCCTGTCCTCTGATTTGTGCAAAAACAGCCCTGTCCTCTGATTTGTGCAAAAACAGCCCTGTCCACTGACTGGTGAAAAAACAGCCCTGTCCACTGATTGGTGCAAAAACAGCCCTGTCCTCTGATTTGTGCAAAAACAGCCCTGTCGTCTGATTTGTGCAAAAACAGCCCTGTCCTCTGATTTGTGCAAAAACAGCCCTGTCCTCTGATTTGTGCAAAAACAGCCCTGTCCACTGATTGGTGCAAAAACAGCCCTGTCTACTGATTGGTGCAAAAACAGCCCTGTCCTCTGATTTGTGCAAAAACAGCCCTGTCCTCTGATTTGTGCAAAAACAGCCCTGTCCTCTGATTTGTGCAAAAGCAGCCCTGTCCACTGATTGGTGCAAAAACAGCCCTGTCCTCTGATTGGTGCAAAAACAGCCCTGTCCTCTCATTTTTGCAAAAACAGCCCTGTCCTCTGATTTGTGCAAAAACAGCCCTGTCCACTGATAAGTGCAAATACCGCCCTGTCCTCTGACTGAAGACACATCACAATTATCTTTCTTCCAACCGATGCAGTGGTCATTTTGGCACCCAGCACATGTCTCCCATTGCACTCAGCACCCATCACATGTCTCCCATTGCACCCAGCACCCATCACATGTCTCCCGTTGCACCCAGCACCCATCACATGTCTCCCATTGCACCCAGCACCCATCACATGTCTCCCATAGCACCCATCACATGTCTCCCATTGCAGTCAGAACTGTAGACTCATTCCCAATTTTCTGCCGTAATCTGAAGACTCACCTCTCCAGACTCTACTTTAGCAGACCATGCAGTCTTATGCAAAGGTTAAAATGTAATTTAGATCGCATGTTATTTAGACAGATGTTTGGTTCATTGTTGACCTGGAATCCTGTAGTTTATATTGTTTCAATCTACAGATAATTTATTTTTTTCATCTTAAATTTTTATCATCATTTCGCAACCCATTTTTTCACCCAGTGCCAATTTCTTATGTAATCCTGGGTGCTACTCTCCCTCTGCTAGCCTAGGGAGAGCCCAAAACTGAGCTCATGCCTTCAATGCATGAGGAGCTAGCAAGCCGCTTCTTATCACCTGACAGGGGGGAGTTTCCCCGGTTGGACGCAGCACGTGGAAGGAACAAGTTATTCCAACCAGTTCCTTTCCCCTCCATCAGATTATTATAATTTTTGGACAGTTCAGAAACCCTCTGTAAACTAGGATAACAGGTAAACAATGTCTAAATAACATGCTATCTAAATAACATGTACATTTGAAACTATGGGACACCAGGTAAACAATGAGCCTAGCATCTGTCTTAACAGATCTAAATGACGTTTTAACATTGTGGTCAAGAAAAACAAGCCGAAGTAACAAAAAAACGTGAGAACAAAATGACCACGTTATGTCTGCATGGTCGTCATAACTAGGTCAAATGCTAGGAGGTGTCTGAAGAGTTGACTCTTCAGATTATTATTATTATTATTTGACATTTGAGGCCCCTTATACTCATCAAGCTGAACCCCCCCCCCCCTGTGTTCTAGGAGGCGAAGCCCGAAGAGACGTCCAGGAAGACGCCTCTGTCTCTGTCCTCCAGAGGGACATCGGTGTCTCTGTCCAGACGTCTCCAGGACCTCCACCGTCAGATAGCAGCGGGTCAGGAGGAGGAACTGTCCTTCAGACTGAAACTGGACAACCTGATGAGCATCGTAGACGACTGAGATGAGCATCGTAGACGAATGAGTCTAACAAACTGGACAACCTGATGAGCATCGTAGACGACTGTAGTCTAAACATTGTAGTCTGAGTCTAACAAACCGTGGTTCTCAAGCGCTTTTTAATTCCAAGGAAACTCCCTTGACTCTGAGCGTGTGCAAGTTGGAACCAAATGTACCCGTACGGGTCCATTTGGTTCCAACTTGTACACGCTCAGAGTTACAGGTCTTTAAGGGTCCATTTGGAACTCACTCAAGGAACCCTGACGGTCCCGGACAGACCCCCCCACTTTGAGAGCCACTGGTCTCCAAACATCGTGTTTCACGTTTTACATCTACAAGCTTGTGGATCGCCAGTTTCTTTCGTAGTGTGACATAAGTATAAATCAGCTTTAATGATTACATACATTGATGGATTGGATTGATTGACGGCACATGTTATCATTTCCTATGTGTCCCATTAAGAAATGCAAACAAAAGTTTAGTGCATGTTTCTACACAAATGTTCAGAAATCGTAACAAAATAGCACATCATCCACATTGTTTAGAAGTTTCTTGCATTTCTTGAGAGATTACGTTGAGTTTAGACGTGTTTAAAACTATCCATCATATTTTGATATTATGCCTTTGTCTTAAAGGAATACCTTACAAAAAAATATATATGTTTTTCTTATCAATTACTCACCCCGTGAAGCCTTGAATTCATGGACATTTTTATTTTAGTTTTTCTCTTATTCCTGAGCCAATAATCCAATATTTGAATAGTTGAAGTTGATAGGAGATCAATCTTAACAAGAGCTAAATCATATTTAAAACATTCTCTTTGAACCTGGATCATCAGTGATGACACAGTGAGAGCTGTTGTGGAGTTTATATTATTATTGTATATAGTTTTGCTTTGGTCTCCTACCACCTATACAGTACCACCAAAAATCCATTAAATCAAGGCTTCAGTAATTGAGATAAGGTGAAGTATTCCATTAAAACAAGACTGAAGTATTGTCAGGTTTTTGGTTAAGTGTTTTTAATGTTTTACGAGCAGTTTTAGTTGAGCAGTTTTCCTTTTGTATTTAATAACATAAAAAATGTGTTAATATTGATGCCGATTTTTGGCCAAAATGTAAAAACTACAGTAGAACAAGTGAAATTCTCCTTTTCTTTTTTTATTTTATCTGCTGTGCTACTGTTTTGTTTTTGTCTTTTTAAGCTTTTTTTGTCAAACATTGAATAAAACTTCACATTTACATTCTCCTACAAAATCATTTCACTTTACTTGTCAAAATAAGTGTTAAGTAGCTCTACATTGTAATAGTAATCATTGCTATGGAGTGTTTGTTCAGTAACAGTGTGAAATAGCTCTACATTGTGATAGTCATTGCTATGGAGTGTTTGTTCAGTAACAGGGGTCTCCCTGTCTTCAGCTCAAGTCAACAGATAATATATTTTCAAGAGGATACCAATTTCATCCAATCAGGAGAGAGAACTCATACAGGATAAACAACTGGAATTGAAGTGATGACTCAAAGAAATGAGCAGACAAAATTGGAACTGGAACATTATAAATTTGAAATCGTTTTTGGTTCTGTTCTATTATTAACATTAACATGTAGACTTCTTACATTATAACAAATGTATAAAGCTACAATTATAAAGCTCATAATTTTAATATATAAACCAAAACATAACGCTCATTCCATCACCAGGATTTCCTGGTTTCCGTTCTCATTTGAACAGTGGATCCGGTTTAGAGCCCGGTTTCCTTATCGGGTCATTTTCACGCACACATGCACGCACCGTTTCCGTATCCGCTCTAGAACGGATAAGCAAGCAACCTGCAAACAAAGCCACTTGATCCCAGTCTGACCAAAAGAATGGCTCTGCTCCCACCTTGTGGTGATAATGGAAAATAGCACACCTGTCCTCTCATTCACTCCCCAAACAGTTTGCAGGATACTGTATGCAGTGGTTTTCAAACTTTTGAAATATTTTCAAAAATAGATGTACAAGCTTGCAGCGTGGCACAAAATGATGCGTTGTGAGCTTGTACGTCTGCTATTTTTGAATAACCAACGTATGAATGATTAAAGTGGTTAAAATGATTGTGATACTATGAACTACTTTTGCTGGGGACCCCCTGGACACCTGGGGGTCCCCAGACCCCACTTTGAGAACCACTGCTGCATCGGGTGTTAAGTATCTGTCGTATACTGTCGTTCATTGCTTTGTTTTTGTGATGTTTCCTCTTTTTGATGCCTGACTATTGTGTTGCTGTTCTTAGCTTTTCTTGTATTTTACTCTTTCTCCATGTCTGTTCCACCTGTTGAGTGAATATATCCTCTACTAATGATCAGTGGTGGAAAGTAACTAAGTACATGTACTCAAGTACTGTACTTAAGTACAATTTTGAGGTACTTTTACTTTACTGGAGTATTTCCAATTGTCTATACTTTTACTTCAACTCCACTACATCTCAAAGGCAAATATTGTACTTTTACTGCACTACAATTATTTGAAAACTTTAGTTACTTTGTAGATTTTGATTATTATTGCAAAACACACATTAACCACTTCAGCCCTATTTAAACGCTGGCTATTCGAAAATAGCCGACCTACAAGCTCACAACGCGTCGCGATGTGACACGTTGTGAGCTTGTAGATCGGTTATTTTCAAAGGATTTGTATACATTTTAGACATAACTTGTGAAACGGGACATTCTGCATAATGAGTACTTTTACTTGGTACTTTAATGACCCCTGGCTAATAAGCCTTATATGCCTTAATACATTATAATTGCCCTCTATAACAAAAATTTAACTCACCTTAAATATTAATTTAGAAACAGTTAATCTTTTACTCAAGCGGGACAACGCCCCGTCATAAGTTGATGATGTCATTTCTCCATGTGTGGTCTAGCCCTATGGAATTTATGTGCAAATAAAAACCAACTTAATACTTCCTACGGTTCGTATGAGCATCAAATCAATTTTAATTATGTTTTATTTGCACATGCATTACATGCATTCATCACACAGTCAGCTTGAATGTGTTTGTGGAGAGACGCTGTTTATGTCTTGTGAGAGGATTATCACATGCACGCACACACACGCTCACACATCAGATTTCCCCACGTCTTAAAAGCAGATAAAGATAATCCAATCAAATGAATGAGATAAACATATTATACTATTACTTGGTGATTTCTTTATCGAGGGAAGTTATCCAGTATGACATATCTGTGACCGTGTGTCAAAAGTCTGTGAAGCTTTGCTTTCAGTATGTGGTGTGAGCCCTTGTGCAGCAATAAGTGCAACTAAAGGTTTGTGGTAAGTGTTGATCAGTGGTGCACATGGGCTTGGAGGAATTGGAGCTCATTCCTCCATACAGAACATCTTCAACTCTGGGATGTTGGTGGCTTTCCTCACATGAACTGCTCACTTCAGGTGCTTCCACAACATTTCTATTGGATTAAGGTCAGGACTTTGACTTGGACGTTCCAAAACAACGCTGTCTCCTCCTCTTCATCATGCTTCATCCATGTCCTTATGTGACGGTGGCCAACTGTGTCACATTTGACTTGCCAATTTAATGGCACCCTTTTTTAATCCTTTCAATTAAATTCACAATGGATTCACAATAATAAAATATAGGTTGCACATTAAAGTGCGGGGTGCATAATTATCGTGAATACCAATGGATCACTTGCAGACTACGCCACTCAGGTTTGTTATAGGAGCCTAATAACTCCTCCACTAACACCTTTCTTTTCAGGCTCTACACAGGTTCGAGTTAAACCAGGTAAGTACTTAAACTTGAGACTTGATTGAGAACAACACTTTTAAAACCCAGGAGAAAACGGAGACTGACAAATGGCTAAAAAGGGTGAATATACATTTATTAAGAATTTCCCTAATACAAGAGGCCTCTGTGCCTTTAAAATACAAATAAGAAAGAAACACAATATAATCCTAAAATAATCCTAAACTCCTATGGCGCCAACTAACTAACTAAAATGCAATACAAAAAGATAATGGGGCTGGACATGTGCAAATGATAGCAGAGTGCAAAATAACAGGGCGCAACAATAACTTAATTTAAAGGACGACTTCACCGCTTTTCAACCTATCTTCATATAATTGGTCCTCACTAATACTCATGATAAAATGGTACAATTTTTTTCTACTTGGCCTGTGTCTCATAGGAGGACTGTGGACAGTCCAGAAACCGTCTACCAGTGACATCATCGTTAGGCATGATTTTCTTTTTCCAACAAGATTTCAAATTTTTTATTTAGATTTTTATTAACACGAGAACAATGGCTTCTTTTATTGCATTGCAACTTTCCAGGAATAGAAAGCCTGCAGTTTCTATTAGCTTGGATTCCCCATTGATGATGTCACTGGTAGATGGGACTCTGAACTGTCCACAGCCCTCCTCTGAGACACAGACGAGTAGATTTTTTTTTTAACCATTTTATCATGAGTATTAGTGAGGACCAATTATATGAAGATAGGTTGAAAAGGGGTGAAGTCGTCCTTTAAGTAAAGTGCCAAATGCTGTTAAAGTGCGCTGTGTGCTATAATAACTTCAAGACCAAACTCATGAGTGCAAATGGGGGGTTTGCGGTGGGGAGAGGACCAAGCAGGTAATCTTCTAGTTCCACATCATCATCATCTTCAATCTGAAATCACAAAAGCAGGGGCCAGTTCATCCGTTCCCAGATAATATACTGCGAGGCTCTAACTCAAATCAAACTTTATTTATATAGCACATTTAAAAACGACTGTCGCCGACCAAAAGTGCTGTACAGGTCAACAAAACAAGAACAACAAGTACAAAATACAGTCAAAGTACAATTAAGTCATGAGCAATTACAAACACAAATCAAAGTTTAAGGCTTAATTTTGGTTAAAAGCCAGGACAAAACAGTAAGTCTTGAGTAGGGACTTAAAAACCACAATGGACTGGGCGGATCTAATGAAAAGGGGTAGATCGTTCCAGAGCCTGGGGGCAGCCACGGCGAAAGCGCGGTCACCCCTGGTTCTCAGTTTGGCAGTTACTGTGGGAGTCATTAAAGAGAGGTGAGTTGACCGTAGGGCTCTAGGTGGGTTGTGGTGTTCAAACTCAGTGGGTTTACACAGCTAGTGTTGCATAAGACGGTACTTACAACGACGGCAGGTATTAACCTGCCGCTGCGTTGGTTGCGCGTGCAACACTGTAGCCACCCCGTCGTCCTTGGCTCGCTCCAGGTCCCGCTCCGTTCGATCACTTGGTCACTGTTGAATTCACTGCTTTTCCAGGCTCATCTCCTCCTCTGCATGCTCTGGTCTCTCGCAGGGTTCCTTGTCCACACGGCGTCTCACACTATCTCGGTGGTGTGAGTACTCGCCCTTGGTCCCTCTTACCGCCCCAATGCACTGGTCTTTTCTCGGTTCACACTCGGCTTCCTCACCAGCTCCTACACACAACCTTCCTCGTTGCTCTCTCCTTTTTGAATGAGCGCGGCTCTAGTTCATGTCCTGCTCACCGTGCCCTCCTCACTCTCGATTGGCCGCCGGTGACGTCGCCTACTAAGGGATTGGGCAGTGGGGACCACGCCCGAGTGTCTGTCAGCGTCTCAGCTGTTTGCTGTCATTGACACTTAGTGCTGCTAAGTGGCTTGGGGACCGGGGGAAAACATTGTCCAACAATAAACGAATACATTAAGACATCAAAATACAGGCTTTAAAAGGGGTTAAGAGATGAAAAACATGCATGAATAAATAACAGAAAAATAATAAGAATACCCCGTTTTCCCCCCTGTCACATTCCCCCCCACTTTTCCGTTAGCAGTCCCTGCTGACTTTACACATCTCTGTACCTGGCGGGTGGTTGTCCAAAGTTGGCCCTCCCCGACCTCCTAGGACCACTTTGGTCCACTGGACCGGGGAAAAACCCATAACACTGTCTCCATTCAGGCTCTCTCTGTACGGGCACCGGGACAGGCGTAGCGCTCGCCGTCGGCTGCCTAGGAGCTATAAACACTTTTAATGCATTTCGGTGAATAGTTTGAGCATGACCCCCCTTTTCAGGTCGAATGCGGTACACCTCCCCAGCGTCTCCCACCCGTTCTATTACCACAACAGGCTCTGGGTCCAACCATGGGCCGTGTCGATCCTTATTCCTCACCCACACTCGCTCTCCTGGTAATAAAGGTGTTATACCTGCTTTGCGGTCATAGACGCGCTTTCGTGGTGCCGCCGTCTGCAACGGACATGATACTAGGACTGGATGTGAGAGGGCCCGAGGCTCTGACCTGACTCTCCGCGGGCTGCAGGCAACACAACCCTGTTGGAATCGACGCACCGCCCCCTCCATGCCAGGCCAGTAGAAGCGGCGCTGGAGTTGTGCCAATGTCCATCCCACCCCAGCATGCGCATTAGTGACATGTATCCCTCTCCACACCTCCTTCTTCCTGGATCCTGGACAGACAAATTGTGAATATTCTCTTCTCGTATACTGATCAGTCACTCGGCGATATAATACATTGTCTACCACTTTTAAGCGGGTCCATTCCTGTAGCAGTTGGCGCGCCTCTGGTGTCCAATTCCTCCTCTCGGCTGTAGGGGGCTTTCTCCTCTCCACACATCTTTTTACTACCTGGATGTCGGGGTCCCGGTTCTGCGTTGCGCACCATTCATCCCCAGCCCACCCATCTCGCCTTGCCGCTGGCGTCAGCTCCACAGCCCCCACGACACCCGTCTGTACGGGAAATCGAGAAAATGCGTCTGCGTTTGCATTATTTTTGCCGGTCGGTATTTAATCTCAAACGTGAAAGAACTTCAAAGCTAATTGGGCCGCCCACCGCTGCTCCACCGCCCCCAACCTGGCTGTCTGGATTATTGTCAGTGTAAATAGTGAATTTGGCACCAGTTAAATAGTCCTTAAACTTTTCGGTCACGGCCCACTTTACGGCCAAAAGTTCTAATTTAAAGGAACTATAATTTGCATCATTTTGTTCTGTGGGATTGAGACCGCGACTCGCATAAGCGACGACTCGTTCTTGGCCTTCCTGGACCTGGGCTAGGACCGCTCCCAGCCCACGGCCACTGGCATCAGTATATACGACAAAGGGCTGGTCATAATCGGCATAGGCCAGCACCGGGGCCTGCGTAAGAGCAGCTTTTAACGCATCAAAGGACGCTTGGCATTCGGAGGACCATACAATTTTACACAAGTGAGACTTAACATCATTGGGAATACCGATCAGCAGATTATTCAAGGGCCTCGCAATGGCAGCAAAGGAGGACACGAAGTGACGATAATATCCCGCTAAACCTAGAAAAGCGCGGACCTCCCGAACGGTCGCAGGTGGTGCCCAGTCCCTCACAGCAGCCACCTTCTCGGGGTCAGGTCGCACCCCTTTCCTGTCAACGACATGGCCCAAGAACTTTACCTCCTGTTGCAGGAGCTTGCACTTATCCAACCGCAACTTCAATCCATGTTGCGACAGCCGTTGGAACACGCGGTCCAGATGCAGCATGTGAGAGGAGAAATCAGGTGAGTATACGATAATATCATCAAGGTACACTAATAAAGACTCAGTCACCTGACCGCTCAAGCACTGCTGCATAAGTCTCTGGAATGTGGCTGGCGCGTTACACAGCCCGAATGGCATCCTTTGAAATTCGAATAGGCCCAGAGGGGTAGTGAAGGCCGTCTTCTCTCTGTCTCGAGGGTCCATTCCCACCTGCCAGTATCCGCTGGCTAGATCGAGGGTGGAGAACCACTGCGCTTTGGTCAGGCTGGTCAGTGTCTCTTCAATCCGTGGCAGGGGGAAAGCGTCCTTATGGGTTACTGCATTCAGCTTGCGATAGTCCACGCAAAAGCGCCAGCTGCCATCTCTCTTCTTTACTAGCACAATAGGTGCGGCCCACGGGCTACAGCTCTCCGTGATGACTCCCTTCTCCAACATGTCACTCAACAGGGTCTTCATCTCTTTGTACATCGAGGGGGGTAACGGCCGATGCCTCTCTCGGATAGGTGCAGCTTCTCCGGTCGGGATCTGGTGCTGCACTAGGTCGGTCCGACCAAAGTCCTCATCGTGGACCGCGAACACCTTCTTCCACTTATACAACATCGCTTGCAGCTCCTCCTGCTGCTCTCCAGGTAGGTCCATGCGCTCGCCCAGCGCCCGCATCTCCTCTGGTAACGTCTGGATAGGTTCATCATCTTCTACGCTCACGAAAGACACCTCCACTTCTCCGTCACTTCCCATGGACAGGTTCAGGTCCCTCCAACCCCGGACATCAGCCTCGTCTACTGGATAGAGTCTTCCCAACTTCTGGTGACGGTCCAAGAACAGGTTGTAGGCATGGGGGTTGCAGATCCGCACCGGGACTCGACCTCCTCTCACCGTGACCAGGGCACGGGCTACTCCAAGGTCCCTGCCGTCAGGTACGGCCTCCATCAGGGCTTCATAATTAGTTCCACTTGGTCCTTTCCAGGTCCGACCCCACACCACTACTTCGCTCTTGGCTGGGACACGAATCCTCTGGTGACCTATGGGCCACACATAGCCCAGGGATCCATCCTCCTTGGTCACTGCTTCCACCCTCCTGCAGGCGGCGAAGGCATCTTTCCATAGGCTCCTCTTCTGTGGAAGAGGAAAAGCAGACCTCCCAGGCCATTTAAATAACACGTACCAACAGGCTTGTACAACGTTCATTCCGATTATCAAAGGTTGGTTGCAATGTTCATCTTTCACAATCACGACCCCCCTCCCTGGTATCTCCACTCCTTCCAATTTCAGGTCCAGTATTGCATAGCTAACAGGGCGTTCTAGTTTAACTGGGGCTGGTTGGCTCTACAGAATCTTGCTATGTGCCCCGGTTCTCTACATTGGCGACATATTGGCCTACCTCCCTCGTCCCACTCGTTGCGCTGGTACGGTGCGTAACGGCGCTCAGGCGGAGGCGGAGTGCGCTGTCGTGGCTCCGCGTTAGCCGGTTGGAAGAGTGGCCGCAGCTCTTTCAATAGCTCCTTTGTTAGCCCCTGCATCTGCGCTTTCACATCATCCATGATCTCTCGTTTCAGGTTCGCTTTCCAGGTGGAATCCTGTGGTGGTTGGGGAACAGGTTCAGGTTCAACGGCATGGCATGTTATTTCAGCAGTTCTCATACCTCCATGTTCGGTGTCTAGTAAGAGGGCCTCTTCCCGAAGTGCTGCGAAATCTTCCTCTGGGTTTCGTCGGGCATAAACCCGTAGTGCTTGGCCCAAAGGGCCCTCGGACAGCCCCATGAGCAACTGTTCCCGGAGGACGGCATCGGAGGGAGCGGTGTCGAGGTTGTCTCGCCGCAGCCCACAATACAGCTCTCTAAGCCTTAGAATAAATGCCTGTACACTCTCTCCTGACCGCTGGGTGCAGCCATAAAATTCTGACCTGATCTGTGAGACGGGCACTGTTTCCTTATATAAAGTATCGAGGTATTTGAAGATTTTTGCCACAGTATCTCGTTCCTCCTCATCCACTACACTAATTTGCCGTTTAGCCTCATCTGTTAATGATTTTATTACAACTGCAACTTTTTTTATTTCGGTTAAATCCTGTGTACTTAATAACCCTTTTATCTGTTCCTTCCATTCCCTATACCTCCCCTCACCTTCGGTACCGCCGAACCTGGGCAGCCACGGGGCTCCTGGATAAACTGGCATCATCATCATAGTCACTTTTTTTCTAATATAACAAAATCCCAAAAAAACAATTATAGCAGTTCAGTTTCTCCGGGTTTTTTTTTTTGTTGTTCTCTACACCTGGTCCTGCCGCGCTACGCCAAATATGTGACGGTGGCTAACTGTGTCACATTTGACTTGCCAATTTAATGGCACCCTTTTTTAATCCTTTCAATTAAATTCACAATGGATTCACAATAATAAAATATAGGTTGCACATTAAAGTGCGGGGTGCATAATTATCGTGAATACCAATGGAACAAATCACTTGCAGACTACGCCACTCAGGTTTGTTATAGGAGCCTAAGAACTCCTCCACTAACACCTTTCTTTTCAGGCTCTACACAGGTTCGAGTTAAACCAGGTAAGTACTTAAACTTGATTGAGAACAACACTTTTAAACCCAGGAGAAAACGGAGACTGAAAAATGGCTAAAAAGGGTGAATATACATTTATTAAGAATTTCCCTAATACAAGAGGCCTCTGTGCCTTTAAAATACAAATAAGAAAGAAACACAATATAATCCTAAAATAATCCTAAACTCCTATGGCGCCAACTAACTAACTAAAATGCAATACAAAAAGATAATGGGGCTGGACATGTGCAAATGATAGCAGAGTGCAAAATAACAGGGCGCAACAATAACTTAATTTAAGTAAAGTGCCAAATGCTGTTAAAGTGCGCTGTGTGCTATAATAACTTCAAGACCAAACTCATGAGTGCAAATGGGGGGTTTGCGGTGGGGAGAGGACCAAGCAGGTAATCTTCTGTAATCTTCTAGTTCCACTTCATCATCATCTTCAATCTGAAATCACAAAAGCAGGGGCCAGTTCATCCGTTCCCAGATAATATACTGCGAGGCTCTAACTCAGTGGGTTTACACAGCTAGTGTTGCATAAGACGGTACTTACAACGACGGCAGGTATTAACCTGCCGCTGCGTTGGTTGCGCGTGCAACACTGTAGCCACCCCGTCGTCCTTGGCTCGCTCCAGGTCCCGCTCCGTTCGATCACTTGGTCACTGTTGAATTCACTGCTTTTCCAGGCTCATCTTCTCCTCTGCATGCTCTGGTCTCTCGCAGGGTTCCTTGTCCACACGGCGTCTCACACTGTCTCTGTGGTGTGAGTACTCGCCCTTGGTCCCTCTTACCGCCCCAATGCACTGGTCTTTTCTCGGTTCACACTCGGCTTCCTCACCAGCTCCTACACACAACCTTCCTCGTTGCTGTCTCCTTTTTGAATGAGCGCGGCTCTAGTTCATGTCCTGCTCACCGTGCCCTCCTCACTCTCGATTGGCCGCTGGTGACGTCGCCTACTAGGGGATTGGGCAGTGGGGACCACGCCCGAGTGTCTGTCAGCGTCTCAGCTGTTTGCTGTCATTGACACTTAGTGCTGCTAAGTGGCTTGGGGACCGGGGGAAAACATTGTCCAACAATAAACGAATACATTAAGACATCAAAATACAGGCTTTAAAAGGGGTTAATAGATGAAAAACATGCATGAATAAATAAATAAATAAATAATAATAAGAATACCCCGTTTTCCCCCCTGTCACACTTACACTCTTACAAACAAAGACTCAAGGAGGCTCCTGGACCAATTATCTTTCAATTATCTTTTACCCCCTCATCACTGATTTATTTATTTCAGGATTTATTTCATATTGATATTCATTCCATAGACATATTTTATAGCTGTGTTTTTTTGTTTGTTTGTTTATATTGTATTATTTATGGTCATTCCACAGCTGTGTTGTGTAAAATGGGCTTGAATAAAACTAGCTCCACTTGTGCCTTCAGTTTGCCTCCCAGGGCAGTTAGAACACCTCCAATGCTGTATGTGAACATTCCTTCTGTACCTTGATGAAGACTGAGGCCTTGTGGTATTTTTTTTATCATGCCTGTTTAAATAAACACTTTAAATACATTCATCTCCTTGCTGTACTAAACCACTTTCAACCTGGTGTGCCTATTTTGGCCACGTCATTATAGTTGAAAATTTACCCCAAAAAAATGCAAACGTTTTCCAATTTTCTATTTTTTTCCCCCCCCCCAACAATATGTCCAGTAGCTGATATACATGCTCACAACACGTTGCAATGTGACACGATGGGTTTGGATTAAGAAGGAGGATGATGAGAACATCTATTTGATCACTGTTATCAATCTTTCCTGACCATCTCACCTGATTACCAAAAACAATGCCTCACATTCAATAACAGCTTTTCTTATGTAAACAGTAAAACCACTGTATTTAATCTGCATTGCTTGTCAACCTTGAGTTACCTGCTCTGGCAGACACACACACACAAACTGTGCAGCTAATCTGTATTATTGGTTTGCTGCGTGTTGGCAAAGACAGATTGGGGGCTGAAATCTTGAGCCGAACAGCCACTGTTTCTCTCGCAGAAAGATACACCACCCTGTGCAGAAGTAGCTTTGTACTTGCTACAAAGCAAGCTCATAGCTTTGTGTAGCGTTTTTTTTTTTTTGCTACTTTTGTTCAGGACTGTTGTGCCCAGGCCTTTACTAAAGGTCCATATTGATAGTTTGTGAGTAAGCAGGCCACAGTCCACAAAGAGTTAATGCTTCCCATCAAGGACACAGGGACATCAGACAGGAAGAGCTTGCACTGTTTAATTCGTCCAATTATTCTCTCAACATGGACTCGAAGATGTGCAATCTCCTGGGTATTGTTCACATGTTCTGCTGGCATCTGGCTCTGTTTTGAGAGGAAGGGTGGGCGATACAGTTTACCTGGGATACAGTCCTCTATCAAAAATCCCTTGTCGGCCATCACAGCCATATCCTCCTTCAGCAGGCCTTGGAGGCCTGACTGCTTAAACAGCTCCTTATCACTGATAGAGCCAGCATACAGGTCTGAGATGAAGGTGACTGCTCCATGAGGTGCCATACCGATCGAGCCCTTCAGGGTGGAATGGGACTTGTAGGATGAGAACATCTCACTCTGAAGAGGCAAACTTTCTGGCTGTTGGCATCTCAGCTCTGTTCAGTCGACAATCACCTACAAAATGAAGTAACATCAGACATTATTTTTCCCACAAAATTATCCCCTTCTATAATAATTAGTTAGACTAAGAAAACACGGTTATCAGGTTTTAACAATGTCTGGAGAGATACAATGGGCCTCATTCACTAGTTGTTTACACCCATATTTTGAGTGTTAACGGCTTTATGGTCTTAAATGGGGGCGTGGAGCAATGAAAAGGATCTTCCATTTGAACGCGCCTCTGACCTTCAGGCAAAAATGAGGAACAACTGTGATCCGCACATATCAGGGATTTACACACGCTTTGTGAATATCACGTCGGTTTTTGCTTAGAGAATATACAGCATTTACTCACTTTATTTAAACTGATATTTACAACCAACTTAGTGAATCAGGCCCACTGATCTTTTCAGTGAGGTGGTACTAGTACAGTTCCAACTCATGCAAGTGATTATGTTTACCTGTGTGTCAGCGTATTTGCTCTGCCTGAATTCCCTTGGCAACACAGCCTGAACTTCCTCTTTAGACATCCAGATGGTCAGTGAGCCCAGCAGAAAGTACAGGTAATATGTCCACGTTGTTATGATCCGGCTGACCGTTGATGGGTGGATCCCGAAACGATCTGCCAGGTCAACTTCTGTGGACCCCAACGCCAGGTACATGAGGAGGATGAAGAATTCATCAACAGGAGGAAGAGCATGTCTCTGAAAGATAATTTACAAAACATAGACAAATATGTCTAGCAATGAAAAAATGGACATTAGTTTGCCACATTGTATAAGCCTACCTTGGTCCAGGGCAGTGGCATGACTTATGTACCTAGCATGAATGCCAACAAGACATGCATTCTATACATATTCCTGCCATTGCCCTTGACCAAGGTACTGGCACTGTGGCTGTTCAATGCTCCTAAGTGTGACAGGGTCAAAAATGAGTGGTGCAATATTTCTTTGAATTATTGTATTGATGCGTAAAACCTGTATAATGCACTTAAACCAACCATCATCTTAAATGTATTCCTTGTAATTTCCCACTGCATGTTTTAACATGGCCATGTATTGTCCCACGGTCCCTGAGCCACTTGACATTGAACTCTATGATTGGCTGGCTGGAGTGCCACGGTCAATGTCAGCCAGCCAATCTCCCCAGGTCACGCTGTCTGAGAAGCGAATGAGAACGGAGTAGGGTGTGGTCCACCCGGTACAAAAGTGAGCGCGGGCCGCTTGAATGACAGACAGGAGAACAGGAAAAGACAGGCACACAGGGGCAGTGTGAATGTGACAGTCGAGGGAACAGGTTGTGCACAGCGCAGGAGAAGCCACGGAGCAGAGGTGGAGAATAAGTGATATAGTGAGACACGCCAGCCACAAGCAGCGGACGGTGAGCTGAGACGTGCCCGCTTCCCAGTGACAAGAAGCCGCAGCGACAGACGAGTGACGGGGAGGAACAGTGAGACGAACGGAGGAGCAGAGGAGACGGCCAGTGGCGATACACGTTGCGCGCTCTACACACTCGCGAGTAAGTAAACTTTCTATGCAACGTTATCTCTATAAAACCACGGTCCTAAACCTCATATGCAAGCTACATTGAACAGATGAACTGGTTCTAGTTTCTATGATTGCAGACGGCGCATACGAAGAAAAGAAGAGACGGAGATTCCTGGCCTAACCCCTTTCCTTACACCCATATATGGACATTCCCGCCTCTTGCATGTGAACCGTGATGAGTATTAGCACTTTAAATTAGCAGTGTCACTTTACTGGTTCAGTAGTAGTAGACACTCTTATCGCTATATTTATTTGCTATATTTTGCACAAGCCCTGTGATTTATGCCTTTATTGTTGGAAGTGACCTGTGTTTGTGGATTTTAGTTAGTTAGTGGGCGCCATAGGAGGTTGAGGGTTTTATTAGTATAGTGTTATTTTGTGTTTATGTTTTCAATTGTTTTATGGCACAGATGCCGTTGTATTAGGACCAATAAAGTTAACTTACCTTTTTATACAAACCTGTTTCTGTCCAGTCTTCTCCAAGGGATATTTTACAAGTGTTGTTCTCATTCAAAAGTGTTTTACACTTACCTGGGTAAACTCGAACCTGTGAATAGCCTGAAAAGAAAAGAAAGTGTTATAGAGGACCTTACCTCGCATACAAAAAGGTGGCGTAGTCGTTGCAGTATTGATTCTAATTATTCTCACAATAATTACGCACCCCGCACTTTATTGTGCAATTGATATTTTTATTGTTGTGAGTTTAATCCGAACTATTTATTTAAGAGAGAGTAAAAGGTGCCATTATTCTAATAAAGAACTGGCAAGTCAAATGTGACAACCTGGCCACCGTCACATAAGTAGTTAGGCTAGGTAAAATGCAGGGGACAAATTTCCCCAAACACCATGTGGCTGTACTTTAACTTCACATGGTCTTGATTACACCATTATGTGGTATAGCGATTCTATAGTAACAGATTTACAGCACCGTACAAAATATTAAAGAGGTGGTGCCATGGTTTTGCACTTTTTCTGTTTTTCATGTGTCTATGAAGTTGATAGAACTTTACTAAGCCCCCTGGTGGTGTTTTTATGATGTTTTATGTCTTCTCTGACTACTTTGAGTTTCTTCTTGGAGGCTGAAACCTTGAGGGTCAAACGTGCCAATAGAAAAACAGCGCTTTAGTGACATAGTAAAAACATGCCCTCCCCCTAATTTTCATAACACAGCAGGTGTGGGCATGAGGAGGAGGAGGGACTAGGACAGGTGGGTGGTGCTAAGGTGGTGGAGGAGGTGCTAAGGTGAGAACCAGGTATACTTAATGAACTGGAGGCGTGTCCACATAAAAACATAATTTTAACACTTTCTGTACACTTTTTTGAAAAACATCTTCCTCCTAGTATAACCATAATACCTGATGATTATGTTTTAGGGGGGAAAAAATCACTGAAAATCACGGCACCCCGTCTTTAAAACAGCCTGAGTAAACTTACTGAGTAAGTACATGGTAGAATTATTTCCTCATTCCTCTGCTGGGCCCTCCGTGCTCGGGTGACTCGGATCATGTTGGCTGTGGATGGTTCGATCAGGTGCCAAAATGCCATGAAGTGCTCATAGGTAGCAAATCTTGGGAGACAAATTGAGATCATTGTCATTGTCTATAACTATAAGCAAGGTTTTACTTTCATGTAATGACATTTAAATACTTTAATAATGCATATGAAATTGGTATGCTTCATGCAAGTTATTCTCACCTTGTGAAGGCTCTAATCTGTGAGTCTGAGCCTTCAAATCTATGTAGCCCAATCCTACATTTTAGTGACAAGTCCTCCTTGCTTCCTCAGCTGACCGATTAGATCCTGCATTTCATCCCGCATCTCATCCCTCTCACTCAATGCCAGGTCAACAGCGGCAGGCTTGGGGGCTGTGCAGTAGTCGTGGTCACAAGGCACTTCCATTGCACTTGCAGCTGCATCATCGCCAGTGGGTCTTTCTCTCCTCTGCCAAACACCCACACGTTGACGGATTTGATATCCATTCCATTCGAACAACACAGGCAAGGCCCCCTTTCTAAGCTGGTGAAGTCCACCTGGAGTCTCTATCACATCTTCTTTAATAAAGTGCCTACTACACATAGCACCGAGGAGTGATGGTGAAGTTGTCCCTTCTGATGTTAACAAGCCACTTCGCCCTCAGTTCAGCATCATTTGGGAAACGATGAAAACTCAATGTTGAAAATGAAGAGCAAAGAGGGAGTGAGGGACTGAACAATGCTCCGTAGAGCCGACCGCCCTCTTCATCAGTTTTACTGTACCTTTCTTCATTTCAGCAGCTAGGCTGACTGTTTGCCGGCCGGCAAAACAAGCTGGTAGCTGTCAGTCAGGAAGAGAGACAGGGCGGCATAGTGTAGGTTCAATGTCTTGCACACAGAGGTGAGGTTTGTGTATTGTAATAACAAGACTTACAATATTAACATAAGGAACCTACTGTGACTTTTGGCTAATAAGATGGTCAATGCAAGAATGATTTACTTATTGATAAGTAATTTTCACCCCCAATTTAACTAGCATAGAAATTAAACCTTTAACAAACAATAAAATAAACCTTACTGTAGTGAACATACCTGTCACCACTGTCCGGTATCTTCTACTGGTGTCTGAACCTGGTATCCTTCCTGTCTGGTTGTCAGGACTCTCCTTTGCACAAAAACAGGGAGGTTATTCATATTTTAATTCAAAAATGGCAGATCTACAAGATCACAATGCAATGTGACTGGTTGTGAGCTTGTAGATAATCCATTTTCACCATTTGTCATACAATCAAGTATATAGGTATTACAACTATGCAATATAACTATACTCATAATAAGAATGTACAGACTGCTTGTACAGACCAAAATAAATACATTGATCTAATGGCCAAGTGTACACATATCATTGTACAAGATCATCCATACACTTTAAATGTGTGTCTAACAACATTGTGTTTTTTAAGAACACAGAAAGCTGCAGTCTGCAGCCTGCAGACAAAACAATAAAATAAACCTTACTGTAGTGAACATACGTGTCACCACTGTCCTTACAGTATCTGCAACTGGTGTGGTGTCTGAACCTGGTATCCAGGCTGTCTGGTTGTCAGGACTCTCCTTCGCATAGAAACAGGAAGTTATTCATATTTTATGGCAGATCTACAAGATCAAAACACAATGTGACTGGTTGTGAACTTGTAGATAATCCATTTTCACCATTTGTCATACAACCAAGTATAAAGGTCTTAAAACTTAACTATGCAATATAACCATAACCATAATAATAATGTACAGATCTAAATAAATATATTGATCTAATAATGGCCAAGTGTACACATCATTTTACATCCTAGATCATCCATAAAGTTTAAATGTGTGTCTGTTGTGTTTTATAAGAACACATAAATCTGCAGCCTGCAGACAGACACCATAACATGCATGTAAACTACAAGAGACAGGCAGCTAACATAATCCCAGATCAGCATAACATGATAAAAGTTATACTGATTTTCAAACGAGTCCATATGGGAGCCTAACACACGCAACAGTGACATCAATGAATTGATATGTCTCATATCATGCTCTGATATATATATATATATATATATATATATATATATATATATATATATATATATATATATATATATATATATATATATATATATATATATATATATAATATATATATAAACTATATATATATATATGCATAAACAAATGAGAATATAGGAGAAGCTAATAGCTTGCCTTAGATCAACAGAAAAACGTTCAGATCCTTCCAGAATATAAAACGTGGGTCTAACAGATGTCACGTTGGAATTAATAGAGTTATAAGTCTAACTTAATGCCCCATCTAACAGATTAATGTATTGTATTTGGTGGAGCTATAAATGCTAATGTGGCTAACTCTTAACAGTACACTTTTTTAAACATGAAATACAGCTCAAAAGCCTTAAAAGACCCCACTGACAAACACACTTAACAAACGTTTACTTTGCAAATAGATTGTTGCATTCTATAACAATTATAAAACGTTTCTTTACCTCTCTCTCTGTGCAAGCCTGTTCACATTCTAGCAACCTTTTCCTAATACATTAACCAAACAAACAAACAAGGACTCGAACACCGTGAAAACTATACGAATCAAATAAATATGACAATTAGAATAAGTACAATTAATTTTGTCCCATCATTTCACAAACAATAAAATCAGTGCATTCCAATCAATGACCTTTTCAATAATTCAACAATAAGAATTCAATTATAATGCAGTGATTTCATAACTCTATACCTTAGTTTCAATTCAACTTATTCAATTCAACAATATAATTCCATTGTGTTTTCAATAAGCCAATTCATTTACATAACAAACAAATACCAAACAAAGAAAAGAACAAAGCAGAATAAACCATAACCCAAAATGAAGTAGGCTACCAAACAATTACAACAATTAACTCTAAGGTAGATCAAAAGAAACCAAAAACAAACAATCCTGTACCTCACTCTGCTAACCAGGGGCGCTAGGTCGGTGCAGAAAGTTACTGGAACTCTGGGGTTCAAACATAGCAAGCAACAGGCAGGCACTGTGGACAAAATGAACCATTTCAAAGCTGCATAAACATTTTAAACTGCTTCAATATTACTTCAACTAGAGTTTGACTTCAACTCATAGTCCGGCAGCCGAGGTGGACGGGTGGGAAATTTGGTATAGTCTTTTTTATTGGCCTACAATATTGTCTATATACATACATTCATGAATCCACTTGCTGACCGGCAGAACGTGTTGGGCAATTATTTTATAGGGGTTATCTTGTGACTCTACCATTAGCATCCTATGGCAGGCAAAAATGTCAAACTTTCCTTTTGCTTTAAGTAGCATGTGACATGTCAAACTAGGGGGTTTTCATGATTCTGAATCCATTCCAAACATTAGTTTTGCACAATTTTTTTTTGCCAGCCATAGGATGTTAATGGTAGGGTCACAAGAAACTCACATAAAAAAGATTGCCCAATACTAACAGCCGGTCAGCAAGTGGATTCATGAATGTATGTGTATATAGACAATATTTTAGGCCAATAAAAAAGACAATATACCACATTTCCCGCTTTAAACAAAAGATGATAGTCGGCTGCCGGACTATCATGTGTTTGTGACTGAGTGAAGCTATACAGGCTTCAGCTATGTGCACTCTAAACAGGAAGTTTCAAATCAGGTGACAGGAAAATAAACAAAGTAACAAAAATAAGACAACAAATAAATAAAGATTATAACAAACTTCAAACTAAAGAAATTATTGCAGAACCAAGTGTCACCGGCAGTTACAAGGGAAGATATATTACCTGAATACACATCCATTTAACATGAATCCCGGCAGACACAATTATCATAATGTTTGTTTCTCTATCATTTTGAAATATGTTGCATACAGCATGTCTCTGCTGGATGGAAAATATAAAGCATGCTGTGCATCATGTAGGAATTACTGGAAAAAAAGGGAATGAATTTAATTTAATTAAGGGACCACTTCAAACTAAAGAAAATGATTGCAGAACCAAGTGTCACCAGCAGTTACATCCCTATTTCCCGCTCCTTCATATGCCATACGCATGAAGTCCGGTTGGCGCTGTCCATGGTGCTGAAACCGCATCAGCTTCTTGTGTTCTACTACAGACTTGGCTACTAAGACTCCCAAATTGCCCTGTTCCCAGATTTAATGGGTTGAGATAATATTGGAATGAATTTAATGTATAGGCTTTGACAATGTTGGCATTTATTGACATTAAGTAAGGCCAAGCCTCAATAAAAGGCTATTCATTCCAACTATAGGTACTTCCCATGCCTCAAGTAAAGGCTATAGGTTATTTTTAAGTGCGTCACATTTTCCCAGTCGGTACATTCCAGTTAACAAGCTAAATTTAAATTAGTAGCTTCTTCTGATAGGGTATAGCTTGTTAAGTTTGGGGCATGAAGCTGTTGATTGGGTGGCTCTTTAAGGGCCTTAATGAGTATATGGACGGTGGTATAAAAGTCTGGAGAGCGCATCAATTTGATGACCAAGCTGAAAAAGAAGGAAAACGTCTGCGGTCTCCGAGGCGGACATCAAAGACATTCACCGTCATCTACCGTCTATACACAGTAAGTATACTTTGTTAATATCGTGATATGCATTCATCCATCCAATCATTTTATTAAGGTCTCTCACATGAGATGTAACAACAAAATAATCTACCAGGGGTCGAGTTTGCTTTTCCTTTTGATGCAATATGTATTGTGCGTCAGTGCGTGGTCGAAAAGTATCAATTAGTGCAAACTAGAGGAGTTGTGGAGATTAATAGAATCTTAGAGATACGGTTTTCTGTGGCAGATGTAACAACAAAATAATTTTTCAGGGGTTGAGAGTTTTGATGCAATATGTACTGTGCGTGGTCGAAAGGTGTCAATTAGTGCAAAATAGGAGTTGTGGAGCTTAATAGAATCTTAGACAGACGGTTTTCTAGGGTCCATTGGGCCACGTGGGCCGTGGCCCAGTCAGTTTAGAGCTGGCCCAGTCTATCAAAAACAACAAAAGATAGCCTACTTTAGTACTTCTTTTGCATGCAAATGTCTGTTTAGTAGCAAACTGCAGCATGCAAGCCGCATTTGTTTTAAATGGTCCCCGACATTAGCACGTTGGCAAAATCGTTCACACCTATCGGTCGGAGATGCGCTACCCCCCCCCCCCCCCCGCCTGCTAATTAGCCCAGTCAATCTTTTGATCCACGCTACGCAACTATTAATAAATTAGACTTGTAAATATAACTGTTTTTAGATGTATTGTACTGAGATAATCATTGAATGTATTTTTTTGTCACTTCTGAAATTAAGTAAAGCTCTTTAGAAATGTAGAGGTATACTTGTTGCCAGGCTTGATTGATTGATTGATTGGTTGACAGTTTGCAAAACAAGTGTAATGGTTTTGTTAATATCTATTTACCATAGATTCTACTGCTCAAAGAAAGGCTATGGGTAGTTATTTTAAGTGTGTCACACGTCTTTCGTTTGGTACATGTTGGTATGTTGGTAGTTGGTACCCGCGTTGGTAGGCCTACTGTTGTTTTACATGAATCAATGTTACATTAATAGAAAGGCTGAAAACGGCTGCATGCAAAATCGGTGAATCAGCACCACGGACAGCATATTACTACTGGCCATGTTGTTGGTGAATCAGCACCACAGACACCATTGTATTCATTATTCCACATGTGCTGTTCATATTGCTGATTAGGTTTTCAGATGTATTATTGTTCCTCCAGTGGTGGTAACCTACTGTACATTTACTTGAGTACAGGGATATTTCATTTTAAACATGTTTGGTGTCATTTTAAGTCATGGCTCTTGTGAGCACCCCAGTTATTAAATTGCTTTATTCACAAATTAATCAGAAACGCATCCTTTCTATCCAAACCCATTTTTGTTAGATTAATTGAAATCTGGTTACTGATACTGACCTTCCATTGCACGAGGGGGGCATATTTCTTACAGGCCTACTTTTTTCCATTTCGTTTTTATACTTTTTGATGGGGAAAAGAAAACTTAAAATAAATTGTATTACACTACACCCTCACATATTAGAAGGACACATCAGTCACCAGAATCAAGGAGATGTGTTTTTGATAAATCTAGCATGTTTAAATTGAGTTTGACTTTACAATGGGTTTGTATACAGTAGGAAGGTAGAAGGTAACATGAATATCTATTATCTAAATACAGAAGGAACTTAAAACTGTCTGGGGTGTTCACATAAACCTGAGTAGACGTTAAAATGACCCCAAGCATGGGTTTACATGGTTATTTGTAATTTGTGGATACACTCCACTACATTTCAAAGTGAAATATTGTACTTTGGAGTCCACTTCAATTGTAGAAATATTTCAACAAGCTCACAACACTTCACATCGTGATTGCTTGTTTGATTGATAATTAGTCAGAAATGTAAACGGCATGTGGAACAGTAACACATTAAGGCTAAAAGGATAACACCAAAAGGTCCTGGTGGCTTGTTTACATTGTCGTCATTTCTTTGGTTATGTGTTGTGACCTTGTAGATGTGCTATTTTCCCTGTTTTCTTTTTAATCTATCAAAGTCTTTATTTATTTTGACATATGTCTAAACCATGTCAAACATATGTCTAATCCATTAATATTAAAATGTTTTAATAAGGTACCTTTGAATAATTACAGTAGGCACATATTTAAAAGTGCATTAGTTAATAGAAGAATACGATGATGATGATGATGATGCTAAATGGATTTAGGGTTATTTCTTCTACAGATCATGGGAACTGTTCTGGAACCTGGGCACGTGTATGTGTGCACATTCCCAGACAGCATAAACACTCTTCTTCTTAGTTTGAACGTGAAATGTCACGTCCGTTTATTAAAGATTCTGGAGTGTGAAACTGTAAATACAGAAAATGACCACGTCATATTTTAACTGACAATATTACAATGAATTATGACATCAAATGCAAAATACAAGGCCCGAATGAGCTTCTCTGAGACTATTGTAATCATCATGAATTTACTACAAATGTTTTTAATCTAGCATTTGTAACATGAAATAATATCACATGAAAGGTCCCTTTTTTAGAAGAATAACTTTTAACAAACACAAATGAACTAACAATCTAAGGTTACTCACAAACAAAGCTTCCTTGAGGTCTGAATGCAGTTCTCAGTTTGCTAGGTCTAAGGGTGTGGCTAATGTGTGGCTAATCCCCTTTGATTACTACCACAAGGTGTAGCAGATGCACACTTGATTAGAGGACTACTGATCGAAGGACCTGAGGTCATGATGACCTCCAATAATCAAATATGGTGATATTCCCTTGTCAGCCTGTAGAAGGTGCTAAAACATGGAAAATAAAAGCATGTAACATAACACTCCCTGCCTGGGATTGTATACAATACCACTATTAAAGACAAAAAATCACATGCAAGTCCATGTAACCTTAAGGGGACATGAGCATCAAAATCTCAGTGATGGGGCGGAACATGAGCAAGCTGTACTGCGAGACCTTTGACTGCTCACAGTGAGGTTCTGTTTCTCAGTGAGATGGTTTGTGCAGGGCGTGAAGCAAGAGTGACGCCCGTTCTCAGGAATGTGAGTGCGGAACACACTCGCATCCTTGGGTTCGTGAGCTGCGCCTAGACAGGTTTCACCGACGATGACCCAGCCAAGATCCAAGCGCTGGGCATATGGCGCGTGATTAGGTCCGTTGCGTTGGTCTCTCACCTTGTGGACCTGTAGGACGTCACGCCCAAGCAGGAGTAGGATCTGAGCCTCTGGATCGAGTGGAGGAATGCGCCTTGCAATGGACTGGAGGTGAGTGTGATGCTTCGCTATATTCGCAGTAGGAATATCTCTCCTGTCTTCAGGGATGTAGTTGCACTCTATGAGAGTCGGGAGATTGACGCTGAGACTTCCATCTAAGGGTTGCGCGATGAAGCCCGTAGCTCTCCTTCCAGACATCTCAGTGATGCCGGCACACGTCCGGAGCGTGTAGAGAGCATCGTTGCCCTTGAGGCCAAAGAGGTCAAAGAACTCCGATCTAGCGAGAGACCGGTTGCTCTGGTCGTCGAGAATAGCGTAGAGTCTTACTGACCTTTCTGGTTGTCCATTGGGATGCACTGTAATGAGGCATATTTTAGAGCAGGAGCGTGGGCTGTTGTTTTCTCCACAGACTTCCGTACACTTCGAGTTAACAGTAGGAGATGGCTCACCCGTCTCCTCCCCGCCATCCTCTGACTCAGGGGTTTGGCTATACCATGGAGCTGGTCCAGGGTGAAGAGCTGTTACATGCTTGTCACTGCTGCACTCTTTACATTGAACAGCAATGTTACAATCTTTGGCGACATGCTTGCTTGTAGAGCAACATCTAAAGCATATGCCAGCTTCTTTGAGAAAGGCCTTGCGTTTTTCGATGGCCTTGGATCTGAACCCTCTACAATATTTAAGGGGGTGAGGCCTTTTATGGATCGGACATTGCTTATTGACGTCCAGTTTAGCCCTGGGAGTCTCTGTAGTGTCGGATTCAGACGAAGAAGAGACCTCTGTCTTGAGTGAGGTGACTACGTTTCTGGAGTTACTCATCTGCCTCACTGCGTTGTCTGGCTTCACTGACGTAGCAGCTGAAGAGAAGAGAGTAAAACTTGGGTCATTGCGGATGTATGCCTCTCTGGAAACGAAGTCAGCAAAGTAAGTGAAAGGTGGAAACTGTGCATGGTAGCGTAATTTGTAATCACTCCCTTTTGAGATCCATTTTTCCTGGAGGTTGAATTGCAACTTCTCCACAATGGGATTCAAGCCTTTAGCGGTGTCCAGATAAGTCAGCCCTGGTAGGTTGCCCTCATGCCCCGCTGATGCGATCTCCTGTAACAGGTCACCAAGCTCTCGAAGCTTCTGGGGATCCTTATTAGTGATCCTTGGAAAACTCTCCACTCTGTCCAAGAAAGCCTTCTCGACCATCTCTGGTGAACCGTAGCACTCTTGAAGACGAGACCACGCCTTTCTCAGGCCTAGAGTTGGGTTGTTGACGTCGACAGCTCGAATCCTCTTGACGTGCGCTGATGACTGTGGGCCTAACCACTTAGTTAGCAGATCGAGCTCTTCGCTGCAGGTAAGTCCTGTTCCTTGAATGGAGTTCAGGAAGCTTGACTTCCACGCCCCGTAGCCTTCAGGACGGTCGTCAAACTTGGTAAGACTGGAGCTCAGCAGTTCTCGTCGAGCGAGGAATTTAGCGATATCACCAAACCCTGTATGGTCGCTAGAGTGACTATGAGTAGTTTGTTGGTTGTGAGCGGAGTAGAGTGGTTTCGCTCGCTGGCTGGGTGAGATTTGTGGTTGAGTGCTGTTGAAACGACTATTGGCAAAGTCTGCAGTGGCACTGTTAAACACAGGATCGCCTTGCTGAGGAGCACTGTTAAACACAACAGGATTGAGCTGCTGAGGGGCGCCGTTGAATACAGCAGCGCTGTGCTGCTGTGGGACGCTGTCCCATACAGCAGAACTGTGTTGATGAGGGGTGCTGTTGAACACAGCAGAACAGTGTTGCTGAGGGGCGCTGCTGAACACAGCAGAGCCTTGTTGCTGATTAAAGCTGCTGAACACAGCAGAGCCTTGTTGCTGAGGGGCGCTGCTGAATACAGTAGAACTGTGTTGTTGAGGATGAAGATGCACCTCTGAGAATATTTTATGTTCAGTGAGTTCGTTATGCTCACTGGATGCTTTAGAATGACATTCAACGTACTCACTGGTTCTTTCTTGTGCAGATTGGGATGGAAGCGCAGCGATGCCTGGTGCTCTGGAGCCCCTGGAGCATCTCTCCAATTCCTCAAGAGCTTCAGCCTCTGCCTCTGCTGCTGCAATGTCTTCGTTTAGGTTCAGCGTAGCAAGATCAGCATCTATCCGAGCTTTTTCTAATAACATTTTGTTTGCTTCAGCATCTATCCGAGCTTTTTCTAATAACAGCTTGTTTGCTTGCTCAGCAAGATCAGCATCTATCCGAGCTTTTTCTAATAACAGTTTGTTTGCTTGCTCAACATAAGCTGTGCGGGCACGTGCGGCCAACACTTTAGCCCGTGCTTTAACTGCTGCCACGGTGGCAGAAGATATTTTGCTCTAGCCTGAGCTTGAGATGCTGGCTGCTGACCTTGTAACAAGAGTCTCGTTTGCTCCAGGAGCTGTCTGCTGTTCCTCTGTGTGTGGAGTAGCGTCCATCTTGTAGCTTGGGTTGAGCTGGAAAGGTTATGAAGAGTACTTCTCTTGATCACGAGGATGACTGCTGTGGAGACCTCGCTGAGATGCTGTTTTTTCACTGTTCTGGAACCTGGGCACGTGTATGTGTGCACATTCCCAGACAGCATAAACACTCTTCTTCTTAGTTTGAACGTGAAATGTCACGTCCGTTTATTAAAGATTCTGGAGTGTGAAACTGTAAATACAGAAAATGACCACGTCATATTTTAACTGACAATATTACAATGAATTATGACATCAAATGCAAAATACAAGGCCCGAATGAGCTTCTCTGAGACTATTGTAATCATCATGAATTTACTACAAATGTTTTTAATCTAGCAATTGTAAAATGAAATAATATCACATGAAAGGTCCCTTTTTTAGAAGAATAACTTTTAACAAACACAAATGAACTAACAATCTAAGGTTACTCACAAACAAAGCTTCCTTGAGGTCTGAATGCAGTTCTCAGTTTGCTAGGTCTAAGGGTGTGGCTAATGTGTGGCTAATCCCCTTTGATTACTACCACAAGGTGTAGCAGATGCACACTTGATTAGAGGACTACTGATCGAAGGACCTGAGGTCATGATGACCTCCAATAATCAAATATGGTGATATTCCCTTGTCAGCCTGTAGAAGGTGCTAAAACATGGAAAATAAAAGCATGTAACATTACAGGAACAAAGAAAGGGAAACCAAACCCATCTCTCTGGGACGAAGCTGGTGGGATTGATCTAGTTATTCTGGCCTTTTTTGAAAACGGCTTTGGAGAAAGACAAAAAACCCAGGAACATGGACCACTTTAGCTCTCCACATTTTTAACAACGATTCAACAAAATTGTGTAAATGGTTACAAGTCATATGGAATGACAACAGGAGACAGATCAGAGAAAAGGTATTTAATAAATATGAGAGAGAAAGGGAAGAGGAGGAAGAGAGAGAAAATCCTGATGATGATGATAATGTCCTAGAGGAGGTAGACGAGGAAGAGAGAGAAAATCCTGATGATGATGCTAATGTCCTAGAGGAGGAAGAGAGAGAAAATCCTGATGATGATGTTAATGTCCTAGAGGAGGAAGAGAGAGAAAATCCTGATGATGATGATGATGATGATGATAATGTCCTAGAGGGGGAAGAGAGAGAAAATCCTGATGATGATGATGATAATGTCCTAGAGGAGGAAGATGAGGAAGAGAGAGAAAATCCTGATGATGATGATGATAATGTCCTAGAGGAGGAAGATGAGGAAGAGAGAGAAAATCCTGATGATGATGATGATGATGATGATGATAATGTCCTAGAGGAGGAAGATGAGGAAGAGAGAGAAAATCCTGATGATGATGATGATGATGTCCTAGAGGAGGAAGAGAGAGAAAATCCTGATGATGATGATGATGATGATGTTAATGTCCTAGAGGAGGAAGATGAGGACGAGAGAGAAAATCCTGATGATGATGATGTTGTCCTAGAGGAGGAAGATGAGGAAGAGAGAAAATCCTGATGATGATGTCCTAGAGGAGGAAGAGAGAGAAAATCCTAATGATGATGATGATAATGTCCTAGAGGAGGAAGATGAGGAAGAGAGAGAAAATCCTGATGATGATGATGATGTCCTAGAGGAGGAAGATGAGGAAGAGAGAGAAAATCCTGATGATGATGATGGTGTCCTAGAGGAGGAAGAGAGAGAAAATCCTGATGATGATGATGATGTTAATGTCCAAGAGGAGGAAGATGAGGACGAGAGAGAAAATCCTGATGATGATGGTGATGTCCTAGAGGAGGAAGATGAGGAAGAGAGAGAAAATCATGATGATGATGTCCTAGAGGAGGAAGATGAGGAAGAGAGAGAAAATCCTGATGATGATGATGATGATGTCCTAGAGGAGGAAGATGAGGAAGAGCGAGAAAATCCTCATGATGAGGATGAGGAAGAGGAGAAGAAAAGCCCTCTGATGAAGATGAGGAAGAGGAGGAAGAAAAGCCCTCTGATGAAGAGGAGGAAGAAAAGCCCTCTGATGAAGAGGAGGAAGAAAAGCCCTCTGATGAAGATGATGATGAGGAAGAGGAGGGAGAGAAAGAAAAACCCTCTGAAGATGATGAGGAAGAGGAGGGAGAGAAAGAAAAGCCTAATGATGATGAGGAAGAGGAGGCGCTTAGAGCTACAGAACCTGGTCCTAAAGTTTTTAACATTGCAATAAAAATTAAGGACTGGAAAAAAATTATGCCAGTGTCAGCAGAAACGAGACTTAACACACCATGGACACAGGTACTGTACAAACAGTTTATCAAAACGAACCCATGCTGCACGCTTGCATTTAAATACCAGCATGTGAAGCAAGATCAAAGCCGAAAAACCTTCTCCCCCTTCCTACGTGCACAGTACATGTTCACAGTAAGGCAAAGACCTCAAAACACACAAAAAGAAATAACCAAAGTGGTCCGGTATGGAGATGTCACCCATAGCAAAAAAGAACAGAAATTTCGGCAAGCAAGCTACAGAAGAAGGGGACAAATTGCCAGATCTATTAAAAAAGGAGTGAGCAACATCCATTATCAGCTGCTTGGTGAAATGCCAAAATTAGAGCTGATCGCAGGAAATATCACCAGGAGTCTTACCAAAGATGTGCTAAAGAAGATCTCCTCTGAAGTGAAGAAAAGCACACGATTCCATGATGATATCATGCTGGAGCTGATGCTAACCCAGAACATCATGAGGGAGTTGGGTATCAGTACCAACATCACGAATGGGGGTTACATCCAACACCTGCAGGTGGACCCATTCGGAGTCCATATGTACATGGACGCTGGTCTTCGGATTTTAGTAGAGCACCTAAGAAAAGGTCCACCAGTTATAACACTGTACATAGATGCTACTGGTGGGGTTGTATCCAAAATACCAAACCAACCCAAAAGAGTCCTCTACTATGCCCTTGTACTGCCAGGAAGTGGAAAGGACAAACCACCTCTCCCCATCTCTGAGCTGCTGTCCAATGAGCACTCCATACCAACCCTTTCATTTTGGTTGATGGAAACAGTCAGAAAGGTATCCAAATGTACCTCACGCAGAGTCAAGCAGGTGGAGACCGATTACAGTTGGGCTCTAATGAACAGTGTATTACTCACTTTCAATAAGGAGAGTATTCCTACATATCTAATAAGAGCCCACACTGCAATGCAAAAACAGATGAGCAAGTCTCAGAAGAGCTTCTCGCCTTCACAGTGCTGCATCTCTGTTCAGCCCACATCCTGAAAGCAGTCTCCAATGGATTTGCCAAAAAAAACAAGGACAAAGGCCTCAGAGAATATGCCACATTTTGCTTTGCTGCACTTCTCAACTGCACCAGCATGGCAGAAGCACTTGGCATATTTCAGCTTATGTGTGTATTGTTCACATCGCGAGAAGAAAGCCCTCTGGTCACAGACGCCAAGCACACCCTGGACCTGCTCATAACGTCTGTCAAAGACATCGAATTTGAGGATGTTCAACAAACCAGGAACGAGGAACACCTCCAAACAACTCAAACTTCAACTGTGATGGGGCAATCTCCATTCACAGCCGACTTTTTGGCAGTTCGTCACCAGGCACAGTCTGACATCCTGATGGAGGAAGGCACTGGTGTGGAGAACATCTACTCGTGTCCAGAACTTCTTGACATGCTGTTCAATAATTACCTGGGGATATTTCCACTTTGGAGTGGGTTACTGCTTGGCAATCTGTCAAGATATGCCAGAGACCTGCATGACAGCAATGAAAGTGAAATTACAAAGACACACCAGTGTGAAGTGGGCGGTGTCTTGCTAGCTAATCACAATACTGAATGGAGTCAACCAATCATGTACAAAAAATACATACATTTATTGAAACACTCTTTATGATGGAAGAAACCATAACTTAAAAAAAACAAATTTATGGGTTTTTTAAAGTTATGGTTTCTTATATAGGGCTATGCACATGTGTCATGTGACACTGGCCAATCACAGTCCTGAATAGACTGTGATTGGCCAATCACGGTGCAGGGTTAGGCGGGGTACATTTTTGGCCAATCACAGCGCAGGATTTGTTGTACAAATATCCAAACCTCACTTATAGGGGCAGGGGCGGTTTCACCGCCCAAAAAAGGCCAGTCCCACAAAGGGAGTAAGAGAGTGTCCTGCAGAACAAATGTGTAAAGGACAGGAAAGAGAGAGTGAGACAGAGCATGTGACAGTGGCTGTGGAAGGAGAAGATCCTACAGAAGGAGCAGGTCCTCCTACAGAAGTAGTAGGTCCTCCTATAGAAGTAGTAGGTCCTCCTACAGAAGTAGTAGGTCCTCCTACAGAAGGAGCAGGTCTTTCTGAAGGGCAGACAAGAGAACCTGTGGCTGTGGAAGAGAGTGGCACCTCTAAAGCAGCAGGTCCTATGGATCACAACCCTTCTGCGGATCTAGCAGAGGTACTGCATTTTATGTTGATCATGATCATTCTGTTGAGTGTAAATATGCTTTGTGGTTGGGGACATACTGTAAATGTAATAATTTGCACATATTTTTGCAGATACAAGCGCTATGAAAAAAAAGGAAGATGACAGAGGTGGTGGTTGCTGTCATTAATTCAGCTAACAAAAAGGGCAACAACTACATTTTACACCATTCTGAGTTCCAATCAATCCAGCCACACGAGTGGCTTGTCGGAGAGGTAAATATAATATCCACCAAGTGTGTGTGTGTGTGTGTGTGTGTGTGTGTGTGTGTGTGTGTGTGTGTGTGTGTGTGTGTGTGTGTGTGTGTGTGTGTGTGTGTCAGCTATTATAGGAAGCCGCTCAATTTGGAGGAGGCGTTGCTTCCTTTACCCATGATTGTTGTCCGCTGTGTTTGACAAGTATGCCATCTTTTGTTTTGTATGTAACGTTGCTCTGCTTTACATGCGCTTTGTAACTAACTGTTTTCCCTTCATCTGACTGCACTGGCAGTGTTTATGTCCTTTGTACATCCTGTACTTCTCATTATGTGGACATAAATAAATATTTCAAATGTGTTCAAAAAGTGTGTGTGTGTGTGTGTGTGTGTGTGTGTGTGTGTGTGTGTGTGTGTGGGGGTGGGGGTGGGGGTGGGTGGGTGGGTGTGTGTGTGTGTGTGTGTGTTTTTAATTAATTACTATTTTCCTACAATGTTATATTGCATCTTAGGCTCATGGAGTGCTTAACATGCATACAATGTGTCACAATTGTAACCATCGTTGGTGATGTTGTATGCTCTTCTTTTAGGCTATTGAATGCTTCTTCCACACAGCTCTGGCTAACAGTGGACATGGACAGATTGTCTACATGCTAAACCACTTCATAGCTAGTGTGATTTTGCATGGTGAAAGGTCATCATTTCATAAACACAGTCTTTCAAGGGTAAGTTTAAATTAAATTGTTGCTTAGGCTTAAGAATGTGATAGTTTATTTAGATTTATTACTAAGTAATAATCCATGCTACATTTTTAGATCAACTTCGAGGACTTCAGTGCAGTGATTAGTTTTGTAAACTGCAACAACAACCACTGGAAATTTCTGGTAAGTATTTAATTATGTTTTTGAGGAAAATATCAATAGGTGAGACAATCTAATGATTCAATGACAGTTTTTGTGTATTAAGCAACATCTTTCTCCCAAACAGTTTATGCACAAAGCAACAGAGCAGGTATTTCTTGTGGATCCTGCAGCTGGAAACAAAGAAAAATCGGACTCTGACAGTGCTGCAGCCAGATTCAGGTGAAAATAAATATTGTGGTGTTTTTAGTATTTTTGTGTTTTTCAAAGTGCCCGAAAATTTGTAAAGATTTTTAATGAATTTTGTTAAGGTTATATTTAAAAATAGGTTGATGAGGCAACATGTGACTGATAATAAAAGCAATTAGGTATAAGAAATACCGGGCTATCAACTAATCGTGTGGTTACCTTTGTAATGCCCTAATGAATTATTACATTTTACTGCCTTACAATTACATTTCAATCAAAAGCACTATAAATAAAGTAATTTATTGCAGTAATTAGTAGTTGCCAGAAACACGGTAAAATAATAATTTTATTCAAGTAGATTATCTGTCTAGTATTTGTTGGAATTTCACACAAACATCATAACTTATTAATAATCAATTTTATTTGTAACACACTTAAACTAATGCTAATGTGATTCATAGGTATAAAAAGTCAAAATATTTAAAACAACAATATGCGGCCTCCCTTCCCCCCACCTATACACAGCAAATACAATTTAAATGGTTTGAAAACGCAAAATTAAAGCCTTTTAATGTTAACTTATGTTATGCTTGAAGGGAGTTCTTCAAGATGAGAAGGACAAGGCATGGCAAAACAGACTGGGTTGACCAGGAATGGAGAGGAGGGGTGATAAAACACACCAAACAGAAGGACTCTTTCAGCTGTGGTGTATTTGTTATTGCTTGTCAGAATTAACTTACTTGTTAACTTCAGTATTCCCTTATGCTTAAAAAAATACGTGTATGTTTTATTTTACACTACTTATATATTTTATGCTCCAATTGTAGCACAAAATATATCAGTAAGGTAAAATAAAACAAACATTAACTGCTGTTCAGCAGCACTTTGTAACTCATGTTTTGAAAAGTGCTATATAAATAAAGTTATTATTTTATCATTATGTAGCCTACTACTTAAACCCTCTATTCTCAGTAAAAACTGACCTACTTTTCTTGGATGCAACACCAAATCTCTCTGCCAAAAATAGCAGATCTACAAGCTCACAACGCGTCGTGCTGCAACGCGTTGTGAGCTTGTAGATCGGCTATTTTTGGCTTATGTTCCCCCCATGATGGGGTTCATGTGGTTAATACTATTCATAATAATGTAATGGTGTTTTAATTTTGTCAAGGCACCTTGACATAAAATATTAATATTATCCAGTGATATGAAAACATTAGCTAATATTTTCATATCACTGGATAATATTAATATTTTACATTGCACGTGCATAATGTTTTCATGATGAGTAGTGTTATTCAGTCCTCACTTGTACAAATAGCACTCGAAGGAACTACACTTCCTGAAAAACGGCACTGCCCACCAGCTGCTCAAAGCTCCGGAAGATATAAAAGTAACGGTGGATCCGGAACAAGGGCTAGCGTCACGTAACGTACAGTTGCACGCTAGCGTGCGCTCATGTGTGGATGTACCCTATGGGCGACGCGGAACTAAGAGTAAGTGCGTGCGTATTGTTTTCATGGTGCTCCACAGCAGAAGAAACATATCGCGGTGAAAATGTCTGATAAAGGAGGTAAAACGTGTCAAATAGAGTCTGTATGGCTGAAGATAAATGAACACATGACGTCGGTGGGAGAGGAGATATTGTGTGTTTTGGACGAACAGCAGCATGGTGCAGATGTTTGTTGTGTGAAGCTTAATGTCAGAGTGTTTGTGTTGGAGCGCCTCAGTGCGGCTGCAGAGTTCATGTGCAACCTCTTCCAGAGAGAGATAGAACCACTAGAAACTCTGCTGGAGAAACAAAACAAACTGCTGGACATTGACTTTGATATGGACATCGATCTACACACTGCAGGTAGGCCTATGTCTGTTACACACACAACATCACACTACAGGTATGACGCAGCGTTTGCATGTTGAGGTGTTGTTAGGTTGCAGATCTATTCTTCTGCCTACACATACCTATGTCATGTCCTAGTTAGCCCTGGTCCAGAGCGTTAGTGAGTTCTCTCTAGCGCCCTGCTAGGCGCTCGGCTCTGCTCTTAGACAAGGAATTCCACTGCCCTGCTAGGGCTCCAACTGTAGTAAAAATAAACAAAACCATTTAGCTACTCACCGAAACAAAGGCTGTTTTGTGTTGTTGAAAGTGTATTCTCGGAGGTGGGAAGCCTCTCAGCACTCCACCTTCTCTGTAAAATACACTTTTTGGCCAGAAAAGAAAATATTTCACCGGAAAGAAACATCTGGTCAATAGAAAAGTTCCATTGACCAGATCTGTAGAGGGCGCAGTGGAGCAACCAAAATATTTGTTTTTTTTTTCTGGCCACCTCCGAGAACAGACTTTCAACAACACAAAACAGCCTTTGTTTCAGTGAGTAACAAAGTGGTTTTGTTTATTTTTACTACAGTTGGAGCCCTCGCAGGGCAGTGGAATTCCTTGTCTATGAGCAGAGCCGAGCGCCTGGCAGGGCGTTAGAGAGAACTCACTAACGCTCTGGACCAGGGCTATGTCCTAGTATGAGCGAATAGGCGAAGGGGCTCAACGTCACGTGATTTCTTGTTTGGCCTAGCAAAAACCTGGATGTGTCTCAAAGAATATGATTATTGGCAGAATCAAGGAAAGTTTAGAATATTTTGCGGTCCCGTTTTCAGTTTTCACAAGATCGGTGATTGTTGCAATGACGTGCACCACAATACTTCACCATTTGTTGCGCTATGACGAAATAAACCCACTAAATGTAACAATGTGTGCGTTCCGTAATGCAATTCCAATGGTGAAAGCTGTGTTGTTTCACTCAATGAAAGAATGGCGGATTTGGCCACGCCTCGAGATACCCGTATGTGTGTCTCAAAGAACAGACCGGCCAGTAGGCTCTGTTTTGATAAACTCCTTGTCCCACACAAGGGGCCAGCTTGAGATTTTTACAATGACTCCATTACGGAAGAGACAGTTCATATGAATGGCCTGTAGTTTCGCTGTTTTACCCCTGCAGGTGTCATAAAGAATTTATTTTAACGCAAGCGGATGGGTTTTTGACAAACTTTAGACTAGATTTTCTTACCTTAATAAAAAAAATCATAAATTCTATATGCTTCCAGTCGCTAGTTTAAAGTCTCCTTTCAATCATCATGATATGCGTTTTGCTAAATTATGGTCCCATTTATTCTAGAATTGACGATAAAGTAGGCTATTCTCTAAGAGGGGCGGAATGATTTGATTGACAAGCTACCCAACCAATAGCATTCTTTGGGGATTGTTTTCCGGTTCCTGTTCCCGACGTGCTTTTGGGCTTATATTAGAGATGGCGGATTTCAAATTCCTGAACAATCGGCTTCATTTTCGGTCTGTAGAAACCAGTGGTCTGGCTTTGTCCATCTCTTTTATACAGTCTATGGTCCCACACTGCAGTGATCATTTCTGAGTGTACACAAAAATACTGTGGAACCTACTAATTGAGTCAATGTTACTGGTTATAAATAGAGGTGGTCCGATCAGGCCGATAGCAATCACCGATCCAATCATGTGGGAGGGCATTTTTATTTATTATTATTATTTATCATTATTTTTGTATTTATGCATGTAGATTGCATTTTTACCATTTATTTTGTAGCAATAAAAGACTGTCTTAAAACACTGGCTTACAGTTGAATTATTGGTGATTAAAGAAATATGAATTAAAGAAATTAAGACAAATACTGACAATGCTTCCGAACATTGGCTTAGAGTTATTGCTCATGCCAAAATGCAATAATAATATTAGGCTTGTTGTTCATAATGGGAAGTAATAAGGTTGTCCTTTTGAGGAGAAGTAGAAGAAGTAGTTCTACTGTAGAACTTAGAAGTCACTTTAAGTTTAACTCTATAAACGCCATTGACTCGAATTGCTACTTAATCCACCCACGCCGTCGACGCGTTGGACGCGCGTTCATTGTTAAATCTCTGATTGTGCTATGCTGCTTAATATTCAATCTTATTTTCGAGTTCCACTTACTTCACCCACATCTGCATCCGGTTTCATGACCTGGGTTCCGTTTCCGGTTTTTGATTTTTTTCCCCGGTCATTTTCGTCCAGAATAGGTAAACACACGGTTTTTCACACGGTATAACAAACGAACGGACAGGTTCTCTTCTATAATCTATGGTCTGGGTGACGATCAGTCATCGCCGTCGTGTATCACATCGTAATTTTGGCCGATCGGACAATCTGAGACCACGTCACATCTGTTTTCATGTATTTCACTGTTTGACTGGGTGTGTGGGGTGCGAGCTGTCATGACAGCTGATCAAGCTGTCATGTGCTGCTCTCTAGTGGCGGATTTGTGCTCTGTCTTTAAAAAAACACTGATCATTTATTTTCATGAAAAATTACAAAATATAAAAATAAAAAACACGAAAATTAATGGCACTGGGGGAGTACTTTATGAAAATATTCTGGCAGTCAAAGAGTTGTTAACATAGGAGAGGGCCCCTCTACACATAGGCGGCGGGTGAGCCTGACAATTGGGAAGGCTAGGAGATCTGGCTTGAGGCTGGGGGGTTCTCAAGTGACGTTTTTTTGGGCTGACGTCACATCCGTCCATTCCATTTTAAAGGGTCCTAGAATCATTCCTAAGTTGCTTTAGAAAGCCCCTTGTGAGAAAAAAAATACGAAGATTCTCGTTAACACATTGACTGCCATAGGGTTTTCTAGAACAGGCTTCCCCACTGCCAGACATCTTGACCATTCTGACTCATCTTTGAGGACACACAGATTATTTTGTGCTACGACTATGAACACATGGAATATCTCAAAACAAAGCTTAGAATCTCTTCTTTCATCTGAAAAATAAAGTGAGTTGATAGCCCACTGCCAGACATCTTGACCATTCTGACTCATCTTTGAGGACACACAGATTATTTTGTGCTACGACTATGAACACATGGAATATCTCAAAACAAAGCTTAGAATCTCTTCTTTCATCTGAAAAATAAAGTGAGTTGATAGCATGTTCCGTTCTCTAGTTAGAGGTAGTTGAATACAGCTTGGTTTTCACCAAAAACAGACCTTTTTGTTTAGAATCAGAGATATTAGCACTTTAGTAAAGACACACACTTTAGAGGCATAAAAATGATTTCAAAAGTGTTTGACATTTATTTTGCGCCTTCATTGACATCAGTCATGTAAACAATTCTTGTTTATAAAAAAATTAAATAAAATAAAAACTGCTTTCGATTGTACATTTATTGCTCTGTTTCCAAAGTGCAAGCTTATTTCAGCTCAATTCAAACAACATTTTTCACTTTTTTTGTTTTCAAATAAAGAATAATAATTCCAAATTCAAAGTGCAACACATAGGTCATTGAGAGCTTCCTTTTCCAAACTTTTTGCAACAGTCAAAATCTCAAGCTACAGTACATTCATAGCAACAAATAGCAGATCTACAAGCTTGCCTTTTTTTCCTTTATGCCATTTATGACAATTTGTGAATAGTTCAACATCAAAACATTGGTGCAATTAGTGCAAAATAAATAAATAAAAAGTCTAGACAACAGTGTTGTGCATACTAGGCAGTGTGTAGAGGTAGGTTGAACAAAGAAGCAGCCGTTCCACTGTAAAGAACAAAGTGCAAGTCATTTCAAACTAAATGTAACTACATAAAATAATAATAATTCCAAGTTCAAAGTGCAACACATAGGTCATCGAGAGCTTCCTTTTCCAAACGTTTTGCCACACAGTCAAAATCTCAAGCTACAGTAGACCATGCAGTACATACTACATTCATAGCAACAAATAGCAGATCTATAGCTTGCCTTTTTTTCTTTATGCCATTTATGACAATTTGTGAATCTCTAGGGAGTTCAACAACAAAAAAGTTCAATCAAAAAATTGGTGCAATTAGTGCAAAATAAATAAATAAAAAGTCTAAACAGTGTTGTGCATACGGCAGTGTGTAGAGGTAGGTTGAACAAAGTAGCAGCCGTTTCACTGTAAAGCACAAAGTGCAAGTCATTTCAAACTAAATGTAACTACATAAAATCAAAATAAATAATAATCATTCAAATCAATACACAATACAGCAAAAAAACAAAAATAAAGTTCTTCAGCGTGCGTCTACCATTTCCATACCCTGAAACCAAATGGACCCGTAAACTAATAGTTATCTACGTTGTGGTAACGCCATGCACATTCTTGGTGCAAGGGCACAAGACAGGACTTGCACTCATACCTTGTCTCGCTCCGTACGTGCTTCCCTTTCTTCTTCTTTATCTTTGGACACTTTGATCGGGCACAGACCCTGCAAACCCTTTGTGTGTACTTCTTAGAAGTACTTGGGAATTTGATGAGTTGGTGATCTTTACTTTTGCCTAACAGCCTGGACGGAGGGTCAACCAATGGTGGCCTTGGGTGGGGAGCATGTGGGACATTTGGTTTGCCGGGGCGATCCCCAGGAGGCGGGGCCTAACTCCTACCCTCCTGAGGATCGGCGTCACCCTCTTCCTCTGCCCCTTCCTCAGGAGGCGGGGCCTCATTCCTACCCTCCTGAGGAAGGTCTTCACCCTCTTCCTCGGCCCCTTCCTCAGGAGGCGGGGCCTCATTCCTACCCTCCTGAGGAGGGGCCACTCCCCCACGGCGGCTGAGGGAGGTCCAGGACTTCACTACTTTCACGATGAAGGAGAAGAAGTCTTGAATGCCGCCTGGGTTTCTGGCCTTGTAGATTGTGAAGGCGTTGAACATCGATATCTGGAGCAGGTAAAAAAAGAACTTCTTCGTCCACTTCCTGGTTTTCCTGGTGCACATATGATAGCTGAGGTTTTGGTCCATCTTGTCGACCCCGTTCATGAATTTGTTGTATTCAGCAACACACACTGGCCTCATTTCGGTCACCCTCTTCCTCTTCCGTTTCTCCTTCGAGGGCACGGGCCGCATCTCATCAGGGTGCAAGGTGGAGATCATGGTGACAATCTTTGTTTTCTTGGGTCGCCATGCCACTACCATCAGGCCCTCGTGATGGCGTGACATGGACGACCCAAGTGGCAGCTTCGCATTGGTCACCTCGGCGATGGCTGGTGGCTGCCCTCGTTTCTTACGGAGAGTCCCGCAGACGTAGGTCGCCTTCTTCAGGAGCATAAGGGACGTCTTCACTGAATTGTACAGGTTGTCCATGTATAGCCTATATCCTAAACCTGCTAAATCACCTAGTAGGTTGGTTATTGTGTCAGGTAGGGAGGTCTTCACGCCACAGTACGGCTGCATGTTGTGGACGTAGCCGGTTGCAGACTCGCACAATATGTATGACTTGATGCCGTACTTGATCGGCTTTTGTGGGGCATAGACTTTGAAGGCCAGGCGTCCACGCCACAACAGCATGCCCTCATCAATACTGATGTCCTCGCTCGGCAGATACATTTTCTGGAAGTTGGCCAGCAAGGACTGCAGCACTGGGCGGATTCTCCAGAGGTTGTCTTTAGGGTCAAGGCGGGGCATGGTGTTGTCGATGAAGTGCAGGGCACTCAAGATGAGCTGGAACCTGTTCCGCGACATGATCTTGCCGAAGACGGGTGCCGACAGGTACTCGTCAGTGGACCAGTACATCTCGAGTTCCGGCTTTGGGTTGACTCCAGTGAGAAGAAAGAGCCCTAGAAAGATCTTGAGCTCCTCTACAGTGAGATCATGATCTTTCCAGGACTTTGCTCTGGCATACTGCAGTTCACTGGGCGGCTGCTGTTTGTGATAGATGTTCGTCTGGACGCAGATCTCCAGCAGGATCTCATCCGACACCAGCAGCTCGAAGAAGTCCACGGGGTCATCAGACTGCAGATCAGCAGCCGCATTCTGTGGACCCGGAGTCCCGGCTGAGAAGGGGATGTCCCGAGGACACCAGCCTGTGGCATGCCACACAGGGGGAGGACCCTTGCCCTTTCGAGGCCTGCCACCACCTGTGAATTATAGAAATAGATAATTACCATAAAATACATTTGTTTTGACACACACACACACACACACAGACACAGACACTCACACTCACACTCACACTCACACACTCACCTCGACTAGGACCAACAGATTCTCCTCCACTCATGTCGCCCTCGATCTCATCCCCAGCTGGCCCTGCAATAACACATCAATTCAGGCATTTAGCAAAGCATTTATCATCATCATATAGATCACATGAATGCATATATGAATAAATACATATGAGAGAATACATTTACATTGCCCTGTGGGGATTTAGCATTTTTCCAGTGATAATAATTCTTACCTCTACAACCACCGCCATCAGCTCCAACCGCTCCCTCCAACTCCTCCACACGCACGATGTATTGCCTCAGATCTCACCGACATATCTGTGTAAACTTTAGGTTTAGGCAGGGTCAGGAGAAGTTCATCCCCTCCCCTGCGAGTGTGCACGTACGACCACGCGCGCGCACGCTCGCCCCAAGCGCGCGCATGCTCGCCCCGCCTGCACTCACTCACCCACTGATCACAGTCAGTGAGGGCTGTGATGCAGCCAGGCAGAGAGAGAGAGGCTGCTCGCTCGATCAAACTTTTGGTTTGAAACAAACAGATTGGCGGACCCCCTGACATTACGCAGCTTTAGTGCTTTGTAATAACAGGTTTTATGTGATTGGATCACGAGGTTTTCAACTTCTATGTGGTCTAGATTGATGATATTTTGTGACGATGTGCCTGAGGGGGTAAACTAACGTGGACCACTAAAAAGACCATTAGCCCGTAGGCTACGGGATCGGCGCTTAACGGTTGGATTTATCGGCCCGTAGAACTACGGGCCCGGCGGTCAATGTGTTAATGGCACTCGACGGGTGTATTTGCAAACACGAAGATTCTCGTGTTTGGTACTCAATGTGTTATTAAAGTGTGTATTGTATTCCTTCATTCCAGACCTGTGTGGGGAGTCCAGTCTGCAGGTGAAGATCAGTTCTCCACCCTGGACTGTTTCTATTAAACAGGAAACTGAAGACCACCTTAAACAGGAACCTGAAAACCACCTGGATCCCAGTAAATTTCAAGCACTCTCTCTTTATTTATTTTATTAGTGAAAGTGGGCCGGTACTGAGGGTGTAAAGATGAACCGATATGAATCGGTTATCGATTTTAGCATTAACAATGCGACTACATCGATGCATGGACCCCTGCATCGATCTAAATGTACCATGATTTGGTTGTAAAAGTATTAAGTTCACTGAAGCTTTGCAGTTAATTCTACTTCAGTATTAACTAACCTGCTGCAGAAGACTCACTGATCTAACATTTACAAGTCATTACTTTAAAAATAATGAGAACCGCCTCTCATTTACCTCTCATTCAGCTCGTCTCTCATCTTCTATGAGAGCTGCAATGTAAAAAAACAATGGCCACACTATTTACAGCACACAGCTCAGTCAGCGCACCATCAAATTTACATTTCAGAAGATGTGGATAAAGAGAGTTTACAGAGTCTCATTGTATCTTTTTCCTAAACTTCCTTCACGTACCTTTGTGTAAAGAGGAGGTTTCACCTGAAGAAGAGTGGAGCTCCAGTCTGGTCCAGGAGGAACCACAACCTCCACAGATTAAAGAGGAACAGGAGGAGCTACTCCAAAGACCAGAAGAGGCTGGTGGGTCAACGTTGACATTACTAGCAGTGAAAAGTGAAGATGGTGATGAAAACAGAGAGACAGAGCCTGACAGAGCCGTCAGGGTGACCAGACGTCCTAGTTCAGCCTGGATTGTCCCCTTTTCAAGCTGTGTCCCAACAAATATCTCTAAAACACTATTATGTCCCGGTTTTCAACATTCACTGTAAATTTGTTCCGGTTTTCGCCAGAATTACAATAATAATAGTTTTTTCAATGGTTATATAGGGTCCCGGTTTGAGGGGCTGAATATATGGTCACCCTAGCCACATCATTCCCATGTGAATCCTGAGATCTACATGATTCTCACTCTTCTATTATGACGGTTGTTTCTTTTCTTCTTTTTTTTTGCTGTCGGGCAGAAACTTTGTATCTCCATATGTTAACCTTTTACGTTTTTTTTTTTATTAATGTCCTAATCCGTCATACAGTGTCCCACGAAAGTAGCCACGAAACTAGCCAAAATAGCCGATCTACAAGCTTTTGATCTGTTATTTTGCTACTTTTTGAATTAGAATTCTGAAAAGTGACAGTTTTGGACTTAAGAGGTTTCCACCTGCAACAATATTATACCTACTTCTGTTTTAGAATCATAAATATGTTATCAAACTGGCTGTTTCAAGTATGCAATTAAAAATACTGTTTATGAAGTTTAATATAATTTAAAAAAAGATATTTTTTTACCCCTTTTCTCCCCGATTTAGTCGTTCTGCCAGTTGATTCCTCCCCACACACACATTTGTGTGTCCTATCCTACTGACTCACCTGCCAGTGAGGAACCCCCTCCGGGAGGACGTAGAGCCTCCGTCCTACTCCTCCCGCCCAACACTCCCTAATGATTCCCTGCAGTTGCCGCCCCAGTCCTTAATGACAATTATCACCCTCCCTACCCGGCTTCCCTCCCCCGAACACGGGCCAATTGTGTTCGTATAGACGATCGACAAAACTGGATGCACCGCGGTGGATTCAAACCCACAACCTCCGCGGTGGTGGGCAGGCTCTTTACCACTGTGCCACCCGAGCACCTTAACCTATTATTATGTAGCTCATCCATATTGCTCAGCACTCATGAAGTGACATACTGAGGAAATGGCATCTGCCGTCACTGCCCAGCCTTTGACAAGACAAAAAAATTAAACTCATGCATTATTTTGTTGAACTTTTGTTTGTCCTGCACCTGGGCATTGAAGTGGATGAAGCTTTTCATTTAACAGAGGGAACACTGCATGAAATAATGTGAAGTTCAAACCTTTTATAGAGTCTCATTTAGGGGTGTGTGCCGATATATCGTCCCGCGATATATCGCGATACGTTTTCGTGACGATATGTATCGTTTTGGGGGAAAAAAATATAGTTTTGAATTTTTTTTTGTTCTTTTTACAATAATAATAATCAGGCAAGCAAACAGCCCCGAGGTGAAAAGGGTAACAACATGTTGTTTTTTTTCCGGTCAGGTGTCACACTATTGCCATATTTGGATTCAAAACGGCTATTTTGCATGTCTGAACAATGCAAAAACAGAATTATTTGTTTGCATGTGCTTTTTTTCCTCCCCCATATATTTTCATTATAAAAAAGTGCGTATCATATCGTATAGAAATCGTATCGAAGTTGTGAGCCCAATATCGTATCGTTTCGTGAAATTAGTGTATCGGCACACCCCTAGTCTCATTGTTTCTTTTTCCTAGAATTCTTGCACGCCCCTGTGTGTAAAGAGGAGTTTTCCCCTGAAGGGGAGCGGAGTTCCAGTCTGGTCCAGGAGGAATCAAAATGTCCAAAACACGAGGAGTGGAGCCCCAGTCTGGTCCAGGAGGAACCACAACCTCCACAGATTATAGAGGAACAGGAGGAGCTACTTCAAAGACCAGAAGAGGCTGGTGGGTCAACGTTGACATTACTAGCAGTGAAAAGTGATGAAAACAGAGAGACAGAGCCTGTAGCCAGCACCTCAACTGAACACATGAACACACAAGCTGATGTAGAGGACTGTGGAACATCACAACCAACTAGTGATGACCAGCTCCTCTCTTCACACTGTTCTGAATCGGACACTGAAGACAGTGCTGACTGGGAGACTAGAGGAGATCAGTCAGCTTTAAACACACTGAAATCACACAAGACACAAAATGTGGGAGGACAGCACCAGCTGTCCCAGGACCTGAAATCATCGAAACAAACTCACTCCATGAGGAGTCACACAGGGAAGAAAAGTTTTTGTTGTACAGAGTGTGGCAAAATGTTTAATCGAGAGGAACACCTGAAGAGACACATAATGATTCACACAGGGGAAAAGCCCTTTGCTTGTCCAGTTTGTGGTAAAGGCTGTGCTGAAAAGGGTGATCTAACAAAACACATGAGGGCTCACACAGGCGAAAAGCCCTTTTCTTGTAAAGTATGTGGTAAAGGCTGTGCTCAAAAGGGTAATCTAAAAGCACACATGAGGACTCATACAGGGGGAAAGCCCTTTTCTTGTAAATTATGTGGTAAAGGCTGTGCTCAAAAGGGTGATCTAACAAAACACATGAGGGCTCACACAGGCGAAAAGCCCTTTTCTTGTAAAGTATGTGGTAAAGGCTGTGCTCAAAAGGGTGATCTAAAAATACACATGAGGACTCATACAGGCGAAAAGCCCTTTTCTTGTACTGTTTGTGGTAATGGCTTTGTTAGCACAAGTCATCTAAAAACACACATGAGGACTCATACAGGCGAAAAGCCCTTTTCTTGTAAAGTATGTGGTAAAGGCTGTGCTCAAAAGGTTAATCTACAAAAACACATGAGGACTCATACAGGGGAAAAGCCCTTTTCTTGTACTGTTTGTGGTAAAGGCTGTGTTAGCACAAGTAGGACTCATACAGGTGAAATGCCCTTTTCTTGTACTGTATGTGGTAGAGGCTTTGCTAGCACAAGTAATCTAAAAAAACACATGAGCACTCATACGGTCGAAAAGCCCTTTTCTTGTAAAGTATGTGGTAAAGGCTTTGCTCGAAACGGTCATCTAAAAATACACATGAGGACTCATACAGGCGAAAAGCCATTTTCTTGTAAAGTATGTGGTAAAGGCTGTGCTCAAAAGGGTGATCTAAAAACACACATGAGGACTCATACAGGGGAAAAGCCCTTTTCTTGTATTGTTTGTGGTAAAGGCTGTGTTAGCACAAGTCATCTAAAAACACACATGAGGACTCATACAGGCGAAAAGCCCTTTTCTTGTAAAGTGTGTGGTAAAAGCTGTGCTCAAAAGGGTGATCTAAAAAAACACATAAGGACTCATACAGGCGAAAAGCCCTTTTCTTGTAAAGTATGTGGTAAAGGCTATGCTCAAAAGGGTGATCTAAAAAAACACACGAGGACTCATACAGGCGAAAAGCCCTTTTCTTGTAAAGTATGTGGTAAAGGCTGTGCTCAAAAGGGTGATCTAAAAAAACACATGAGGACTCATACAGGGGAAAAGCCCTTTTCTTGTAATGTATGTGGTAAAGGCTGTGCTCAAAAGGTTAATCTAAAAAAACACATGAGGACTCATACAGGGGAAAAGCCCTTTTCTTGTACTGTTTGTGGTAAAGGCTGTGTTAGCACAAGTAATCTAAAAACACACTCATGAGGACTCATACAGGTGAAATGCCCTTTTCTTGTACTGTATGTGGTAGAGGCTTTGCTAGCACAAGTAATCTAAAAAAATGAGCACTCAAATGGTCGAAAAGCCCTTTTCTTGTAAAGTATGTGGTAAAGGCTTTGCTCTAAACGGTCATCTAAAAATACACATGAGGACTCATACAGGCGAAAAGCCCTTTTCTTGTACTGTTTGTGGTCAAAGCTTTGCCGTGAAAGGTACTCTAAAAACACACATGAGGACTCATACAGGCTAAATGCCTATTCTTGCGCAGTTTGTGGTAAAGGCTTTATTGAAATGGGAAATCTAAAAAGACGTATGAGGACTCATACAAGGGGAATGCCTTTAGTTTAAGACATGATCATTCAGTCTAATCAAGGATGACAATGACAGGATACTAAAGCAGAGGAATCACTTAATCTGACAATATCAACATGACTGAATAAACTAAACATAAATATTTTTTTGTGATGGATTTTTGTTTTATCTTGTGTATGGATCTTATTTTCTATTCAACTATTCAATATATTTGTTTTAATCTGTATAGCATTATTCCCTCCAGCTCATTTACACACTCAGTTACTGGTAGTACAATATGAGCATAATTGTGTCTGTCCACATTTGTCAGGATTTAACAAGTCATATTCATTCATATTCATGCAATACTTATGAAGTGAAGTGCTGACAAGCTGCTGGGTTTGTGTAGCTGTGTACATTGTCACTTAGTTTTATTACATGTTTATATTCTACAGAGTTTTGTGTCCTTATAGGGGTGTTTTATAAACTCAGATACCCTTTTATCCCTTGGGGGAAATTATTATCTTTTTGTTTTGTTTAATAAAGGTTTCACCACTACAGTTCCTCTATTTGTGCTATATTATTCAAATATTCAACTTCTTGTTTATGCCCAGAATGACATGGATATCCACAGGTTCTGTAGAAATGTGTAGCAATTGTAGAAATAATAGGCATTAAATCGTTGTGAGCTTGTAGATATTTTCAATGTTCACCATTAACTCAGTGCCATTGACGTGTTTTACACAGAACCCTAAATATCGTGATCCGAAGATTTACTGCTCCATTCACTTCGCTCCTGTGTACTTTTTTTTTTTTTTACAATGCATTTTTGTGAAGGAAACTCTCTGAAGCAGAAATCACTGTTTGTCACTGAAATCACTGCTGATGTTTTAGTTGGAGAAAACACAACTAAAACAGTTAAAAACAGCTAAAACAGTTCCTCTATTTATGTGCCTCTGTACCTTGTTTTTTTCCAGTTTTGTCTTGTTTTGTTGTGTCCGCCAGGCCGAAGGCATGACGAGAGAGTGTTTTACCCCCTGTCCGTCCGTCCGTCTGTGTGTCATTCTGTCATTTTGTGTACAGCTAATCTCCGGCAGCACCATTGGTTTGATCGCAGCGAAACTTTGCACACACACTCCCTGGATACCAGAGCAGAACCTCTGCCCCAAATGTTTCACATGGGCCTGTTATAGCGCCACCAGGAGGCCGATTTGTGCAAAACCCATTTTTTAATATTAAGCCTTCAGATTGTATCCAAATTTCACGCAAATCGGTGCACATGATCTCTATAGGCGGAGACTTGTGCTCCGAGGAGCGTTTTTCCTTTTTTTTCCTTTTTACTAATGTATACTTGGTCAATCTTGTGCCTTATTTGTCTTGTTTGTTCTTGTCTCTGTTTTGTGTTTGTATTTCATGTTGTCTCTGTAGTCGACAAAAAAATTAAGTATAAAAAAAAATATGTTGGCTTTTCCACGATTCCCGGGCGTAATGCTATATATATATATATGATTCCCGGGCGTAATGCTATATATATATATATATATATATATATATATATATATATATATATATATATATATATATATATATATATATATATATATATATATATAGCATATATATATATAGCCTATGTGATCTTCTATTCCATTCCTGTATTCCCAAACCTAAATTATGTTATTAATAATTTATGTACAACACATGTCTTCATATAAAGTACATTCACATATTTAAATAATAATCACATTCAGCAAGCCACCGCGAGGAAAACAGTCGCATTTATGAACAGTGTTGGGAAGTAACGAGAGTAAAGTAATTTATTTACTTCATTATTTATTTATTATTACGCACAAATCATACATATTAGCGAGGCAGAGAATTATTGATCAATTGTCCAATTGTATGTATGTATGTATATAAAAAATAGGGCATATACGGCAGGCTTTGTTCTACATGACCAACTATTTACATAGTTGGTTTATTTACTTACTCTCACTGTTCATAAATGCTACTGTTTTTGTGGCCGGTGGACTTTCCTCTAAAATAAACACGGCAGTATTGATTATGATTATACCATTCTGGTCCTCTGCCAACAAGATCAGACACTCATGCCGTATTTATTTAAGGATTATAGTAGGGTTCCGTGTCAATGTCATTTTTTATTTTCATTTACAATTCACGTGAGAGTTTCGTTCCGTTTTTTGATTGGATATTTGATCTGAACATATGAGATATATATGGATACAGGATCAGGAGTAGCATTTGGTACTTCAAGCATATAACACATAATACAAAAAGATTCAGTATTGGTGCATATCCACAAAAATATAAAGAGGATCATACAGTAGTTATAGTTATTACACTCAGATACAACAATACAGTTACATTTTATTTATTTTAACTGTACCACAATATGGTTCCATTGGCTTTAACAACTACTTGTACAATAGTTTAATAAAGAAACAATATCTAGGGGCGTCCGCTGGCCTAGCGGTGCAGGCGCATACCACATATGCTGGGAATCCAGTTTGACAGCGTGTCTCCGATCCCGACGACCTTTGCTGTATGTCACCCACCCCCTCCCATCTCTCTCCACATTTCCTGTCAGCCTACTATCCTATCAATAAAGGCAGAAAAAGCCCAAACAAATATAAAAAAAACAAAAAAAACAATGTCTAACACATACAGTCTTGGAAATTGCTCTGAGGGTCAATGCTGACATTATGTATATGCATAAGCATATTTTTGGGGTAAATGCTTGTAATGAAATTGGACAATGTTGCTTTGAGAGTAGCTTTAATTCAAAGACATTAGAATGACATCAGGTGGCTGTAGGTAGAAAGGGACAGCTAGTTTTATAATGTCCTCTGTGCAGTATTGGCCTACATATTATTGGCAGTACATTGTAAATGCACTGCTCATAAACTGTTTCAGTGCTAAATAAATGCATTGCTGTATGTGTGTATACACACACACACACACACACACACACATATATATATATATATATATATATATATATATATATATATATATATATATATATATATATTATATATATATATATATATATTATATATATATATATATATAATATATATATATATATTAATATATATATATAATATATATATATATATATATATATATATATATTATATATATATATATATATATATATATAATATATATATATATATTAATATATATATATAATATATATATATATATATATATTTGGTTGGCAAATATGCATTGATCTTAACAGAAGAAGATGATTCATTAATTTCCAAAAGCCTATATAATCTGGGCTCCAACTTTGATAAGTTTTCAGACAAGAAACAAAAAGTATTTAGAAATAGTTCAATGGCCCTATTGTCTCAGGTTTCACCCTTCAAGTTTCTATAGAGTTGTCAGCTGACTGAAAGGTGACAATGGGAGGGGGGATTAGAGGTGTGGTTTGGGGTTGAATAAATTAAACATTGTTGACGCCCTTTAACAGGCCCTGATAGTGTGAAATCGTTGAAAGCTGTTTTCAGTGCTTTGACAATTCAAATGACCATAACTTCTTCAAATATTTTCCAATTTCTATAAGCAACACATCATTTGAAAGCTTGCATGAAAGCTTGCATTCTGTACTTACATATACCCAGCAGTCTGTAAAAAAGAAACTGTACATGTAACGGTACAATGCTTTGGGCCCCCTTGCGGCCCAAAGAATTGTACCCAGTCACATATGATTTAACCATGTTCAAGGTGCAGTTTAATGAAGTTCCACCACAGTGCATGATTAGATGATCACTCACCTCACACCTGCACTTCAAGATTCCATTTGTCCTGTAGAGTAGCTGTCTTTAGAAAAGAAGCCAAATGGATGCAGATGACTGAAACTCTTGCCACAATGATTACAGTGGGAACGGTTTTCTCCCTAATGATGGGCAATCTGGTGCCAGACCATCTGAATGGCTGAAACTATATTGTTGTCACACTGTGTACAATGGAAAGGTTTTTCTTCAATGTGGACACACTGGTGTAACTTCTAGTCAAATAGTTGAATGAAACTCTTTCACCGTTTACACTGGAATGTTTTTTTCTCCAATGTGGTTACAGTGGTGTGTTATCAGGTCACCTGCCCACATTGAACCTCTTGTCGCCCTGTGTAGAGTGGAAAGGTTTTACTCCAGTTCGGACCTGGTGTCTGTCTGTTCAGTTGACCCAACTCATTGAACCTCTTGTAAAAGTGTTTACTGGTGTGGGTTTTCTTTCCTGTGCAGATCAGGAAGTCTATGTACGTCTTTACTTGTTCTGGCTTAGTTAAAGTCTTGGTACACTGTTAATGACTGTAAGATCACCTGTGTGTCCTTGGTTCTGCCTGGTTACAGAGTTGGTGATTTGCTGGCGCGCTGCAGAGGTGATCAGTCCATTCCTCAGCATTTGGCAGTAGATGTCATTGTGGCTCCGCTTGATGTGTTTGTGGAGAAAGACATGGGATGTGAAGGCATCAGGACACAGAAGAACTGAGTCTGGGAAGACTAAGATCTCACTCCCGAGAGAGTGGGAGTGGGGAGAGAAAGATAAGTGGAGAGAGTGCGGGTGGGGGGGTGAGAGAGAAGGGGTTAAAATGCTGAGTAGAGGTACAACTTGAAAAGCTTCCATGATCAAACCCTTCCTGAGAGTTGTTCGCACGTCATGACCACCTGGTGAGGCAGTGCAGTCATTTGCATCCATTTGGTTCCTTTTCCAAAGACTATAGCCTACTCTATCTTTTACAGGACAAAGGGAATATTTCAGTGTGGGGGTGAGGTGAGTGATAACCGGCACCTTAAGTGATCAAATTGCACCGTGAACATGGTTGAATCATATTTCTAAATATTTTAATAATTTATTATTAATTTATTTCTAGTCTGAAAACATGTCAGCTGGAGCCCAGGTTATGTAGGCTTTTATAAATTAACAATATTCTTCTGTTAAGCTCAAGGCTCACAACCAGTCTGCTCATGATATTATATATTTTTCCCCCACCTTCAAAATAGTTGACAGGATAAGCGCTGTTGCTATCCACACAATTACATAGAGTAACATGATGATATGATAATTTAAGTATTTTGTTTATCTTTTTGATACTATGTATGAGTTCATAAATGTGTGTTGCTGTGTGAGAGAGATATTGTTGAGTTGTGTTTTTTCTGCTAATAGTAGTGCTTGTTTTCTACTGTGTGTGTATATATATGGATATGTACAAGGTACAAATTCATTATTTTTATAAACCAAGGCAGATTCCACATACTGTGTGTGTGTGTGTGTGTGTGTGTGTGTGTGTGTGTGTGTGTGTGTGTGTGTGTGTGTGTGTTAATATATTTAAAGCATGTATGATATCAATTTTATTATTAACAGTTGACTTGTATAATTCAAATGTAGCAACATCTTTCTGTAACTGTGTATTTTCCTTTTATTCAATTATTTTACTAATACTCCACATGACAAGTCAATATAATAAAAGCTGTTCATTGGCAGGGCATATGTTGGTACTGTATATTGTGCAATTTCACAAAATCTATCTGTGGCTTTAATCTATTTATTTAGTACTTGATATGAGAGGAAGTGGATTTTGGTTCAGACTTGCAGGTACTTGAAGGGTTAAGTGGGGGCAGTTAACCAACTATTGGCCAGTTTCTGTAACCCCCCCTCTCTCTGATTGGGCCATCAGACACACCCTCTTTGGGTATTTAACAGGCCTCTGTTTTGTTTGGTGACACTACAAGTTGTCCAGAGCTGAACTCATCTCTTCTCTTGTTAGTATATTTTTTCTCAGGAACATAGAGTTAGCTTTGAGAAATGGCTTTACTACAAACACTGAAGTCCTTGGTCAATGAGCGACTATCTGCAGCTGCTGAAGAGATATTTGTGACTGTTGGGAGAATGATAACAGAGTACGAAGACACTGCTTTCTGTTTAAAGCAAGAAATTGACCACAAACGCAGGCTATTGGCTATGGGTTTAACGCCAGCAGGTTGGTAAAATTACAAACTTTGTATTGCAATCCAGAAAGCCAATGAAAATATGTAATTTAAATCCTTTTTAATAATAGTGAGTTCTCATTGTGATGGTAATGGTGTTTTCTTTACCATACTGCCTCTCAATATATGTATTCCGAGGGCTGCCTCTGTTCATTTTGAGTGTATTAGTGTTGCCCAATTTTGTGAATGTGCTATCCCCTAAAGCTTGAAAACTATAGACCATGCAAGTTTCAATCATTTAATTTATGGTTTTGTCACATTTTATCTTTTGCTAGATGTCCTGCACCTCTCTTTGTGTAAAGATGAGGCTTCCCCTGAACAGCAGGAGAGGAACTTCAGTCTGGTCCAGGAGGAACCAGAGCCTCCTCAGATTAAAGAGGAACAAGAGGAGCTGCTTCAGAGATGGGAGGAGGGGTTGACATTGCTAGCAGTGAAAAGTGAAGATGTTGGTGAAAACAGGGAGATATTCTCAACTGAACACATAAAAACACAAGCTGATGTAGAGGACTGTGGAACATCACATCCAACTAATGATGACAAGCTACTCTCTTTATACTGTTCTGACACTGGTTGTAGTTGTACTGAGTGTGGCAAAACATTTAACAATGAAGGTAATCTGAAGACACACACAATGGTTCATAGAGGAGAAAAAACATTTTCTTGTACGGTTTGTGGCAAAGGCTGTAGTCAAAGAGGTGACCTAAAAAGACACATGAGGACCCATACAGGGGAAAAACCCTTTACCTGTACAGTCTGTGGCAAAGGGTTTAGTGACACAAGTAACGTAAAAGCACATATGAGGACTCATACAGGAGAGATGCCCTTTACCTGTACACTTTGTGGCAAAGGCTGTCGTCAAAAGAGTGGACTAAAAACACACATGATGACTCACACAGGGGAAAAGCCCTTTACCTGTACAGTATGTGGCAAAGGCTGTAGAAACGTGAGTCATTTAAAATCACACATGAGGACTCATACAGGGGAAAAGCCATTTTCTTGTACAGTTTGTGGCAAAGGCTGTAGTCATTTGCATCATCTAAAAAGACACATGATGACTCATGCATGGTAAAAGCCCTTTACTTGTACAGTTTGAAGCAAAGGCTTTAGTGACAGGAGTAGTGTAAAATCGCACACCAGGACTCAAACAAAAAAAAACATTTGCTGGTAAATGCTTTTGTGAAGATCTGAAGCTATGCCGATTGATACCGTAAAATGCTTATTTTGCTCCTTTACATCTTTTTGCATTACCATGGTCAGTGGTAGAACAATATGAGCATCAGTGTCTGTCCATTTGTCTGGATTTTAAAACAAATATTCATTATGAATTTCATTAATATTAATGTATCACTGGTGCAATACATTGTTGACAAGCTGCTGCTTGATTTTTGTATCCATTGTTTGTATCTATTGTCCGTTTGTGTGTTGTTTGTACAGTCAAATTATCAGTACATATTTCATCAGACATAGTTCATGGCAAGTCCCCACAACACATCGCCTACTGATGCCATATTTTCCATATACAAGGACCAGGGCCAAAGTGGGTTCAGTGGGACCAAAGGAGGTCTGAAAAGGGTGCCAATTTTGGCACCACTCCAGGATAGGTGTGATTTTTTGTTTGTATATATTTTGCACTGGATTTGCACTAATTTGTTGTGATGTTGTTAATGTTTTTTATGTGATTTGTTTACATTTGTTGTTAATAAACCGTTTTATTCACAACATTTAGTTCTGTTCTAACACTCTGAGTTTACAGACCTGTAAGGATCCATTTGGTTCTTAAAGACAGCTGGAGTACTCCTGCACATGTGATTTGCATTTGTATACAGGACAGTCACTCATCTACATTGCATTGTTAAGCAAGAAGCAATGCAAAGCAAAGCACTTATGTACTTACATTACAAAGGCGTGTCAATGATCGTTGTCTGCTACGCACACCTGTGGATTTGAGAGGGGTACTTTTGTGTAATGGAAACCACAGGTATTTTGAGTGCTGGACCATGTGATTATTTGTTTAGATTCTATTCTACTTTGAGTGTCATAGAGATGTTTTGCAAAGATCCATTATGTGTGCTAATTACACATTACATGTCATTACAGAAAGGTCATAACAAAGTAAGTCAAATATGGGTTCAATGTGGTTCACCTCCTTTAATTCTGGAAATTGCTTGCTTAAATCATGACTACTGTGCTTCCTTTTACAGCCGGCATAACTTACTATACTACTATAAGTATTACTACAGAAAACATTTATATAAATACAAATCACAACCAAGCAACATAACTATCTGTTTTATAATAATAATAATAATAACTAGAAAGTACTGTTCCTGAAGAAACAGTGTGGGATCGCTAAGGATGAATGTTGATAGTATCACACTAGAAAGTACTGTTCCTGATTAATTCTGTCTTACCTATTTATATCACATATTGTGATGTCACGTGAAGCTTGACCAATCCAAAAACGGGCGGAATAATAATAATAACTAGAAGATGTGCTCCTCGGAGCACAGGTCTCCGCCAGGCGAGTACTGTTCCTGATTAACTCATTTAGTGCCACTGGACGTAAAATACGTCCAATGTAATAAGCCCTGTGCCACAGGACGTCAAATACGTCAAAAAAAAATTCAGAACCCAAGATATGATGATTTGAAAATGTTCTGCTCCATTCACTTCTTGTTTAACTTCTTACTGAAAAAGGCTGTATCTCGGCTCCTAAGCACTTTTTTTTACAATGAATTTTGGCTGTGGCACTGAATGTTTTTTTTTACAATGAATTTTGGCCAGTGGCACTGAATGAGTTAATCCTGTCTTACCTATTTATATTATTGTGATGACACGTGAAGCTTGACCAATGTTAGCTTGGCTGAGACGGACACACACACACACGGAGGGTAAAACATACCTTCGGCCTGGCGGAGACAATAACTAGTGAAGATAACATTAGTGTGATCGCTAAAGCGATCCCACAATGATAATAATAATAATAATAATAATAATATACAAAATATAAATATATAATGTAAAATATATAAAACAAAACAAAACAAAGTTTAGTCCTGGAAATTTCTGCTCACTGGTGATTGAAAAACTAATTTCAGAATGGCACACCAATGACAAATCCAAGATATAAAATCCCCATCTCAACTAACCCAAAACGTTGTCTCATCTGAGCCCACATTCCATCAATGGTAATGCAGATCACACCTGTACACACTGCTTCTCACAGACACACCATGTCCATGTAGAGATCAATGAAAATGGCCCCATTGGGCTTAATTACTGATCATAAACCCTTTCAGTGCTAAATGAACCAATTACCACATCAATATTGCCACCATGGAGGGGGAGTACAAACAACTCTTTGGATGGTAAAGAATCATCTTGTGTCCAGGCTACAGGCCAATTTCAAGCCCACTGTGAGGGTCAATGCAGACAGTATATGTATAGATATAAGCATAACTGTGAAGACTGGTGAAATGTCAATGTCATATCATTGATTTCAAAATGTGAACTTTCCCATCCTTGGTAAAGGTTGCTTTTATTTTCTGTAAATGCTTGTAATGACATTGACCAACTGTAGCTTTAATCCAAAGACAACCGAATGACAAATGACATCAGGTGGCTATACAGGTAGAAATGCAAAGCTGGTTGCCTATACTCTAACCCTAACCCTTGAACTGAAAAGCTCTATAAGTACTGCTTTCCCGAAGCTGTTCCAATCAGTGTCCCAACCACAGACGCACGGACAGCGGCCACCACTACAGTATAACCTGTGAGTACTAGTAGCAACCTACAGTATTTTGATTTATTGCCTCAGCAGGTCAGCTGAGCCACGTTATGAAGGGTTTGTCTGAAGTGATCATTTTAGTGCAATACCCCTTGATTATTCGTTATTCCCGAGAAAATATATAAACGCAGCATGCACACAATGCACAAATTGTAATGTAGCTAATTAATCAAGATGGGCTTGCTCGTTGTGTGAGGAAGATAAAGGTCCCTTCAGCGGGGGTAGCGTGCACTGGAGGATCATGGGCCCATACTAAATAGCCTGCATCACGGCCATCATCTTCTGACACTTCTGCCTCTCTTCCTGCCTCACTGCAGAGATCATGGCCTACATATAATTGGTCCTCACTAATGCTCATGATAATATGGTACTATATTTGTCCACTCGTTCTGTGTCTCAGAGGCTGCTGTGGACAGTTCAGAGTAAAACCTGCAGTGACATCATCGGTAGGCAGGTTTGTACATTTCCTCACAATATGTGAGGGCCGCTTTGCGCATCACATCTAGGCCCGATCCGAGGTTTGTCCAAACAGCACTGGCGTAGTCACTCGGCACACACGTCATGCGAAGTCCGGCCCTCTGGCCTCTCCTCTCCTCTCGGCTCCTCTCCTCCCTCCCCGCTTTGCTTTGCGGCCCTAACCTCTAGTCCCAACCTCCCATCCTCGGTCATTAGGCCGCCTGTACTGTGGGTAACCATGGCCATCATGAGGCAGTCGAGTGTTGTCACAGAAGTCTTTAGGGAAGCTCTTATTGATGCAGGGGCTGTTAGGGTTGGCTGTCCCACAGGGTCCATGTAGCATGGATTGACGCAGGGTGACACAGAGTGGCTCCTTCTGTGGGTCAGGTACGTCTGCTAGTACACCGCCACTCTTTGAGTTTGCCGTAATTGTGATAAAGAGGTCAAACTTCCTGTATTATGGTTGCTATGGCAACCTGCCATATCAGGCTGAGGGTCTGATAGCCAAATCAGAGAATCAATCAAGCCGAGAGTCTGATCACAGATCGAGGTGGGGTAAGATGCCTAAAACATAGCCATAGCTCTGATCAACAGTCTGTGGCAAGTTTCGGGGCAAATGGAGTGATCCTGTGCTTGCTTACCCCGCACGAACTTTCTGAGCTTTTGTCAATTATGTAGTAGTAAGATAGTAAGATATATTTTTGTTATTAATGCAAGAACAATGGCTTCTATTATAACATGTTAACTTTCCAGGTACGCAGGTTTCTGAAATGTCCACAGCCCTGCTCTGAGACACAGAGTGATTAGGTTCCCCTATTACAATGACCATTAGTGAGGACTAATTACATGAATATGGGTGAAGTCGTCCTTTAACACAAATCTAGCTCCAGATTGCATAATCCTCATTATCTATTTTTCTCATTTATCACAGGTACTGTATTATGATCGTATTGACAAAGCAGTAATGGTCTATGGTTGGTATTCTTTTAGTAGTTGTCCAGCAATAACTAATCTCTGGATCTCGCTGGTTCCCTCATATATCTCTGTGATGCGTGCGTCACGGTAGTGCCTCTCTGCAGGCATGTCCGTCACGTAGCCCATCCCCCCTAAAACCTGGATGGCCTGGTGGGAGCAGTATGTGGCCGCTTCGGACGCCGCCAGTTTAGCCATGGCTGCTTCCTTAGTGAAGGCTTTCCTGGAGTCTCGTAGGAGTGCAGACCTCCAGGTCAGCAGACGGGCACTCTCCAGAGCCAGAGCCATGTCGGCAAGTTTAAACTGTATGGCCTGCATCCTGCCAATGGGAGCTCCAAACGCAGTACGCTTGTGCGCATAGTCGGCAGCGCAGTCCAGAGCGGCCTGAGCGATGCCCAGAGCCTGGGACGCGATGCCGATACGCCCGCCGTCCAGGCTCTGCATGGCTATCGTGAAGCCGGCACCGCGAGGGCCCAGCATGTTGTCCAGGGGAATCCTGCAGTCCTCCAGGATGATGTCGGACGTGGACGAGGCTCGGATGCCCAGTTTGTCCTCTTTCTTTCCCAGTGAAAGCCCCGGGTGTGGCATGGGCACCAGGAAGGCGCTGATGCCCTTGTGTTTGAGCGTCTTGTCCGTGGTGGCGAACACGACGGCGGCAGAAGCCTCCCAGCTGTTGGTGATCCAGGCTTTGGTGCCGTTCAGAACCCACTGGTCTCCCTCCTGTCTGGCCAGTGTGGAGGCTGCTCCCGCATCGCTGCCGTTGCCCGGCTCGCTGAGCGCGAAGCAGCCCACCTTCTCTCCGGTGGTAAATGGGGGGATCCATCTGTGCTTTTGATCCTCTGTACCAAATGTCAATATCGGGCCGACGTAGAGAGAGTTGTTAACTGAGACCACCACTCCTGTGCTGGCACAGCCTCGGCTTATCTCCTCCATGGCCAGACTGTACGCCAAGTAGTCCATCCCAGCCCCGCCAAGCTCCTCTGGCACTGCTATGGCCATCACCCCCATGGCACCTAACTCCTGGATCTGTTTGGCAGGGAAAAGGTGTTGTTTATCCAGTTTAGCAGCGATGGGGGCCAGTTCTCTGTCCGCGTAGTCCCTGCATGTCTGTCTCAGCATCCGATGCATCTGTGGCAACTCTGCCAGCTGGGTGAGCCTTCTATAGACACTCACACACAGACCCACATCTTTCCTCACCTTAAAGAGTGCTGCCATTCCTCCTCAATTTGCCTGTAAATTATACATAGCCTGCGAGTTAGTTCAGGCAGTATACACTCGAGAGGTTACACACTGCGGTCATGCAGGCGCTTACGGAGCTTACTACAATACTATCACACAGACCATACGTCATAGCTGACGTGACATCAGCTGACCAATCAGCGGGTTATTTAAGCTCACCTCAACACACCTCATACCAAGGACTGCAATGGAAATTGTGTTATCCTTTTGATTATGGTGGGTCAGATGTATGTTACATGTGACATTGTGATTTATGTCATGGTCAGATAGATAGCAAGATAGCAGCAATCAATCAATCTAGATCCTTTAACATTTTAACGAGTAATACGTTTTTGATACACACTGGTTGGTCTTAGATGTTGACAATCACACATCTCCTCTGATACACATATAACCAGTAGAAGTCAGTCGCTACTGATGTTGTGCCCTAGCGATAGCCATGCCTTGGAGGACCTCTAGCTGTGTTTTGGTTTGCTTGTTGAGCTCCTGAAGAACACAAATGTTCTTAAATTTAACACATTCACTACCAGATATTAAATAATTAATTCATCCGCTGCTGCCAGCGTTTTTTACCTTATTTTGATGATCCACAGGGAGCCACAGAAGCCAAGATGTGGGCACAAATGTAAACAAAATTAATCAGGGGGAGGGTCTCGTCTATCCACCAGAGCAATTTTTTTTTTACAACAATCGTCCATTCTGTTGTAATCGGCAGTTGAATATGGCTCGTTTTCACCAAAAAAAGTTTTTCTACGTGGATGGAAGTGAATCTTTTTGGGATGATGTCATATCCGTCCATTCCTTCTCTCGCAGTCAAGGGATCATTCATAGGTTCATAAGAGCGCCCTCTAGCGTAATTTCTATTTTTTTTTAAAAATTGACTTAGATCTACGTCAATAGCAGTGAATATGTTAACATGGCTGATAAGTAAGCAAAAAGGTGACCTTTTAAAATGTGACAAATACTCACTTGACTTGTTTCTCTGCTCTGAGGTGCTAGGCTTGCATGTCGAGAGCCTGGAAAAGACAGATAATGTTTTTAGATTTAAATGTGATTCATACTCACTGTGTGCAGACATTTCCCTGTGCCGAGACCCCTCAGCATGCTCCAGCTCGACAGAAATGGTGCCCACACCATGACATCCACCAGGCCACCCAGGGCTTGATTGTCTGAAACATATAAATCAGCCTGTTCATGTTGCCTTCATGAGTATACTAAAGCAATCATTACCGCACTTAATTCACAAGCGGTGTGTAACACCTTGTCCTGAATGGTGCAACGGGAGAAGAGTACTCACGTGGAGTGGACATTTCCCTGCCCCGAGAACTGTCAACACACTCCACTAGGCTTGGCAAGGCTTGTTACATGTTGTGAATAAAGTACACATCGTTATCATATTTCATAAATTGACATCAATACTCACAAGCAGTGAGTAACACATTGTGGTCCTGGCTGGACTGCAACTGCAACTTCCTCCAAAAATAATAGACATAGCCTTATTACAAGCATTTGATTGTTATTCTTGACATTGGAATCATAAATTATTATAAATTAATTATATTATAGTTACCCATCATGTTCTCCTCCCCCGCATCATCATCAGATTCTGTTAAAGTACAAAACATGACATAAAGCATGAATGGTCTACAATGTGAGGCCCAGTTTTTGTTAATTAACTTATAAATTACTTGAGACATGTCTCTCAAGTAATTTATAAATTAATATAAATTAATCTGGTTTAGTTATGTTGGTTTGTTAGCCTCAGTTGTAATGGGCAGCATGTTTCCCTGCCTGATATAATTTGGAAACCTAACTTGTTGCTTTCTTGAATTATTTCACCATGTGTTAATAAACTTAACACTTATTTATGCATTACCTCCGTGTCGTTTCCACTTTTTTGTTGTGGCCTTGGAGCCAGGACATGACAAATGGGGGCTCGTCTTAAACTGAATATTTGGTAAACTACAGAGCTTGATTATTGTAGTTCAGGTCGCTTTTGTGTGGTAAACAAGCAGGTTCAGGTTCGCACCTACCCTTGGTGGCAGCAGGGGGTGGGGTCGTGGGAATTGGGGATTCCGCGAGTGACGAGGCAGGAGGGTGGAACATGGCAGCCGAGGGTGTGTGTGGTTTGTTAGGCTCCACACATATCCCTTTAATTTGCTTTATCCTGCAATTATTTACGGTTTTACATTGTTTTTAAACAAACATCCACCAGTACAAGAACATGCTTAGATCAAAGAAGCATGTTAAGCGCAGAGATAACCGAAATGTTTGCGCACTGCTGCTTTGCTGCTGGTTTCTGCTGGTCACACTGGGACAATGCTTCAATATGAACAATGCGGAAAAACAAATGCAAAAAATAGCAAATGACCACTCTACGCTTCTAAATGAAACGCAGAGGTTGAATTTCCTTGGGTATGGATACCTTATGATTTATTCGACCACCATGTCAAAGGAATGCTGCCACGATAGACCAAACAACAACAAACAAAAGACGTGGAAAAGAGGTCGGTGGTATGCTTATAGAATACTACTGATTCTACTTCTGCTATCCGGCGATGTACACCTGAACCCCGGCCCATCAACCAACTTGGTCCCGGAACAAACACCAGTGAGTGGACCGAACGTGGGGCAAATGAACGCAGACGCCAGTGGGCTGCCAGCCCTCACCAGAGCGGTGGCCTCATGGGGATCAGTGCGCAGCGGGGCTGGATCGGTTGGAGATGCGGACGCACGGCTGGATCCGTTCGGGCTGAAGTTTGCCCAGGACACGGTGCACATTGCAGCGAACCCACGGGACCCTAATCTACCTGCTGGCCCTGTTTTCCACCCGGAGGGACATGAACTGTCTGGAGATTCTACACAGTCACACGCTAGCAGGCAACTCCAGCCGCCTGAGCGAGTGATCAACGCTGCCGATGGAACCAATAAAAAAGGTATCCAGTCGGCACGAAAACAACGTGAATACAGATTCTTCCAGACTGTCAACCATGCTAAGGTGATATGGAAGCCAACGTCTAAACCCAAAGGTATCCTGGGTGGCCACCTGAACATTCAGAGTATGAGATTAAAAGTAGATGAAATAAATAATCTCCTGATAGACTCTAAGACATTCAATGATCTTACATACTATTCCACTATCCACACTGGACACAAGGTTGGTGATCCAGTTGTATGAGTTAGGGGAGTTGGAGGGCATGAGGGTTTGGGTGGGTGGGGTTTGGGGGGTGTGGTGTGCTGGTTGGGGGGAATGGGGGTTGTGGGAGTGGGGGGGGGGGTATTTCAGGTGGTGGAGTTGGGACCCCCCAACTCCACCACCTGAAATACCCCCCCCCCCCCCCCCCCCAGGGGTTAGGGGGGATTATGTCGAGGGGTGCCTGGGCCTGTTGTTTTGTAGTCCACCTAATTGTATTCCTGTTGTCCTTTTTGTACATTTTATTTGTTAGCACTTTTATTTTAGATTCCTGCTGTGGACTGTTCTTAGCACATTTTTTGTGAGCATTGCCCTGCAAACTTTGTTTTGTTTTTGAATAAAATAAAAAAGCATTCAATGCAAATACTAACCATTTCATCCATTGAAAACGCGCTAGCGTATACCCACGAACATGCGCATCTCGTGCAGGGAATGATTATTGTATACCTCCGGAAAAAAACCTAGACCACACCACTGATGCAACTATTTGCAGCTGTAAATGTATGTATTTACAGCCAGTATTATTTGTCATTATTTAGTTATGAATCACTTAACATTAAAATGCAAAAGCTCCTATCTGCAGAATTATCCAGGAAAAGTGGGGAAAAACCTCCTATCTGCATTTGCAATATGAAATCAGTGTAATTAACATATAATATTTTAATATAGTCCAGAAATCCAGAAACGGTGTATTATGTGATGGGTATCATAAAAAAATAGCATTGTGCTAAAAAGATACAACATTTTGTAGTTTTCTTTTTCATTTTCCCAACAATGTTAATTTTTCAGATAGGAGGTTTTGCGTTTTGGCCATCGATATGACTTATCATCGGACGAGGAAGACGTCAACCGTGCAATAATCGCTAGCCTTGAAACTGAACAGTAAGTTTTTTGATGGGACCTGATCAATCAAACTTACTAATCACTGCAAGTTTATCCCATGTTCAATGTCTATTGTAATGCAACACAGTGTAGGCTTAAAAGAGCACCTCACCCCTTAACTTAATAAATGGCCCTCACTAATGCTCATTATAAGATGTGACAGTTTACGTCTGCTGTCTCTCCCTCATGAACCGTTCAGAAAACTACATGATGGAAAAAAAACAGCATTAATACGTTTAGAAATGGTGAAGTGGTCTTTGGTTTAAACAAGTCTAGGCTTACCCCTGCATTATTTGAATGCAGAAACTATGAAATTGCTAATCATGATAATTTGTTTTTCAGTGCCCATGCAGCCCAACCAGTCTGTGTGAAGGACATTCTAGTAGAGTTGGCTACAAAAATAACAACACAGGCTCGCTGTAAGTTCAACATCAACCGTGCAGCAGTTCTAGATGGTGCGTTCCGCGGGTTCAGGAGGACAACGTACAACCCCAACGCCACCATGAACATTAAGTTTTCCGATGATCTTGGGCGGAATGAGGAGGCAGTGGATTTGGGAGGGCAGAGGAGGGAATTTCTCCGTCTGCTGATGGAGGCCTTGGTGTTGAGCCCCATGTTTGAGGGGGGTGATCAAAGCCACAATTTGGCACTAAATGCTGCAGGTAATTTAGTTTTGAGTGTATGAAATAATGTAGTCCTTCACCCATCAAGACCAGGAAAGCCTACATGTTATTCCTTTAAAAGCATCTGTCATTTTAGAGCTTGCTATGTATATAGCACTAGGAATCTTTATTTTTTAATGTGTGATTTTCTGAAAAATTAAGTTAGGATTTATAAGTTGTTTTTAAAATCGGCCTCAGGTCTAAATGGGTTAAGTATAATAGCAAATGTAAATCTGTCTCGCATGTGGGCCTACACACATAGAGCTTAATACTGCCATGGTACCACCCACAATGTCAGTGAGGGGTGTTAAAGGTTTCTAACAAATGTTTTTGTTGGCTTTCAACCACATTGATTTTACAGCGCATGGAGAGGACAAGTACTTCCTTGCTGGTGTCGCCATTGCTGTCAGTCTTGTCCACGGAGGTCCTTCACCAGCATTCCTCTCCAAAACTCTTTTCAACTGCTTAGCTAAGGGCAGTCATACAGCCAGGCCGGTGTTGGAGGACATTGCAGACCCAGAGGTGTACAGTCAAGTCAAACTGGTCAGTTTTGTCTTTGTGATAACGTTTTGAAACTTTGAACACATTTTTTTTGGATTATTTAATCACTGTACAGTGGAAATTAAGCAAAATTTCTAAAGGTTTTCAGGCCAACTGTTACACAGAACAGTTTTAAAGCCAGTCCACACCAGCCCTGCGGAAGATGCGTGGGCCAACATTGCCCCAGAAAATGAGCTCGAGCGGATGGAATGTCTTGCCGAACAAGATCAAGATCCACAGGCAGATGACGAACAAGATGACGTCCCAGAGTTCAGTTGTCAAGAGGTGGGTACAATTGTTGGTCACAGGGTATCGGCTCCGCAAATAAGTCTCGATTATCTGCGTTCAATGTGTCGAAACCTCAACCGGACTCAAGCCTCCATCTTTCACTCTGTACGTGAATGGTGCTTCAAGAGCGTACTCGACCAGAAACCCGAACCCTTCGTCTTCTTTGTCACTGGGGGTGCTGGAACTGGCAAATCACACCTGATCAAGTGCATCTACGGTGAGGCAACAAGGATTCTCCGTCGACTCCCCAGACTGTTTGAAGAGACAGATGCATCCATGCCCACAGTGCTGCTGTCTGCGTTTACAGGAACTGCGGCATACAACATCGCGGGAAACACACTGCATTCCCTGTTGAAGTTGCCAAGAAAACTGAAACCACCCTACATAGGACTGGGAAACAAATTGGATGACGTGAGGGCAAAGCTGGGAAATGCGGAGATCATCGTCATAGATGAGGTGTCGATGATTTCAAAGGCTATGTTTATCTACATCCACTGGAGACTGCAAGAGATTAAAGGCAGTAAGATACCATTCGGCGGCATGTCGGTACATGTAGTAGGCGACTTTTACCAGCTCCCTCCAACGTCAAGTGGAAAACCGCTCTGCGTGCTCGAGGAAGGCAAACCGGACCTTCTGCCAGAACACTTTCAGATGATCACGTTGACCGAGATCATGCGACAGAAAGATGATGTGCCCTACGCAGAGCTTCTGAATAGGTTGAGAGTCAAAGCGAAGGATCCGCTGAGTGACGCAGACAAAGCACTCCTTGCTCAGAGAGTGACTGTGCGTGACCGTTGTCCTAAGGATGTTGTGCACATCTTCGCAACCAACAAAGAGGTGTCTGAACACAACGCCAAATCTTTGTCTGCGCTCCACAGCCACATCGTCAACATACCCGCGGAAGACTACAAGCAAGTCCATAACCACAAGACTCGACTTGCCAGTCCCTGTACAGGAGAGCAGAACGATCTTCTTGACAACTTGCAGGTTGCAGAAGGCGCCCCAATCGTGATCATCAGGAACATAGATGTGGAGGATGGCCTTGTGAACGGGACATTTGGCAAGATGGATAGTGTAGAGATGCAGGTAAACAAGGACGGGAGTAGAGTAGCCAAGCTTTGGCTTGTAGTAGACAAGCTTGAAGCAGGACAGAAATACCGGAAAACTACACCTGGCACTACACAAGAGTACGTCGAGAGATATGAGGAACACCTGAGCGATAACACGCTTCGTAGGCAATTTCCCATCAAGTTGGCATATGCTTGCACAGCTCACAAAGTCCTAGGCATGACTACACTATCTGCAGTGGTTTCCTTGAAACGGATCTTCCAACCAGGCATGGCCTACGTTGCCCTCAGTAGGACAACGTCATTGCAAGGATTGCACATCATTGACTTCGATGCGAAGAAAATCTATGCTGATCCTGCAATCACAGCTGCCCTGGAATCCATGAAGACCGCCTCACTGGACAGTGTTAAGCCACTGTTGAAGTATCGAGAGACGACAGGCCAGGCGCAAACACTCGCGATTGTCCATCACAACACGCAAAGTTTACCGGCACACATTCAGGACATCAAAAAACATCACAAACTGACCCATGCAGATGTCCTGTGCTTGACCGAGACGCATCTCACCGGCTCCTTTGTGGCTGACAGTCTCCAATTGGATGGATACACCATGTTCAGCCGCAACAAGCACATCTCGTACTCCAGCCTTCCTGAACGTGCAGAACAGAATGGCGGTGGCGTCGCTGTGTATGTGAAGGACCATTTCCAGGCATGTGAAAAGCGTTACCTACACAATGTGACAAACCTCGAGTTTGTGGTCGTCAAGATAAGTCCCTTGTCAAGCTTCTGATAGCTGCAGTGTACAGACCACCACGTTACGATGGCCCGTTCATGGACAATCTGAAGGCGCTTCTGGACTCCTTAGAAGTGATGGACCACCATCCCATCGTAGTCTGTGGTGATTTCAACGAAAATCTACTGGCCAGTGTAGATACTCCGATAGCGATGCTGCTCGATTCCAGAGGATACACACAACTGATCAAGGAGAAGACTACAGACAAAAACACGCTCTTGGATCACATTTACATCTCAAGACCAGAGCAATGTCTACAGTCTGGAGTACTACGTACGTACTACAGCTACCATGATCCTGTGTATTGCGTATTATCCTCCGATCAGGACTAGTGCATAGCCTGCAAGACAAGCTTGCAAACACTGGAACCATGTAGACCTTAGTTTCAAGGACATTGTGCTCTTTCCCACCAAACGCATTCTGACCTGCTCTAATATATCACATCTGCCGCACTCAATAACAAAAGGATTGCAAACAATGGAACCTCTTGATCACCAACCCTGTCATTGGATATATCACTGGAACATGTGAATCAGCTGCCCAAATAGTGGTCACCAGAGATGATCGTTTGACGGTATGAACTATTCATAGCAAAAGCTACATCATTCTCTGGTGCCACTCCAGCGCAAAGTCTCATCTGCCACACTAAATAACAAACGGATTGCGAACAATGGAACCTCTTGATCACCAACCCTGTCATTGGATACATCACTGGAACATGTGAATCAGCTGCCCAAGTAGTGGTCACCAGAGATGATCGTTTGACGGTATGAACTATTCATAGCCAACACTACGTCATTCTCCGGTGCCACTCTTCAAAAAACACAGATTGCAAACATTGAACAAACAATGGAACGACTTGGAGGACAAATTCTATGCTTGGATCACAAACAAGGGAACGACACAATCACCAACCCTATCCTCTAAACCAAAGGTGACCGGGCCTCATCGTAACCACACCTATACTTTGGATCTCCCATTACACAGCAGCCAAACAAATCTCACCTTTTATCTCTGGTTGCTAGTATTATTGTATTGTAGCATTGTTTTTTCTTTTTTCATAATGTTTGATTGGAAAGCATTTGTTTGAAAAGAACACTAACACGTCCAGCACTGCCTTTATTTTGTCTTTAACCAATTTCTACTTTTCAGGAATGTTCTTTGTGAATAATTGTCATTTTTATACGATAATTTCATTCCATTTATGTTGTGGCTCGTGAACTGGTAGTACCCAATTCTAACAAATGCATAACAAACTATTTTTGATAGTATACTGCCTTTTCATGACCCACTACCTCATATTTACATGTGCATGTTGTAAATGTTTTAACTCACCATTTTTTAGGGGTGTAAGGCTGTAACACTTATTTGAACTAAATTAGTTAAAGCAAAAATTTGTATTTTATTCAAACATTTTTTTTAAATAGCCAATATATACGCATTAAAATAGGGCTTCTTTCTTAATTAAACTAATAAATGTAATCCAAAAAAATTATGGAAAACATTACACATTGATTCATTGAAAAAAAGAAAAAAAGAAATATCTACAATATACACTTTGAGATAATTCACTTAATCAATATAGTTGCAGCCCTAAAATTTCTACCCATTTTTCATAATTCTACATTTATTAGTTTGTTTAATATATTTACCAGGAGCTTGCTTGATCGCCTTCTTTAACAAAGGGGTCGGTGCAAGATTTTTTTCCCGTGCACTCCTAAATTGGCTGAAATAGGATGCAGGTTTGTTGCTTCACCCTGGAAAATATTGAATTACTTAAAGGTTAGAATATAATTTGGGATAATACCAGTCATAGTGGTAATAATAATAACCATTATACATCATTAATGTATCTGTCAATAATAAACTGTTTACAGGCATTGTAATAGTTACCATAATATATAATTGTATAATTATCTCTAATAACTATAATTAACCATATATATAATCTTAAAATATAACCATAATATTGTTACATATATAATCATAATAATAACTACTAAAATAAAAATAATTGATAGGACATTATACCAAATATATTGATGGTGTTGCTTACAGTAAAGGTACCAATAATACAATTGTGTTAAAGAGTCTACACCATGAAAATCACTTTTTTCTTGTTTTTTTGTATTTTTTGGGGTCCCCAGTGTCTCTTGTACCCCAAAAAATGTTTTTTTTTTAAATTCAGTCATTCCTTCTCATTTCATGGATTTCCAGAATGGGCGTGTCTGAACAGGCGATCTCAGAATGGCAATGTTTATGAGGTCATAAACATTTTTGATGGCAAACCCAATGTTAAATGAAAAGTGCCCGAATCGCTCTGAAACTTTTTCTACCCCCCCTAAGTGGGGGTCTACGAACAAATACTTCGGGCTCGGATTTTGGCTCCGCCCCCCGGAAGTGGGTGAAACAGGCACCTCAAACACTTGGTGGAATTGTTCAAAAATGTTCAAAGTGTTTTTTTTTCGATTTTGTATTTTTCTTAGATGCTTCTTTTTATGCAGAATTTTTCCATTTCTTTTTTTTTTTTTTTTATATATTTTTTTATTAACAGAATGTTGTATTAACAGAATTGCTCAGTAGCCCCCCCCTGCCCAAGAGGACGTTTTGGTATTGCAGCTGAAAGTGCTGTATAAGCCAGAGACAATTGACTTGGGATGAGTATATCTGAGTAATGATTTAGGCTCAAACCTTTTGAAAAAGGTTTGAGGGACATACACCATATGATATTAAATATCAAATATTTTTTTTAAATTCATGGTGTAGCTCCTTTAATAAATACTTTAAACTATATCTGCTCTGCTTTGTCTCTACTTATTAATCTTTTTACCATGTGTTTGAAAGTGAATCTATATGTTTGGTAATGTATTTAGTCACATGTATTTAACATTTACTATCAATACAGATGTGTGTTTTCTTTTTATTTATTGCTATTCACAATCAGGGTTCTTTACCACTTAAGCTGAACAAAAAGTGGAAACTTTGGAATAAATACAACAACTCATTAATGTGTAAGCACATACATGAACAGAATATACTAAAGTTGTTTGTTTAACTGCCAAAAATTCTTGCCTTCTAGAATCTGGTGCTTGAATGAATTTTACACACTTAGTCATTTATGGTTCGATGCTTGCAAGATTCAAAGCTTGTAATTGAAAGTGTTGTGTGAGACTATCAAATCTGCCTGCTGGATGGAATGGACGTCAGTCCCGGTACTATGTGGAAGATGGTGAAGCAATCAACATGGACATTAGGGTTTATCCTAAACTCCTGCCAGGGGATGACAAATCTGTCACAATGTACAGTAGCCTGAACAATCTCATTGCTGGTATTGACACCATTCAGTAATATTGATGAGCCTGAAAAAGTGTATCTATAATACAATGAATATACAAAATGGTATGGCTTCAACCCAGCTCCTAACCAGGTTGACATTAATCAACAATGATTCCAGTATTAGAAGGTGTGACATTCCCAAGAACATTACAAGGTACTTATAATATCAAAGAGTCTCCTTTGAGTCTCCTACCGGATAAATTAGCATCTTTCCACTGGTCATCAAATTGTTGGCTTAGGAATGCGACAAAAACAAAAAAATATCCACAAATTCAAGTCTCCATGGGGTGACTGACTAATAGATAGAAAAAAAGTTATTTTTGGGGTTATTACCCTTTAATACCACAGTGACCTCTGCTGTCGAAGTGAATATTTTTCATATAATATCTGCCAAGACAACTGTAATAATCACAACTACTGCAAGTACTATACACTAATTAGTAATAAAATTAACAACACACTATAATTGATATTACATTAAATGTATCAAGAAAAAATGCATTGTTTTTAGTATAAAGTTTGTAAACTATGACTGCTGTACTTTGTCTATTCTTCTTCTATTTAACATGTCTATGAAATCTGTGAACAGTGTGTGTTTGTGAGCTAGATCTGTTTGTTTGATAAATCTATTTGGGTTAACATTTGTATTGAATACTAATGGGTACTTTGACTGTGTAATTAGTAATTACACAGTGTCTGAAAAACTATTATTGTACATGGTAATTACTAATTACCATGTACAATAATAGTTTTTCAGACACTAAGGGCGGTTTCAGACTTAATCAACCGTTCCCGAGTACGCTTGGCTGGCCAGCATTCACACTGGCCAAGATTCTAACGCACTCGAGACCATTTTCATTGAACAGTAATGGTAAATATGTGCCTCATGGGGGCGCTGTTGACTATGGGGCTTTGGGAGAGCGAATGTCATTCACAGAAGAAAAGTCACTCTAGAGTGAATAATAAAGTTTGACTGTGTTCCTGACGTTGTCTTGAGTTATAATAACAACAGATCAACAATACACAACCAAAGCAGTGTGTGCACTGGTCTTTGAAACCTCGAAATGTAACGTCGCCTGTTAATATGATATTGGCGTCACGGACGCATCCTTGGTGTGACGTCACGGACTAATCCTTGGTGTATTTATCCTTATAAATCCGTTCGCCACACATGTGTTTTTTGTTTATTATCTTTCACGGCTCGCGCTACTCAAACACTAGCGGGATTATTATTTCTTGTCAACATTCAAGTAGAACTATGAGAAGGTATAACCCAGCTAAAATAATGTGTCATTATAAAAAATATATAAATGATATATGATTAGTAGTCCACTTCCTTCTCTTGGAACGGATGGATTCACACTGCCGCGTTCCGTTCCCGACTCCGCAGCAATCGGACCCGAGACTACCTCCCGAGGTGGTTTCGGGTACGGTACGGTGAACGGTTCGCTACGTTCACACTACCACAACATCTGCCATGTGGTCCGGGGTGCGCACCCGGGACCATAGTGTGAAAGCGCCCTTAGACGAAAGTAAAAGTAGAAAGGGGTACTATCAAATGATTAATGCTTAAAACCTATATGAGTATACTATGGCTGATTCAACAGAAGGCTTCCTTGAACAATTGCTTGATTCATTTACTCAAAAATATACACACATCTCAATAATCATCAATTTGGAAGAAATATATAGATCATTGCATAATTCATATTAACACTAGGAAAACGGGTGAAATCATGGGGAGATAACAATATATATATATGTGGGAACCCAGGTGAATGGTGCACCCACTGCACCTGACTTAGTCACATGACCAGGAAGTATAAAACCCTAGCTCCTTCCAGTAGAGAGCCATTTGTCTCTGCTGTAGGTTGCATGGTTCATACAGGGAGAAGGAGAACACATGTTTTACAAATGAAGTGACCTCCTGTCCTGTGGTGTCTGTTCTGTCTGCCCTACCTGGAGACACGGCAGCTCTGGTGTTGAGGTTGCCCCCCTCGCCTTGGCCTTGCATTGTGTGCACAGTTACTGCAACACAAAGGACCACACCGGCCACTGTTTTCCACTGTTAATTTACTCTTTTTGTTTTGTTTATTTGAGTCATCTAGCCAAGGTACACTGTAGGCATAGGTTTTAACATTCATCCATATTGGCATATTCTAACTGTTTCTCTCCTCTGTTCTGTTACAGTTAATTTGTGTAACCCTGTTCAAGGCCGGGTCCGCCCTGCTGCACACGGCTTTCCTCTCAGCTTGGGACTGCACTGGGGACCCCTTTGGTTTTTATTGGTGTGTATTGATATAACCTGGCACTGCATGTTTTGTATTTGAATTTTGTATTTATATTGCATGATTTATTTGAGGCCTGTCCCCTTTTCTTTTCCCCTAGTTATTTTGGTATTCACTGTGTGCACGGGCCGACCCGCCCTTCCTTAGACTGCGAGAGGTAACTGTTAGATTGCCATTTTAATACTAAATACCCTGCCTTAAGGACCTTAATTGTCGTGCTAGTTTGTAATAGACAAGTGATGTGTTTTGTAATTTCATGGTAATAAAGTATGTTATATTTCTACACAAACTGCCTCTAGTAAAGTAATTGTTCCTGTTTAAGGGAAGTTGGTCATATTACATTGTGTTGAACATTCTAAGGTTTAGGGGTTCCTCCTGCCCCCTCTACAAGCGGGAGGTGGCGTAGTCAGGCATATTACAGTATTACTACTCAGTTACTACATATAGATAAAAAAATCATTATCCTATCGCCTGAAGTTGAAACTGGCTAAGCAAGTAGCAGGTAACTATCTAAATACACATTATAGATAGATTGGCACAGATATCAACACATTTTATCAAAGGCAGTTGAATGATTCGATCATTTGCTTAATACCACAGAGACCTCTACTGGTGAAGAGAAATACTGCACCGACTACAACATTATTATTACACAAACATAGCTTGCTCACTGGCGATTGAGACACCCAGAAGAACATTTACTTCCGCATTTGGGTGCCCAAATGAAAGACTTGAGCACTGAGCAGGCGCACTGACGTTACAGACGACAGAAGCATGCACAGTAGCGTTTTAAATGCAGAAATGATGCATTCTTAGATTTGACCACCAGGCAAGAGCCGCACATAGAGGACCGCTTCCCTGGTCTATCGTGGCACAGGGGGCTTGATCTATCCCCTAGGTTTGTGAAGACACTTCAATGTAGGCGGAGGTGGTAGCGATCGACGCAAGGAGGGGGGGAGGGGCGTTCGCAAACGATAATGGAGATGGTGCTGGGTACGGTGCGGTAAATGATTTACTTGAGTAAAAGTACAAAAGTATTGATATCAAAATGTACTTAGGGACCAGTCGAAATTTACATAAGGGGGGGCATGGAGGAAATGTATGTGCCCTGATCTAAAATGCCCTTTGACAAAAAAAAAAATCAATGACCCTCCCCAAGTGATTACAAAAAAAAGAGTAACCCTCCCCGCCTAGAAGTGTCACGATATATTGTGTCACGATATAGCCTATCGTGGTATTAAAATGTGATGATAGGTATTGTCATGATGTCATACTGTATCGTAATATTTTTTTAATTGTTTTTTTAATACAAAAAAAACACTTTCTTTTTTTTTGCCGGTGAAAGTTAGGAGTTTTTACTGTATGATATGAAATGTAAAGCTTATCATAATCATAGTAATTATTAATCATGTCCTCCATCATATTCAAGGTATTTTGGAGAGAAATGAAACAGACTCCAGTCAGTCACTTTCAGTTTAAAGCACTGCAGAGGGGAGGTGTTGTGTGTCAGCTGATGCTCGTTGACGCTCGTTAATGTGACATGCATCTGCACTCTCAAATAGGCCTACATCTAATCTAAGATTGTATTATACTGTATCTGGTATTATAGATGTTTTTTAGCTGTTGGAAATAACTAGGCTGCACTTGGTTGGTAAAGTCCAGATGACAAAAATATGAGGTTTGTGGAATTTATAGTTATGCAGTCTTATATTATATTATATTTGTTATATTAGTGTCTATCTGTCCTCTGAAACAATGGGTTTATAGTTAGTGAGAACTTCACTTCTCCATTAAGCTTGCACAAATGTATTTATTTGTGTACAAAGCACTTTGTAATTGTTTCTAACTTGCTTTATAACGTTATTTATAAGATGATGGCCAATGTTGATGATACATGAGAAAAGAACATTAATAATATATCATATCGATATCATGCCCAACATCATGTATCGTATTGTGAAATTCTTGACACCCCTAACCCTCCCCATCAAATACAACATGACATTTAAAACTGATATGTCCAATGTTTTGCTTTCCACATTGATTAGAACATTGCTGTAGTGTAGTCAGTCTTGCTAAATGCACAGTGTATCTGTAGTAGTGGTAGCAGAATGGATAGTGTTCTCATCTTACATGTGGGAAACCCATTGAATCCTGGTCAGATTGAAGAAAGTTGAATATTTGGTAACCAGTAGTTTAAAACTTTTGTCACTCTGCCCTTTTAATTATCAACTACAGTGACTACAACTACACTGTTGCCTACATAAAACAAATTAGGCTATCAATTATGGCCTGATGCTTCTGGTTTTACTTGTGGAGCTATAGGCATCTATACACAACTGTCCATATAGATCCACATTAATCACATGCACAGAATTACTTCAAATGATTATGAATATCCAGTTATAGTAGGCCTATTTATAATGCATCTCTCCAATAACGCCTGTTGAAGTTTTGCTTAATTGTTCAACCACCATCGTTAAAGGGGTAGTTCACCCCCAAAATAACTTTTTTTCTATTGATTACTGACCATATGGAGCCTTGAATTCATAGATATTTTTTTGTTTTTGTCACATTCCTAAGCCAATAATGTGATTATAATAAATGTGTCCCCTTGATTCCCGTAGGAGACACAAATGCATTTGTGTCTCCTACCGGAATCAATGGGGCTAAATTAATTATAATCAAATAATAAAGGAAGGAATGCGACAAAAACAAAAAAATATCCATAAATTCAAGGCTCCATGGGGTGAGTAATCAATAGAAAAAAAGTTATTTGGGGGGTGAACTACCCCTTTAAGACGCTGAATAGATTTGACTGGGTCGTTCACACTCGCTGTGCGTTGATGGCTTGTTAACGACCGTCATTGATTCTAAATAGACAAGGTGTTACTTGATTTGAATTCTTTGTATCCTTTGAAATGGAGAGGGGTCATTGACCACTGTTCTGCTGTACTAAAAAGGTATATAAAAAACGGACTATTTTATCAATTCAAAATTGCATGACCCTCCCTTGGATTCAAAGTAAAATTAGCTGACCCTCCCTTGGACCAAAATTAGAAAGGCATGACCCTCCCCTATTTTCCTCCATGCCCCCCCTTATGTAAATTTCGACTGGTCCCTTAAAGTACCAAAAGTAAAAGTACTAAATTGTTTGAAAATAGCAGATCTACAAGCTTGTAGATCTGCTATTTTCAAATAGCCTATATAGGTATAAAATAGTAATAGTAGTAATGTAATGATTTATATCTGCAAAGTCACTAGTAACTAAAGTATCTAAATAATTGTAGTGGAGTAAAAGTACAATATTTGACTCTGAGATATAGTGGAGTAGAAGTAAAAGTATAGACAATTGGAAACACACCACAAAAATATGAGGTTTGTGGAATTTATAGTTATGCAGTCTTATATTATATTATATTTGTTATATTAGTGTCTATCTGTCCTCTGAAACAATGGGTTTATAGTTAGTGAGAACTTCACTTCTCCATTAAGCTTGCACAAATGTATTTATTTGTGTACAAAGCACTTTGTAATTGTTTCTAACTTGCTTTATAACGTTATTTATAAGATGATGGCCAATGTTGATGATACATGAGAAAAGAACATTAATAATATATCATATCGATATCATGCCCAACATCATGTATCGTATTGTGAAATTCTTGACACCCCTAACCCTCCCCATCAAATACAACATGACATTTAAAACTGATATGTCCAATGTTTTGCTTTCCACATTGATTAGAACATTGCTGTAGTGTAGTCAGTCTTGCTAAATGCACAGTGTATCTGTAGTAGTGGTAGCAGAATGGATAGTGTTCTCATCTTACATGTGGGAAACCCATTGAATCCTGGTCAGATTGAAGAAAGTTGAATATTTGGTAACCAGTAGTTTAAAACTTTTGTCACTCTGCCCTTTTAATTATCAACTACAGTGACTACAACTACACTGTTGCCTACATAAAACAAATTAGGCTATCAATTATGGCCTGATGCTTCTGGTTTTACTTGTGGAGCTATAGGCATCTATACACAACTGTCCATATAGATCCACATTAATCACATGCACAGAATTACTTCAAATGATTATGAATATCCAGTTATAGTAGGCCTATTTATAATGCATCTCTCCAATAACGCCTGTTGAAGTTTTGCTTAATTGTTCAACCACCATCGTTAAAGGGGTAGTTCACCCCCAAAATAACTTTTTTTCTATTGATTACTGACCATATGGAGCCTTGAATTCATAGATATTTTTTTGTTTTTGTCACATTCCTAAGCCAATAATGTGATTATAATAAATGTGTCCCCTTGATTCCCGTAGGAGACACAAATGCATTTGTGTCTCCTACCGGAATCAATGGGGCTAAATTAATTATAATCAAATAATAAAGGAAGGAATGCGACAAAAACAAAAAAATATCCATAAATTCAAGGCTCCATGGGGTGAGTAATCAATAGAAAAAAAGTTATTTGGGGGGTGAACTACCCCTTTAAGACGCTGAATAGATTTGACTGGGTCGTTCACACTCGCTGTGCGTTGATGGCTTGTTAACGACCGTCATTGATTCTAAATAGACAAGGTGTTACTTGATTTGAATTCTTTGTATCCTTTGAAATGGAGAGGGGTCATTGACCACTGTTCTGCTGTACTAAAAAGGTATATAAAAAACGGACTATTTTATCAATTCAAAATTGCATGACCCTCCCTTGGATTCAAAGTAAAATTAGCTGACCCTCCCTTGGACCAAAATTAGAAAGGCATGACCCTCCCCTATTTTCCTCCATGCCCCCCCTTATGTAAATTTCGACTGGTCCCTTAAAGTACCAAAAGTAAAAGTACTAAATTGTTTGAAAATAGCAGATCTACAAGCTTGTAGATCTGCTATTTTCAAATAGCCTATATAGGTATAAAATAGTAATAGTAGTAATGTAATGATTTATATCTGCAAAGTCACTAGTAACTAAAGTATCTAAATAATTGTAGTGGAGTAAAAGTACAATATTTGACTCTGAGATATAGTGGAGTAGAAGTAAAAGTATAGACAATTGGAAACACACCACAAAAATATGAGGTTTGTGGAATTTATAGTTATGCAGTCTTATATTATATTATATTTGTTATATTAGTGTCTATCTGTCCTCTGAAACAATGGGTTTATAGTTAGTGAGAACTTCACTTCTCCATTAAGCTTGCACAAATGTATTTATTTGTGTACAAAGCACTTTGTAATTGTTTCTAACTTGCTTTATAACGTTATTTATAAGATGATGGCCAATGTTGATGATACATGAGAAAAGAACATTAATAATATATCATATCGATATCATGCCCAACATCATGTATCGTATTGTGAAATTCTTGACACCCCTAACCCTCCCCATCAAATACAACATGACATTTAAAACTGATATGTCCAATGTTTTGCTTTCCACATTGATTAGAACATTGCTGTAGTGTAGTCAGTCTTGCTAAATGCACAGTGTATCTGTAGTAGTGGTAGCAGAATGGATAGTGTTCTCATCTTACAGAATGGATAGTGTTCTCATCTTACATGTGGGAAACCCATTGAATCCTGGTCAGATTGAAGAAAGTTGAATATTTGGTAACCAGTAGTTTAAAACTTTTGTCACTCTGCCCTTTTAATTATCAACTACAGTGACTACAACTACACTGTTGCCTACATAAAACAAATTAGGCTATCAATTATGGCCTGATGCTTCTGGTTTTACTTGTGGAGCTATAGGCATCTATACACAACTGTCCATATAGATCCACATTAATCACATGCACAGAATTACTTCAAATGATTATGAATATCCAGTTATAGTAGGCCTATTTATAATGCATCTCTCCAATAACGCCTGTTGAAGTTTTGCTTAATTGTTCAACCACCATCGTTAAAGGGGTAGTTCACCCCCAAAATAACTTTTTTTCTATTGATTACTGACCATATGGAGCCTTGAATTCATAGATATTTTTTTGTTTTTGTCACATTCCTAAGCCAATAATGTGATTATAATAAATGTGTCCCCTTGATTCCCGTAGGAGACACAAATGCATTTGTGTCTCCTACCGGAATCAATGGGGCTAAATTAATTATAATCAAATAATAAAGGAAGGAATGCGACAAAAACAAAAAAATATCCATAAATTCAAGGCTCCATGGGGTGAGTAATCAATAGAAAAAAAGTTATTTGGGGGGTGAACTACCCCTTTAAGACGCTGAATAGATTTGACTGGGTCGTTCACACTCGCTGTGCGTTGATGGCTTGTTAACGACCGTCATTGATTCTAAATAGACAAGGTGTTACTTGATTTGAATTCTTTGTATCCTTTGAAATGGAGAGGGGTCATTGACCACTGTTCTGCTGTACTAAAAAGGTATATAAAAAACGGACTATTTTATCAATTCAAAATTGCATGACCCTCCCTTGGATTCAAAGTAAAATTAGCTGACCTTGGACCAAAATTAGAAAGGCATGACCCTCCCCTATTTTCCTCCATGCCCCCCCTTATGTAAATTTCGACTGGTCCCTTAAAGTACCAAAAGTAAAAGTACTAAATTGTTTGAAAATAGCAGATCTACAAGCTTGTAGATCTGCTATTTTCAAATAGCCTATATAGGTATAAAATAGTAATAGTAGTAATGTAATGATTTATATCTGCAAAGTCACTAGTAACTAAAGTATCTAAATAATTGTAGTGGAGTAAAAGTACAATATTTGACTCTGAGATATAGTGGAGTAGAAGTAAAAGTATAGACAATTGGAAACACACCACAAAAATATGAGGTTTGTGGAATTTATAGTTATGCAGTCTTATATTATATTATATTTGTTATATTAGTGTCTATCTGTCCTCTGAAACAATGGGTTTATAGTTAGTGAGAACTTCACTTCTCCATTAAGCTTGCACAAATGTATTTATTTGTGTACAAAGCACTTTGTAATTGTTTCTAACTTGCTTTATAACGTTATTTATAAGATGATGGCCAATGTTGATGATACATGAGAAAAGAACATTAATAATATATCATATCGATATCATGCCCAACATCATGTATCGTATTGTGAAATTCTTGACACCCCTAACCCTCCCCATCAAATACAACATGACATTTAAAACTGATATGTCCAATGTTTTGCTTTCCACATTGATTAGAACATTGCTGTAGTGTAGTCAGTCTTGCTAAATGCACAGTGTATCTGTAGTAGTGGTAGCAGAATGGATAGTGTTCTCATCTTACAGAATGGATAGTGTTCTCATCTTACATGTGGGAAACCCATTGAATCCTGGTCAGATTGAAGAAAGTTGAATATTTGGTAACCAGTAGTTTAAAACTTTTGTCACTCTGCCCTTTTAATTATCAACTACAGTGACTACAACTACACTGTTGCCTACATAAAACAAATTAGGCTATCAATTATGGCCTGATGCTTCTGGTTTTACTTGTGGAGCTATAGGCATCTATACACAACTGTCCATATAGATCCACATTAATCACATGCACAGAATTACTTCAAATGATTATGAATATCCAGTTATAGTAGGCCTATTTATAATGCATCTCTCCAATAACGCCTGTTGAAGTTTTGCTTAATTGTTCAACCACCATCGTTAAAGGGGTAGTTCACCCCCAAAATAACTTTTTTTCTATTGATTACTGACCATATGGAGCCTTGAATTCATAGATATTTTTTTGTTTTTGTCACATTCCTAAGCCAATAATGTGATTATAATAAATGTGTCCCCTTGATTCCCGTAGGAGACACAAATGCATTTGTGTCTCCTACCGGAATCAATGGGGCTAAATTAATTATAATCAAATAATAAAGGAAGGAATGCGACAAAAACAAAAAAATATCCATAAATTCAAGGCTCCATGGGGTGAGTAATCAATAGAAAAAAAGTTATTTGGGGGGTGAACTACCCCTTTAAGACGCTGAATAGATTTGACTGGGTCGTTCACACTCGCTGTGCGTTGATGGCTTGTTAACGACCGTCATTGATTCTAAATAGACAAGGTGTTACTTGATTTGAATTCTTTGTATCCTTTGAAATGGAGAGGGGTCATTGACCACTGTTCTGCTGTACTAAAAAGGTATATAAAAAACGGACTATTTTATCAATTCAAAATTGCATGACCCTCCCTTGGATTCAAAGTAAAATTAGCTGACCTTGGACCAAAATTAGAAAGGCATGACCCTCCCCTATTTTCCTCCATGCCCCCCCTTATGTAAATTTCGACTGGTCCCTTAAAGTACCAAAAGTAAAAGTACTAAATTGTTTGAAAATAGCAGATCTACAAGCTTGTAGATCTGCTATTTTCAAATAGCCTATATAGGTATAAAATAGTAATAGTAGTAATGTAATGATTTATATCTGCAAAGTCACTAGTAACTAAAGTATCAAAATAATTGTAGTGGAGTAAAAGTACAATATTTGACTCTGAGATATAGTGGAGTAGAAGTAAAAGTATAGACAATTGGAAACACACCGCAAAATTGTACTTAAGTAAATTGTACTTAGTTACTTTACACCACTGCTTGTTATAGAATGGATTTCTGCAATAACTTAACTTATACTAACATTATAATACCAGAATCAATCTTTAATGAATTTGTCACATCACATTACAAGTAATGTATTGGTTAAATGTATCAATAAAAAATGTATTGTTTGAAGTATAAAGTTTGTAAACTATGACTGCGGTGCTTTGTCTTTTCTTGTTCTATATACCATGTCTATATAATCGATGATCTAGCAAAGTACCGTATCCATTAGTCCTTATAGCTCAATAAAAAAAATGCTTCATGGTTGTTATAGAGTGTATTCCTGCAATAACTTATGACTGTTTTTATACTAACGTTAAAATACAAGAATCAATCTTTATTGTCACATCACATTACAAGTAATGTATTGGTTAAATGTAACAATAAAACATGTTTTAAGTGTAAAGTTGGTAAACTATGACTGCGGTGCGGTCTATTCTTCTTCTATTCAACATGTCTATAAAATCTATGAACTGCTTGTGTTTTTGAGCTCTATCTGTATGTTTGATAAATCTATTTGTGTTAACATTTTTATTGAATACTAATGGCTACTTTGACTGTGTAATTACAATGTAAAATGAAAAGTTATATTAAATAATTAATTAATATTATATAAGTTATCCACACACTTAGACGAAACTAAAAGTAGAAAGGGGTATCAAATAATGAATGTTTAATACATGCTTATAATAATATTCTCATATACTAATAATGCTTATAATAGACCAATTATTTGTTTACTAACATTGAGACTGGACGCACAGGTGATTGTTTCACGCAATCAAGCAACCTGTTGTTTTGGGGTGCACTGGTTTCAGCACACCCCAACCCTCTCTTGTGTGTTGGCTAGTGAGGCGCGTCCTAGCGAGACCTGGTAGAATGGGTTTCATTGCGCGCATAATGGTTGCACGCATACTGGTTCTTATCAATGTGACGTCGTCTGTTAAGGTGTCTATAAGATAATACAGCTAGTCCATAGGGTTATAATATATCCAGAGAACGGACAGCCCCGAACCCACAGATTCATTTCAATGAAAGTTGCTCACAAGTGCATGAAGCACCCGAAAGTACTTCTACTTCCTATAATGACTCCAATTTTGGTGCCTATAGAACGGGCGCACTAGCGTTTCAGACAATAAACGCACGCGCAGTAGTGTTTTCAATAGAGAAGTGTTGCTATCCCAGATTTGACCACCAGGCGACGGCAGCTTCACTGCTTTACCGGTTCTGGGGGCTTGAGCTACTCAGTTAGCTCTGTTATGTTTCTTATGGTAGATAAGTGTGTTTTCTTCATTAAAGAAAATAAATGCTTTGCATGTTTGAAAGTGCACTGTTATTGACAAATATGCTTTTTAAGAAACCCATAAAAGTCCCCCCACAAACACACACGTATTATTCAGTCTTATGCTAGATGTGCTCCCATTTCTGCTCAACATTGTAACAGGGCCTTTTATTTAAAGGGATATATTTTTACCACTATAGACTATAATGTCTTTAGCATGAGTGTTTAGCAAAATGTCATGATTCCCAACTCATACCCCATCAACCAAGACAGAACATGAAGATTATATTATTGAGCATTGGAACACACATTGTATTTAAAAACAAAATGATTATAATGATTTCACGTACTATATTCAGAATCTCAGTTTATCAGTTTTTAGAGCATCTTATGTTATGGGGACAGAGCATAGAGTAATATAATAATACAATATAATATAAGGGACAGCACCCTCTATGTATCGTCCAACAGACTGCAGATTTTCCCTTCAGATATCTTCCCAGATCTCGCGAGAGTGTGTTGTTGGGATAGAGAAAAGTCGTAAACAAAGTTGATTTTCTCCTAATTTGTGGCTCTGAAAAAAAACTATTTTTGTATGAAAATCTTGTACATATTATGTGTCTTATGACGATCGGGTCCAATATTTTGTTCAGTAACCATGGAGTTAGTTAAAAAATGGTTTAGAAGCTGTGTTCATATTCACTCTTCCATTGGAAACAACAGCCTCAAAGCTGCTTCCTGTCTTGCTTGGACGACGCCCACCGACCTCACGTGATGTTATCCTGTGACATTAAAATGCAACCAATGGCATTTGAACAGATTGACCTAGATACTGACGTATGAGATTGGCGCAAAGATTTGAAAATCCCAATTGGCAACTGATAGAGTCATTTCATTTGATCTCTTATCTTAATTATCATAATGTGTCTAGGGTCCTTAACCTGGTTAAAATGTCCTATTAATAATGCCATATGGGCCTGTAATACTGTCATGTTAAAAGTACTCAGTACTCTGTACTCTCAAGTCCCTGTGTCTGCCAACCAAGGTCAAATCCATGCTACAGGCTTTCTGTGACAATCTTGTTTTGGGAACACGGTATCTGGGTGTTCTCTTCTCTTCTACAGCTGTCTCCTTTAGTGTCACCCAAATCATCATCTGACCAGTGACAGGTCAGAGCAGTCAGATGTCAAACGTGTTTGACCCAGACATGGGGACGCTGTTGTCCAGAGATAAACTGTCACACAATCATCATCTACCATCATCTACCATCATCAGACGACGACGGAACCTCATCGCTCTCCACCAATGGCAGGATTACACCTCAGACGGCTGGACGATTGATCTGTCATCCTATGACTCTCATCCAATCCGAGAAGTCCACCTTCACCCGGAACCTCATCGATGTCACATCCTATGATGTCATATGTTTATGTTACTGGACAATGTTAAAAGCTCGTGCTTGCTCTGTTACACTGCGGAGAGACGGACGGCCGATGTTGCGGACCTGTGATATACTGTAAACCTTCTATTGTCTCTCTGATCTGAATACAAACATGTTTCCTTATACCCTTGGCTGCCTGTTTGAGTCTGGTTTTTCCTTATTGTCTCCGTGCTACAAGTATCTGTACTTTGTGTGGGTCATAAGGTGAAATTCAACTCCAACAATTGGTCCTGATCGAGCCAGGATATGTTTGAAATATGGTGTACGGGGGGAAACTGAGCTATTATCAGACTCTCTTCCCCGGCAGACCATGTTTTAATACGTATCAAACGAACCAGCCTTGGGTGTAACGACTTATCACTTCTATTCAGATGAAGGTTAACTTTGAACAGTATCACAATTTATTTAGTTTTGGACCCGGGACGCGATCGCTGGACCTTTGGACTGGACCCTCGACATGTCTCAAATTCCACATGGTCCAGCCATCGGGGTCGGGATCCCTGAACCAACATCAGATTTGATGAGTATATATTTTTATTTTTATTGTACCATGGTCCAGTGATTGGGACCTCCATGTAACTTATCCCTGCCTTGATCTGATGAGTATACCTTTTTCTTTATTGTCTTTACCGAACCATGTGTCTCATAATTATCAGCCTGTTTGTAAATGACTGTTTAACAAAGCTCCGCCAGGGAGCCTGTCAAGTAAAAATGTTTTATCACCTTATATTCCTGGGAGGACATTCCTGAATGTCTCATAAATTCTCTTATCTAGTGGTCAATTATTTAGCTCGTTATTCCTTTTTCCGTTTCTAAGTTTCAGAGTGTAGTGCAAACACCCTAATCTATTTTTATCTACTACTCCTCCACGGTTTTCAGACTGTATTTTTTCGGTGCGATTTCTTTATGACTCAGGCAGACTCAGGCAGAACCCAGCAGACTCAGGCAGAACCCAGATTATGTACTTTAGACTCAGGCAGAACCCAGATTCTGTACTTTATTCCTGTTGTAATCTGTACCGAATAATATCTATATCTTTATTTTATCTGCCTCTCTTTCTCTCACCACCTCCGGCCGGGGTGGTGCGGGGGGGGAGCGTATATATATATTTTTTACCTTTGACCGGTTTTTTTTTGACCACTGTAGTTAAATCGTCCATCCATTTAATATATTAAACTTTGACAATAACTTTTAAATCCCTTATCCAATATACAGCCTCTCACTTCTCCCGTGTCTTATCTGTTTACATTCTCTTGTTCAGAGCTGGTATCATAACAAGGCTATGCCCACAGAAGAATACAGTCACACTATAATGTTATACTATGAAGGCTTGTTTTAAAAGTTTAAAATATATATATTTTAACTCTGTTCTAAAGTCCTTGAACCATCAGTATAATTATATTTGCCTTAAAAATAAGTTTTAATTTATTTAAAATATTTTGAATATAATTAAAATAATAAGTAAACCAATCAGGTTAAAATCTTTTTCATTCCAAAATTAGTTTGTTGCTGGAAGATATCTATGTTCGGTATGTTTGTATGTCTGTGTGTAGTAATGAACGGTTTCTCTCTCTATCTCTCTCTCTCTCTCTCTCTATGGGTCAGCAAGCTGTCGTCTACAGTGTGTGTGTCCGAGTGAGCGAGGGAGCTAAGGAATGAAAGTCTCTATCTGTTTATCTTTTTCTCCCTTATGCTATCTATGTATGAGTGATATGCAGGCATGCGTGAATTAATGCGTGTGTCTGTCTCGCTAGTTCTAACCATTTTAGTCAAAATTTTTGTCATTCTCCAGTCAGTTAGAACAAAGTCACTCTGGTCTCTTAAAACTCCATTTCCCATAATTCCTTCTGGTCTGAGACTCCATTTCCCATAATTCCTTCAGCAGGAAGTTAGTGGTATGTTAGACACGTTTCTATGGCAACGTCATCCTAGCTGAGTCTCTATTGAATTTCATTTAAAACAGGGATCCGTTAAATTAACCCAAATAAGATTCAATTTGTTCTATATCAATATTGGGAAACATTAACTATAATATTAAGTTTATTATAAAGTCATTTTGATTTATTTAAAAAAGTTTTGAAAGTATTTTATCATTTTAACTTAAGATTTTTTTGTAAGCTTGCAGATTTGCTGTTTTTCTGTACTTATCTCATTTCAATATACTCTTCAGAACAAAGATGTTTATTCCTTATTTTTCATTGTTATATTTTAATTTTAAAAGTTTTAATTATAACTTTTTAATTTTAATTTTTTTATTATTTTTTTTCTCATCCCCTTTCTCATCAACAAATCATCTGACACACACTATATTATAGATATATGGGTGTCAAATAGAGGGGAGTTTGATGAATATTTGATTTAAATATGATTTGATTTAAATGTTTAATTACTGTGTTTTGTGTTTCATTTTCATTTTGTGTTTCATTTTAGAAGCTACCCCATTACCCAAACCCAATTCCTGGACAACAGTCACAATACCTGCTAATTGTACATACAATTGTACATACAGGGCTAAACTTTAATTTTATATCTGGTTACAAACTGTTTTAAACTCTGCCAAACAGTAAATTTGATTTCCATTCTGTCTTACAGATTTCAACTTGTGTCTTGGATAGACAGATGTTTGATGCCCACATGCCAAAGAGGAAAAGTAGGTCCTATACGTCTGTGTGAGTAAAGGGGCATCACGTGAGTTTTTCCCGCCATAAATTATTTTGCTTAGGGTTAACATATCTACCCACAGTATTGCTTCAAGGAGAAGTAGGGCTAAAATTCGACTGAGCCGATACACACTTGGGGGCGGGACCTGAAACAACAGCTTCTTGGAAACAAGACTATGTTGGCTAAAGTTCCTGGTGGTACATATACATTGTGGGATTTTCAGGAAAAGTTAAAAAATTCAGATCCTGCCAAGGGATGGCCTTCAAAATAAAATAAAGAAAGGTTTGACAGATCTGTTCATAATTATAATACCTTATTCTGGGAACTTATGAGGTGATGTCATTTTTCTCATTTAACAGCATATAGAACCCACTTACCATTTTAATTATTCTATAGTCTATGTAAGATTTCATCCTACTAACGCTGATTATTTACTCATGAACTATAAACCCTGTTTTGCTTCTTATTTGAATAAATAAATTATACAGTCCTTTTGAAGAAGTATAAATGTGTATGTTATCTAACACCATTTATTTTTGGCCTTAAGTCCTTTAAATCTTTGCCTGTCTGTGATTTGGTTTTGAATAATGTCACAAGGTACAATCAGCTTGACCTTTGACCCTATCCAAATCATGATAAGATGTAGGCTTGATAGAGTCATTTCATTTGATCTCTTATCTTAATTATCATAATGTGTCTAGGGTCCTTAACCTGGTTAAAATGTCCTATTAATAATGCCATATGGGCCTGTAATACTGTCATGTTAAAAGTACTCAGTACTCTGTACTCTCAAGTCCCTGTGTCTGCCAACCAAGGTCAAATCCATGCTACAGGCTTTCTGTGACAATCTTGTTTTGGGAACACGGTATCTGGGTGTTCTCTTCTCTTCTACAGCTGTCTCCTTTAGTGTCACCCAAATCATCATCTGACCAGTGACAGGTCAGAGCAGTCAGATGTCAAACGTGTTTGACCCAGACATGGGGACGCTGTTGTCCAGAGATAAACTGTCACACAATCATCATCTACCATCATCTACCATCATCAGACGACGACGGAACCTCATCGCTCTCCACCAATGGCAGGATTACACCTCAGACGGCTGGACGATTGATCTGTCATCCTATGACTCTCATCCAATCCGAGAAGTCCACCTTCACCCGGAACCTCATCGATGTCACATCCTATGATGTCATATGTTTATGTTACTGGACAATGTTAAAAGCTCGTGCTTGCTCTGTTACACTGCGGAGAGACGGACGGCCGATGTTGCGGACCTGTGATATACTGTAAACCTTCTATTGTCTCTCTGATCTGAATACAAACATGTTTCCTTATACCCTTGGCTGCCTGTTTGAGTCTGGTTTTTCCTTATTGTCTCCGTGCTACAAGTATCTGTACTTTGTGTGGGTCATAAGGTGAAATTCAACTCCAACAGCAACCGTTACCTGGTCACAGCAGATCAAACTACACGTTCGCCATATGCCAGCAGCTGCAAGAAACACCGATAGCAACACAGTAGCGACTTCTTGTTAAACGTAAGTAGACTTCAATAAATATGCTACATAAACATAGGCTATACTACATTTCCAAACAATAAAGACAAGATGGACGAAATAAACATGGGTCGATACATTATCTGTTCTTACATGTTTTCCCCCTCATAAATAACATTACCTCAACAACTCACTGCGATTTGGAGTAACAGAATTCACGCATTATAAGTAGCCCTAACTCTCAACCTAACAATATTGAAAACTATTTCAACAAAAGCTACTACAACAAAACACCACATTTACATATTTTTTATAATGGCCACATTTCATATTCAAACGGCACTCGAAAACATTTAAAATTCGTCACAACTTCCCAAAAAACATTCGACCTAAACACGTTTGTGATAAATTGTTTAGTATCAATGCATGACATTGTTGTACCAACATATCATAATCTAATTCTTTTCAGTATAGGCTGGTTGCTATATTAAGATTACGATCCTATGCAATGTCATTTACCACAATTTAGTGGTTTACATAATGTAACCGTTAATACAAACTAAGACCTACTTATCCATTGTGTATACACCTATAAATGCACACAATATATATATGTCACCGGGTGAATGGAGATCCAGGGTGATTGAAGACAGAGCGCTCGTTTTTAGGCACGGGGCTCCTTCGGGGCGAGGCGGGGCTTTTCGAGACAGGGTTTATTAGCGAGGCTCGTGAGGAGGAGGAGGAGGACGGCGCTGCGATGCGGGGGGTTATTACGCGAGGCTCGCGAGGAAGAGGAGCCTCCTCCTCCTCCTCCTCCTCGCGTTTTAAACCGTCCCGTCCTCTCCTTCTCTCCTTCTCCTCCTCCGAGGAGGAGGAGAAGGAGAGCGCGGAGAGGCGGGGCTTTGATGCGCCGACGGAGAGTGGAGACCTGTCTTTTGTTGTTCCCCCCCACATAGCAACCATAATATCTATGAGGGGAACGCTGAACACGCGTTCACACGCACACGCTTGTCCATGACGGAGGCGCGCCGATTTAGTGGAGCTTGAGGCCGAGGAAGTGCGCCCTCGCGCCTCCGGGCGCGAGTGCCCGCACTGACCGGCCGACGCTCCACTAGTCGACTCAGCGCCGTTTGATTTGTAAACCGATAGGGACAGAATAGTTCTTTTCATGGATCACTGTGTGCGTGTGTGTGTGTGTGTGTGTGTGTGTGTGTGTGTGTGTGTGTGTGTGTGTGTGTGTGTGTGTCAGGGAGAAACTAAAACAAAAGCCAGCAGAACACAATAAAAGTATCTTAACAGTCCATTGAAAGCATGAGCGCGTGTGCGTGCGCGCGCATGTGTGTGTGTGACTGTGTGTGTGTGGGTGGTCGCGGCCATATGTGCTTGTGCACAAGCCTGGCTTGTGGCTCCCTCTAGTGTTTCTTCTACAGAATTGCTGGGTGGGTAAAAACGAGCGAGCCTTCTTCAATCACCCTGGTTCTCCATTCACCCTGTAACATATATACCGCATTATTTGTGTCCAATGAATTACATGGTATTACTAACTCTAAAGCAGGGGTCTTCAACAGGGGGTCCGGGACCCCTAGGGGGGAGTTACTACAGGGGGTCCCCCAAATCTTTGTGTGAAATGATTATTTGTTATTACATTAACCACTTGAACTCTAGTGTCCCTTTTCTGAGGAGAACTTTAGCCAAAAATAGCAGATCTACAAGCTCGGCTATTTTTGGCAAATAGTTATACAGTAGGTGTGTAGAGGGGAAAAATTGCAGCAAAAGTTGATCTGAAACACAATTTTATACAATATAGAGGGGGTCCCTGTTACCTCTCTCTCACAGCTAGGTGGTCTTTGGCCTGAAAACGTTGAAGAGCCCTGATCTAAAGTCATTACAACACAATGTGAGCTGCATCACTTAACTATAAGATTTCATGAAGTTGGTAAAATATGAAAGTAACCATTACACCTCTAAATAATTTTACATACTCTTGACATGGTAAACTGACTTGTACTTCTATGTCTCATAGATACCATTATGGATGGCCTAAGATCTGTTCCATCCACACGATAATGCGGAGGGTCCGGTTCAAAGGCAGAATCCAGAAAGGAGTAAGTATGGAAAAATTCAAATTATCTTTCATGTACATTATTTAAATACACAGAAAACAATCTACTCAAACATATGACCATAACAACCATAAAACACAGTGGTTAATGTTTATTGATCTATCCAGGTAACAATTCTAGAACAATAATTCTATATGATATAAAGATTGAATCATGTTATTTCTTCTAATCATATTGCAAATGTCTACCATCATTGTCTGAACAGCTAAATCTATCTGGATTGGGGGGTCGAGTTTAGTGACTAGGGCCTATCCTTGAACTATCAAAATCCAGTTAACTATTCCAAAACAATATTCGTATATTATATTACAGATTGAATCATGTTATTTATACTAATCATATTGCAAATGTCTACCATCATTGTCTTAACAGCTAAATCTATCTGGATTGTGGGGTCCAGTCTAGTGGCCAGGGCCTTCCCCAGAGCCCAACAGACCTTGGGGAAAAACCTACGCCTCCAGGCAGCCATAACATGGTTTGGAAGAGGAGGAATGGTTTGGCGAGACGTCCTCCCAAAAATTCAGAGTATCCTCGCCACCCAAACCCCTCCTGACATCATAGTCCTTCACGTTGGAGGTAATGACCTGGCCATGATGTGCATTAAAAATACCTGCCCCAACACCAAGATCATCTTCTCAGGCATAGCAGCAAGACAGCGGTGGAGAGGTGCCAGAAACATCATGAAAGTGAACAAAGCCCGTGTCTGGATCAATTCGCAGATAAATACATTTATATCGCAGATTGATGGTGCCATGATTCCCCACAAATACATCACATGCAAAGATGAACGGCTATTCCTGCATGATGGTGTACACTTCACACATTTGGGAAACGACCTGTTCATTGGTGACCTGCATTATGGCCTTAAACAATGCTTGCATTAATAAAGATGTCTACACTAAAACTTCTCTTTCTTAAAACATGTCATGATCAATACTTCAAATGGTTTATACATTGTGTCAGTATGGTAACTTTAAAAGGTCTGCATACATTTTAGATGACAACCAAATAAATGCATCAATTTGACATAATAGAAACAAGCAAATAACACTGTAACTATGAAACTTAGGCAAGTTTTATTGACTATTGACTAATCCACAATGCTTAGACTAACATTTTAAGGTAATTACTATTGCATGAAATCATTCCAATCATTCCATAACTATTGACTACAGTGATAAGACAAACATAAGATGCTCTACTATTGCATCAAATAGATACATGAATAGATATCAATGAACAGCCTAAAACTGAAACAGATACTCTGATACATCTTGAACAACACATCTGTCTTGTAAACTATGTCCTAAAACAGATTTTTACTGTTGTGTGAGTCATGTTTTTGACACTTGGTGGCAGTAGAGAGCCAGCAACATTCCACGTGAAGCTAAGGTTATAATTACGAAATAACTTGGTACACACATAAACAAAGAATATGTTTTTTTATGTCTCATAATTAATAATGAACGGAGACATGATGTAATATCAACATTCAACAGACTTGATTGATATGGGATGTGGGATCCATTGTTCAACCTATATGATAAACTCTTTAGAGTGTTTAGTTTGTTAAAATAGATATGTCATGGACATATTTTCTCAATACATATGGCAGACCTTGATGAAAGTCACATGCAGCTCAGGTGATGTTAATAACACTAATGATTTAAAATGACATGAATCGTAATGAAAAAACGAATAAAGTGTGAGATAATGGTGTGGACATGAATGCATATAGTGGTTACTACAGATAAATAAAATGAGTCACAGTGCATAATAATATCATTGGGGCTCCTTTGACCATAATAACAACTCAATTCTATATTCAATATTTTAAATGTATTTAACATTCTTATTATTACAGTTTAATATTATATAGACTCTGTATCGTTGCACGTTACTCAGACACCTATTCCTTAAACAATAGTTATTTAACATAACAATGCAACTTGTTAGTAGTAACGTTCCATAGTGTTTAATGAATACAGTCTATTCATATTTTAATCGATCTCTTACACGCCTCTAATCTTGGCGTGATGAGACATGTGACACGAACAACCTATAAGATTCAAACAGACTATCCAATGAACAGGTAGCCTTGACTGACACACCCTCAAGCAATTATTTACAAAACCCAACCACCAACTCCACTCCACCCTTCATTCATTCCAACAAGGAAACCTGGGAACAGACAACAGAGGACATCACACAGAGACAATGGACTCTCCAAATAAGAACAAAATCCGAGACAAATTTGAGCTGTTAACAGTAAGTTTAAACATTTAAACCTATTAACGTTAATTCAAAAATAATTTTGTATTTAAGAGAAACGAGGCTGACCGTTAAAACCATGCCTTAACCGTGTGTTTTGAATGCGGTGACTAATTATTATTATTGTGGTGTTATTGTGGTGTCAGACGGTCCAGTTGGTTATTTGTCGATCTACATTTCAGATCGACAAATTTTACTGTAAGTTTAAAGTGGTTAAACTGATTTTAATGCTTTTTTGATAGGGACCCTGTGAAACCCACTCAATGATTCCTGGGGGTCCCTGGACCCCATTTTGAGGACCACTGTCTTAAGGAAAATACTACTAATAATCACATAGCTGCATCTAAATTAATTTATTGTAAATCAACTGGCCACTGTTTGTATAATGGAACCCTGATGTCAGCCACAGCAAATTGTACAGCAGAGAGTGATGTGACAAGGGTATATTGGCCATTTAGAAAGCTAGCCATTTCTACCCGTTTCAAATCTGGGGGCCTGTAAAAACTGTTTGTGTCTCTTTTTTTTTATAATTTGCAGAGCGACGGATTGATACGGAGTACTCCTTTCTCCTGGACCAAAAGAAGTTGCTTGAGGTACAGTAGAGTAGGCCTTGAAAAAATGGTTTATGTGCGTTTCAAATGTTGAAGGTCTTTAGGTCCTGACATAAGAGCATTTTTGAAAGGCATTTGTTTTCCTTCACTGTGTCTCCAACCACATAAATCGACGCAGTTGACATTGATGCACACATCCCTATTTTGAGCAGATATCTGGGGCCAACTGTATCAGGCCCATCAGAGTTTGAATGGACAACTGTGGCAGTGGTTTTCAAAATTTTAAACGTCATGGATGCTTAAACTGACACACATTAGACCATCACATTTTTCTCAAGATTTTTGCTTATAAATAATTTATTGCTGAAAGTGTATGCAACCCATGAGACCAAAACAACCATATATTCTGACATTGTCCTAATTATGGAAGAAATTATAGTGAAAATAAATGACCTCTTCTGTGGTCACTGGACACCACTTTGAGATCCACTTCTCTGTAAATCCACTAATATCCACCAATTACCCTGTGTACAGTTCTGAGTTAAGTTAGTTACAAGTTCACTGTTGCATTTGAAATAAATGTTACATATTTTCATTTTAGAAACCAACAAGGAGATATAAAGCTACAGCTGCTACCGGTCCTGTTCCCAACTGAACAGTACAAAATTGGGAGAGGAGTTTTCCGCCCCAGCAGCCTGGAGTGTCACAAGGCCATCATCAGCATCCAGCCTGTGAGTTAATTCAACTATTTGAATATTCTGCTAGGTAGAATTGACTCTTGACTGTTTTGATTAATTTGCTTATCATGCAGGCACCTTATTGTAATATAGCCTAATATGTAATTAGGGATAAGATATGAATAGCTATTTGCAGTGACATTATTTTAATGCTGTTCAAGGGCAGGCATGTGTGTTCCACCTAGATGTGCACTTTGGCCTCATTATCATACTTACTTAATTTGGATTTGAGCACTACTGGGGTATTGACTCGGCCCAGACTCCATATACCTTTGGAGTTAAATCTAAGCAGTTCTATCAACTTGTAATAATCTTGCTCTTTTTTCTCTTTTTTCTTTTCTTCCTCAGCCCGGAACAATCCATGTTGCAGTACCTGACAACAGCACCCAAAGAGCACCCATATGTTCTCATGCTAGGGGAGAAGCAACAGTGGTCCCAAGCTTTTGTCATAACAAATGGGACAGCCTTGGAACACCCATCACTTTTGGGTGCGGTTGTAAGTGTTTCAAGGCATTTTATGTCTTTGATCACCACTACCCGAAACCATGTTGCAAGTTTTGGAAGTTCATTCAAACGATCATCTTTTCATATTGATGGCACACATGGGTCGGTCATATTGATGGCACAAGTTTTATGAGCAAACGATAAAAGAACTATAGATAGCCTAATATTAAGTAAAGAGGATGTAGACGGAAGATTCAACACATACTCAAGGAACAGTTCACTCACATCTAGATAGACAAACCGGATTGAGAACTTGATCATGTTATTGTTTTTGTTTTTATTGCAAGTATCGATGTGCCAACACAGCTGTGCCCAAGGCCACCATTGGAAGTTCATTCAAACGGTCATCTATTACATGCCTCTAGCAAGCGAGTCAAATGCAAAGAAATAAATGCGGTCTCATCTTACTGTGATGTAGGCTTCCAAGATTTAACCCAGTCCACTCCCCTGTTCAATGGTTCGTCATCCTGATGTTAAAGAATATGACCTTTTTATATCGGGCAACAGATATAGGCCTATTCATAGTAAAATCATGAATAGAAGAAATGCAATGGTACGATTTAATCATTGGCAAGGTGTTTCATATTATTTTGCTTGTTTATGTTGAGCCAGACCACCATTTCTCACTCCAGGCTCATTTTCTTACCCATCTGTAACCATGACTGGATTTATAGGCCTATACCTTCTGCTGCAAATCCCTGTTCAGAGTGACACTCAGTTAGGCTTCCAGAGTGTTGTTTGGGAACATTGTAATTAAGTGTAAGCACAAAATGCACAAATGTCGTTTTAAATCTTATGCACTTATAATTGAAGCTCTCACAAACACAACTGCACTGTTTTAATATTTTCAATGTGATTGTGCAGCAGTTGTGAGGAAGTCGACAGTGAATTTGAATGTTATGGTGTTATTGATATGTTTGATATGCAATTTCATGCATTTATTGTAATTGAAAGTTCAAAGTAAAACATGTTTGCATATAAATAAAACATTGGACGATATGTGATTGTTTTGTTGAATCATGTAATATAACTATTTTATTTAATCTGTTAATGTTAAATAAATAATTAACAATATTTTGGGTCATATTAACCAAACAGCATAATTAAATCATATTGTAATTCTACTCCACTGCAAAAACATTTAGTTACTAGTTACTTTGTAGTTTAGGTTCTTACAAAATATACATTAACCACCTCATCTCTAAATACATTTCAGACATCTGAAGTTATCCGATCAACAACCTTGTATCTGCTTTAAAAAAAAGAAAAATTAGACATTTGTAGACTTGTGAAATTGATAATAGAGCATAATGTGTACTAGATACATTTTTACTTCTCCATTACTGGAGTACTTCTTTCAAAACCTTTACTTATAGTACGCTCAACCTCAAAGACAAACATTGTATTTTTACCCCACTACATTTTTTTCCTACACTAAACACCCGCCACTTCACAAGTAATCCGCGCCAACTCAACGACCAATGAAGATTCATTTCCTGGTTCCTGGCAAGGTATATAGAAACAGGGTAAGGTCATCTATATTTTAGGAATCCTGCAATTCCAGTCAGCAGATTCGTTGCACCATGGGAGCCAGAATGACTGCATCTTTGAGTTCGGTGAAATAGATTGGAGTTAATGAGAGCCCGGTGGGCCAGCTCAATAACAAAATATATAAATAATATATAATATTATAGAACGTGCGTAAATGAGGTTTGCTATGTATGTAATGGTGTCTGCCCTGGCCCTTGGCTGACTGCCTGACTCTACCTTATTTTCTAATTACCGTGGTTCATGGTTTCCTTCTACCAGTTGTGACTGTCCCGCACATTGAAGCTTTGGCCACACATTTACCACAACACCGAGAAACAACACACAACACTAAACACTGACTGTACTGAAAATGACTTCCAAATCACCAATCAAAATACCTCTTGGAGCAACGGCTGAAGCCAAAGAAATACGGGACAAAATGCAACTTCTGAATGTAAGTTGTATCATTTAACCAACACATGTTGATGGCACAAGTTTTATGAGCAAACGATAAAAGAACTATAGATAGCCTACTATTAAGTAAAGAAAATGATTAGACGGAAAATTCAACACATACTCAAGGAACAGATCATTCACTTCTAAATAGACATACCGGATTGAGAACTTAATCATGTTATATTTTTGTTTTTAGTGCTAGTATCGATGTGCCAACACAGAGGTGCCCAAAAGCACAATAGCACCACAAATTGTGGCGGCAGGGAGAGAAATAATGGGGAAAATAGAGGAACTGGAGGAGGCCAGAGATGGCAAGAAGACCTGTTTGTCCGAGCTGGGGCGGATAAACGCACAGCTTCTGCAAAAGAAGAAGGACCTGGAGCAACTGCATGCTCAACCGGATTCTGGCACCTGCCAGACATGTGCCAAATTGTTCACCAATGGTGAGTGTAATATATAGGCCTACTCGAGATGTATTCATGTAGTTTGTTGAATCTGATCACTGGGTACCTGTAAACCACACAATGAATAACCTGTCATTTCCCATCTACTTGAACCACTTGCAGAGCCAAGACCTGTGGCGGAACCAAAACAGCCAGAAGAGGAGGAGGGGGGGAAATAAAAATAAATATTGTATTTGTTTGTAGGCCTATGTTGTTATTTGTTCAATGTAAATAAAGTTTGAATTTAATTGGATTGTTGCTTATTATTAGCCTAACACCCACACTTTGACCATGATAATAATATTGGATATGTTCATTTGTATAGTAGCCAAAGTAGTACGATTAACATCTGATAGACGTTTGTAAACTCTAATGGGGAGAATACTTTGTCCACCTCTGCTCATATATAATTCGAAAAGCCCCTTAAATGAATAAGACTACAGGCAGCCATAACTTTGAACTAAAGCCTAGTGATGAACCCGGGCTAATTAATAATCATTATACTTGGCAAACGAATACTATTAGCCGCATGAACTGCCACTAAGAAACACATTTCAAAAATTAGTTTGAACCGAATATTAATTAAAAAAAACATAAATCCCTGTTCAATTAAATTCTATGACACATAGAAACTATTGAAAATGCATAAATCTGTATAGCCTAATATTATCACCCAGCCTGAATTATGTTTTGGATTTCAGGTGGGAAAAAGACACAAATTCAACACAAAATATTACAATGTATACGCTCTAATGTACTGATTAATAATGCCTTATGCATTATTAAATGAAATTTGTAAGATTCACTTATAGGACCAACAATTTTAGAATAGGATTTATTATAAGTGTTTATGATTTGATGGACTAATGTTAACAAATGTCATATGTTTATGCAGCTAATTTAATTGAGGCAGAAGCAAGAAATTAAATGTCAATAATATATCAAACACATTAAACATCTTATCTTATCTATCTTACTAAACAAACTCAATTACTACATTAATTATACATAGTAGAGCGGATAGTAGGAACAATCGTTCACTTTGTGATACAAGCGTGAAAATTGGCATGAACATTCCTTTAGGTCAACTCTTTGACTTTTTTAATCGAGCCACTCATGGCATGAGCAGTCTCTGTGGGTCACTTGACAATAGGCCACCCACAGCTACTTGAAATTTCAAGATGGCGGCCATTTTTCAAGATGGCCAACACTTTAGTGGAGCATTTAAGTTATATAATGGTTCATTTGGTGATACAAGCATGAAAATTGGCATGAGCAGTCTCTGTGGGTCACTTGACAATAAGCCACCCACAGCTACTTGAAATGTCAAGATGGCGGCCATTTTTCAAGATGGCCACCACCTTAGTGGACTAGTTAAGCTTAAGAAATCATTTAGTTGGTGATACAAGCATGAAAATTGCCATGAGCCGTCTCAAAAGGTCATTTGACAAGAAACCGCCCACAGCCACTTGAAATTTCTTTAAATGATACCTTTTCTCATAGAAATGTATTGGGTTCCTCAAAAAGCTCTGTCAAGAGAGGTTGTTTGACTGTGTTTTGTCTGACTCCTCGCCCACGACCTGTCCAGTTTGGTAAGACCTGTCAGGAGTTGCCTCCCACCGGCATAGCTCTCAGGGTTCACTGAGGTAGGCCTAAACAAGCTCCCTTACCACGACAAGGTAACAGTCACAAGGGAGGATATATATATATATATATGTATATATATATATATTGTTTTTTTTAAACTAACAGCCATTACATGTGTCAAATAAATACTAAGGGGTGGGGAAACAAAAAATAAGATGAATAAATTAGCACAGTTGTGGTGCTGATAAGCACAGTTGTGGTGCTGAACGGACAGTGCTCCAAAATTATGAGTAATGGCTAATACTGAATGGCAATAGCCACGGAACCATGACAAACGATACTAAGGAACTAAACTGAAAATGTGCTTCACTGTTAGATATGGCAGTGGAAGGCAGTGGAAGCAATGTTACAAAGTAACAACTGAAAATTACACAGTAATAGACTAGATAAAAAGTAAAACATGATGCGTCGATGTGACGAGGGGAAGCCGAGCCATAGGCCTCCACTTGAAAACACAGAGGACAACAGGGAATAACTCTGGCAAAATAAACATGCAAATAGGTTCTAGCAGGGGCAACTACATAGGCATGTGAAACTGAGTCCATATCTGAAGCAGTTACACCTTCCAGTACATGCCTTGGAGCACCCACATTTGGTCAACTCCCAACAACTCTCCGCAATAGGCCTCATAAGAAGCATGTTTGGCATGCTCTTTGAGTGCTGCTTGAGTTGGTGGGATCAAGTCATATTGTCTTTGCTTTCTGGCAAAGAGATCAAGCCTGGCCTCGTTCACAGTTGTGACATCGCTGGACCGGTCATACATTAGATCTTCTTGGCCTCTTGACATGGATATCTTTGGTATCTTCAGTGTCTTCAGCAGATGTAGATGCTCTCTTTTGGGTCCTTTCCAGCTCTGTGTTGTTGAACCTAAGTTTACAGCTTGAATTATATTTTGCTCTGTTTCTTGTCGATGTGCTTTCTATGCCATCACCTTCATCTAGTCGGGTTGGACTAAGTAAGATAGGCAGAGCATTGATCTTATGAAATAATGGAACATTTCTTGCAATGGTATCATAACCAGTACGATCGTGCTCTCTGTTGAATAAACTCGGCTGAATGAGTTTTTCCTTGGTGACCTGCTGACAAATTAAACATCTGTCCCAGTTAGTTTTCACAACTGTTATGATGGCTTCTGCCATGTCTGCAGCATAGGCAGAGGCCGAGGGTTTATCCTTTTACCACCTTTTACCAAGCACTTTGATGTATGGGATACAACTAAGTTCGTGCCTTAACCCTACACTTAGTTCGATCGTTCATCCAATGCCATTTAAATCCTGAGCGATCTGTACACCATCCGGTTAACTAAAACCCCATTAACCTTGGCTCGGCTCTCCCGTGCTGGCACAACCTGTCAATTCAGGTGCGGCTATCTAACTGTTTTGGGGTAAATTAGACAGCATTTGGGATACCAACTTTCAATTAGCTGACATTGAACCCCAGTGATATATCACCAGTGTGCCCTGGTAGTGCAGATATTCACTCTTATCTAATCTATCTATGATCAACAAATCAACACAACTATATTGTGATGTGTTAAAAGTTGTTCTTTAGCATAATAATAATAATCGTCCTTAATGAAAAAAAACCATACATTTCTATGAGAAAATGTATCTTTTGAGGATCCAGGGGGTGGCCATCTTGAAAATAGAAATGTAAAGTGGCTGGGAGTGTTTTCTTGTCAAGCAACCCTTAGAGACTGCTCATGCCAAATGTAATGCTTGTATCACCAAATAAACCATTATATAACTTAATTGCTCCACTAAAGTGTTGGCCATCTTGAAAAATGGCCGCCATCTTGAAATTTCAAGTAGCTGTGGGTGGCCTATTGTCAAGTGACCCACAGAGACTGATCATGCCAATGTTCATGCTTGTATCACCAAATAAACCATTATATAACTTAATTGCTCCACTAAAGTGTTGGCCATCTTGAAAAATGGCCGCCATCTTGAAATTTCAAGTAGCTGTGGGTGGCCTATTGTCAAGTGACCCACAGAGACTGCTCATGCCAATTTTCATGCTTGTATCACCAAATAAACCATCATATCACTTAACTGCCCACTAAGATGTCGGCCATCTTGAAAAATGGCCGCCATCTTTGATTTTCAAGTGGCTCGATTAAAAAAATCGATAAATGACCTCTAAAGATGATCTGTACCAAGTTTCACGCTTGTATCACCAAGTGAACGATTCTCCCAAAATATTGCTTTTAGCCGCTGCACTAACACTCAACAGTGGAGTCTTAACCCCACTCACATCAGAAAAAATTGCCATTTCAAGGAAATTCGCGATGTGACTCTCACAGAGCCCAACCAGGCAAATGACAAGATAATTGTTAAACGATCACACCCGTTTGCGGAACACGCCCTATTATACTATGGACTGATATTCACATGATCTAGCGAAAGTGCTCATTATTATACAAATTAAAGTGTTATAATTAACACTGGAAATGGTATGATTATTACACAAACAAATACACACAAAGTGATGAAACATAAGTTATAAAGGTGGACATTTATTAATATGCTTACAATGCAAAATATTATTATAATGCAATGTTCCAAAATGGCCTCATTTACTGTAAGAACAAAATGGGGACTAATTCAACAATATAGCATCTTATGCTAAAAAAATAAATAAATCATTATCGATTACATAACGGTAGGCATGAAACAGACTTACAAGACATGCATAGCCTACACATCACCATACAACACACAAATGCAAGCCAAAAAACGAGTTAAGCATAAATTGTGATAAAAAAAATGCTTAAGATACAGACCATTCCCATTTGGAAATAAAACACTGTAAAGAAATGCGGGTGGTAATAAGATACTGCCCTCATCCAAAAATATAAAAATTAAAAGAAAAACCACCGAAAAGAAATGTGCATCATAATACATATTTACAAAATGCAGCTTACCAGATAGAATTCTTGATTACTTTATTTGCATTTAAAAAAAAATAGGCACAGAAAGGTACAGTTCCTTATAATAACTATCAAGAACACCTCAAACCCAAGACATTCTAGCTTGTTTCCATTGGATCCTTTATACTCAATTTGTTTAATCGTTTAAATAATGAGAAATATACATTTGGTTACAATAGCTGGGTGGCCGTATACGCAAAACATGATCTAAACAGATACAGATCAAAAGGACAAATATATACACCCAAACGGGGGGGGGGGGGCTTTTAATACACAATACAGTAGAGTGAAAAAATATACGGAGACTTTGAGGGGATCGGAACTTGTCAAAAACGATTACAAAACAATGCAACATCATCCCTTGATTACATGCCAGGCCAAACCCTGGTCAAAGTTGTCATTATCCTGTCGCTTGACAAGTCTAATCTTAAAAATAACGGGGGGAAGGCAATAGTTGCCCCCTACTTAAAATCAATACAATCGAAGGGTTATGCGAACACAATATTATTACCTGACCCAGCCCCAAGAGCGAATGGAAAACAATAACACCACCCCACTCTACTGGCCAAAGCGGGCTTTGCAAGCGCGGGGAATTACTTGGACGAACAGAAGAGCGCGCAGCTATACTTTGTGAACGCGAACAAGGCAATATGTGTTAGATTTTGTTTTCTACAGGACAAAGCGGTTTTTGGTTGACCACGTCCATGATACAGGACATGTACCACCACCCTATATCAAAACATAACTGATGTAATAATTTGCACATAACAATATCACGAAAAACCACGTACTAATTAGACAACATCGTGTAACTCCTATTGCGTTGTGGAGCTAAAATCTTTCTTTAAAAACAAAAATATACTACTAGGGGTTACCCCAAGAGCCCTGGTTGCCCCTGTCGTGATCAGTATGAGCCCCCTCACAAATAAAACTCTTTTTAACTAACGGTGTGAGGTAACAGGTTACTTAGAGCCTAAACTATCTCTATCCATTTAATCTCTCAAGAACTGATTCTGCTACATGACTAAGAAAAAACAGCAGAGGACGCTGTTCTTCCTTTGTATTTGGCCACGGGTTCCCAGATGGCTATCCATTTGATATTCAGTTCTAAATGTGCATTACTTAAAAGGCTCATATTAACTGCTAGAGGCATAAATACGCCAACTATCACCCAGTGACACGTATAAAATAGTAGCAATATAAAACATTCCCTTAAACCAACAATATAAAGTGGTAATGCAGGGTTATATTTACTTACAGGACTCAACCATGATTTACAGATAACCCCAACCTAGAACAAATGGGTTATATTATATTTTAATAGAATTACCACAAGCTGGTCACGGCATACTTTTTTTATAAGGGGATGCATTTTTTTCCCCCATTGATGGTATAATTACCTCGATTTTTAAACATCACACTGTTCACTCAAACTCTGTTCATCGTTCATCCTACCTTCATCGCCCTTACCTCAGCCTTTGGCCTTTACACCTCTCCACTCTTCTGTGCCAATAATACTTATACCTCATGTGAAAAAAGAGTTTCTAATATGGCTTATATTGGGAACCCTGGACATTAATATACTGTATACATGTATGGACCATTTTTTTAAATAACCTTATGGACACATTTATAAACAAATCTTTACACTTATAATTTATATACATATATACAAGATTTGTTTATAAATGTTTCCTTTAGTAAAGGAAACAATACAATATTCTAGCTTTTAAGCAACATATTCAGATGTAATTGTATTACTATATACCATAGAGATGTATGGTCCCAGGAAATTTAATCTAATCCCCAGCCATTTGTATTTTGGGTTTTGATTCACAATTACTCGTTAGTTTAAATCCACCAAAAGCCTGAATCTAAAGCAGTAGTCCTACACATAAAACAAATTAGACAATTGCCAAATGCACAGTTATCTCAGTTTAGATGACCCATAGTAATATGGACTATTTATCATTTAACTACAATGCAACCTTCATTATATGTATTAGTTGTCAGGTACATTTTTAAAAACATATAATAATGTAATCATCACGTTATTGTAAAAGCAAGTTTACTTATACAGAGGGAACATATAACACTTTAATAAAGTAAAAAACTCTAAGCAACATGATTACTATGGTGTATGAGAGAAAGACAACAACCACACACACACACACAAGGTGGATTACACTTTATTTCATAAGGCAATACATTTAAAACATAAGGCCGGCATCAACAGTAGAAGCCAAATAGACCCAAAAGACAGGATTTCAATAAACAACAGTATATAACTAAAAACAAGCAGTTCACAAAATAATTAAATAAATATAAAAAATAATGTATTGCAAGGAATATAACACACAAAGTCAAATGATAAATGCCTAATATAACTTCTATATTCACATAAGGAAATCCTATAATGCCATACTCAAAAAGCCTATACATCTAGCCAATAACAGACCTGTACAATCTCACAACATTATATCCTACCCGGTTACCCCTGTTTACTATAGCCTACTTGTACCCAGCACGGATTCCTCGGACCACAAAAGCCGCGAACCGTGACCCGCGTCGACGCAACCACACTTTGCAATTGCCCTGAATTGCGACGCGTCTAGTTATTATTATTATTATATTGTATTACAGCATATGGAATTTAATTTGTGTATATGAGTTTTATCCAGATGGGCTGAGTTCTGCACACTGTAAACTTTCTGTCCAAAGTCAATGGGAGATTTTACATTACAACAATCAATCAAATGCTCTGAGAAGCAAATCTTGTCTCTGTGCAACACGATCTCATTAGCAAACGTACAATGGTTATAACCACACCACGGAAACGTGCATAGATTAAGTTAGGTCACACGTTACGTAACATATTTACTGCCAATACTTACATTTGTCACGTTTTCCCATTGTAGAGAACATTCAGAGCACACTCATATGGGGGATAAATGACCTATTCAGTCCCGACCTTTAGTGACCTATTCAATCTCAAACTTTCCCATATATGGAGACAACCGACCTAACCAAGTCAGACATCATAAACTTCTATATATGGAGATGACTAACATACCTAGCTCTGACATCAGAGAACCCCTCCTGGAGCCCCATATATGGAGACAACCGGAGACAACCTATCTTTGGGCATAACTGACAGGCTAGATAAAATAAATAAAATTACAGGCACTACCTATATTCCCTATGGCTATACATAGGCTAGATAGAATATACCAAGTTATTATTAGAACCTAGTAACAATCAGAACCAAAGAAAGACACTTTAATAGATTATAGTCCCTTTAACCAAACCATCTGATCAGTTTAAGGTTAAGAGTAAAGGCTTTTGAATGAATGAATGAATCAATAGTTTATTTCGGTCTTAAAGGGCAAGACCACTTTGGTAGAGGTTTGGGTTGTGCAGTTACTTTGCCATGATGTAACTACAAAGGTGGACAAGAAATAAAAAAAAATTGCTCCATTGATTAGAAATTGATAATTCAAAATATGCTCCTCATTGACTTACATTGTACGCTGAAACGGCTCTCAAAGTCACTCTTTTAGCACATTAACAAACACAAACAAAGCTGATTCAGACAATATAGAACATCACCAAACCCAGTACTGTTTGTTTTTTTAATTAAAACAAATTAACTTCCTGTTGATTTTGCTGTTTTTATCAGGAAGAAAACCCGGACTGGATCTGCGGATCCGGATCTTCAAATAGTAAAATCAACAGGAAGTTGACATTTTTATAAAAAAAACAAACAGTACTGGGTTTGGTGATGTTCTATATTGTCTGAATCATCTTTGTTTGTGTTTGTTTATGTGCTAAAAGAGTGACTTTGAGAGCTGTTTTACCGTACAATGTAAGTCAATGAGGAGCATATTTTGAATTATCAATTTCTAATTGATGGGAGTAATTTTTTTGATTTCTTGTCCACCTTTGGAGTTACATCATGGCAAGGTAGCTAGCTACACAACCCAAACCTCTACCAAAGTGGTCTTGCCCTTTAAGCCATGTACGGAGTTAGTCACAGCAAACAAACAAAAAAAAAATTCTTAGACCGAAAAGGTGTAGGCTGAAGCCGTAGCTTATAATGCCTACCCTTATAATATAAAAATACAATAAATAACAAAACATCAATCAATAATCAAAACAAAAACAAAGACAAAATGTGTCTTTTCACCTACAAAAAGATATTATAATACATTTTTATATTTACCTATTATTATCTTTAAACATTTTCTTGAATTTATAGATAGAATTACACTTTTTTAGGGTCCTTATCACAACTATTCCATATTTCTCTTGCCATAACCGATGTACATCTCTTTTTAATGTTTGTTCTTTGTTCTATTCCGAACATAAGTATGCCCCTCAGCTCATACTGATTTTCTTTCATTTGAAACAGAGATGCAGCTTGGAAGCAGTTTCTGTTGTGTTTTGAAGGCTAATAAAACTGTTTTGTATACGTTTCCCCATACCTCCATACAATATATATATAGGTAATATATGAAACTTTGAGTGAACAATACAGCAAACAGTGATTTCTGACAAAGGATATATTTAGTTTTATATAATATTGCAATAGGTTGACATTTTTATTTGTACATTATTTATATGCAGGAACATCACTGCAAAGAGGACGAAAAGAGAGCCACGAATAATATCTGAAAGAGAGTGTGAGAATGCCCGACTTGCGGTTGGAAGCAGTACAGAGGCCAGGAGTAGGGTTTAACCCGAAGGTGTATTTATTCATCACCAATGACATATGGATAATCTGTACAACACCCGTGGCATGGTGGTGTTTGTCTCTCTACTCACAGCTCTCCACTGATGTCAACTGGCAGCCTTTTATAGCCAGCTGAGCAAATGAGCTTGGACTGCACCATGTCAAGGGTTGTTTTCTATCTAGCATATATACATAAATAGCCATACAATAAATACATAACCCACATCAATTATCTTAAAACTTCAATAAACAATAAATATAAATTCTTCACACTACTACAACATTACACAACCACACTATCCTTAGCAAGTACAAATGTATATAACAACCCCCCCCCTCTGCCATTCTGACTTGGTTCAGCCCAATTACACTGGCCACAGAACCACTTGGTACATGTTAAGCTTTTCAATCATGACTTAGCATTACCCTCTCTCTTGCACTCATACATTTCACATTGCACTTGCCCCTCATGATAATCATTCAATAATAAAATCATGTGCAAAATACAACTGTGCAAAATACTATAAAGTGCCAAACATTAGTAACAGAGGTCCTCTCTGTTACATTACCCTCCCCCTCTCCAAGCTCCTCAATCCTCATGGATGCCTTGGAAGGTCACAGGAGACTCAGTCGCAACATTTTCCCTCTCCTCTCCAAGTTCCTCAATCCTCTGGCACTTGGAGCAGGCTATGGGACACTCGCACCCTTCCCCCCCTCTCCAAGCTCCTCAATCAGCATGGGCTTGGTAGAGGCTCTGGGAGACATCTTCACACCTCGTTGTAGTTGTCATTCACCGTCACTTTGTTGTAGTTCATTGTCCTTAATGTCCATTAAAACACATCGGGAGATCCACTTGTGGCTCTCTCTGGGGTCTGGCACCCCTGGTCACCCGGGTTTTTCCTCATCTTGCCGATCTGCAGGTGGAACTGCTGAAGCAGGTACTGCATACACTTCGGTCTCCACTCCCGACACGAGGACCCCCTCCATGGGCTTGTCTCTGTCTGCCCGCGTCCGGACAACAGACCTCCCCATCTCTCCACACTCCTTGCGCCTTCCCCCTGGATTCGCCGCTGCCATGGACCCTGGGTCAGTTGATGAGTTGACTCTGGCATCTGATGACTCCTGCTCGTTTTCCTTCTTCACTCTTCTTATCATGGCCTCTGTACTGTGACATGGGATCCCACTTCTGATACCATTTGTGAGAATTTTTGAATAATTCAAAAAAGGTTTTTAACAACACAAATCTTCTCTTATGGGGGTCCCTGGCACAACATCTTTTCACATGGGGGTCCGCGGCCAATGGCCAAAATACATATCAATTTGGGGGTTCTTGACATGAAAATGTTTGAGAACATTATACTTCAAATAAGGCCTTGTGATGAAAACATCAGTCCTGGTGCTGCTGTCCATTCTCATCCAGAGGTCAGCTATTTGTCGTGTCCTGTCCCAGGTTCTTCTCCGCTGAAGGATTTGATGAAGTTATAGATGCGTGTTGTGTAAGGAACAAAGCCTTCCTTGTAGATGATGGTAGACTTTGAGTGTGCAGTCTCATAAACAAATAAGTTTGGGTTTTTAGGCTCCTCCTCCTCCTCTTCTTTCTTAGCTGGTGGGGGGGGTACATCAAGTCGACCTGTGTATTTCATGTATCCCAAAGAGCCTAACATCGTCCATACACCTATAGCGTACACAATGGACACTCTGGCGTTCCATTTAGCGACGTCTCTGATCGTCATGGTGGTGAATTTTGTATTTAGATTGTTTGTATAAACTGTGATCAGATGTGTTTATCGAACACAGAAACATTTACTCAAGGACGCCGCCATGACAGCTCGAACCGGAAGTGTATTTATTCATCACCAATGACATATGGATAATCTGTACAACACCCGTGGCATGGTGGTGTTTGTCTCTCAACTCACAGCTCTCTACTGATGTCAACTGGCAGCCTTTTATAGAGCAAATGAGCTTGGACTTGGACTGCACCATGTCAAGGGTTGTTTTCTATCTAGCATATATACATAAATAGCCATACAATAAATACATAACCCACATCAATTATCTTAAAACTTCAATAAACAATAAATATAAATTATTCACACTACTACAACATTACACAACCACACTATCCTTAGCAACTACAAATGTATATCACAACCCCCCTCTGCCATTCTGACTTGGTTCAGCCCAATTACACTGGCCACAGAACCACTTGGTACATGTTAAGCTTTTCAATCATGACTTAGCATTACCCTCTCTCTTGCACTCATACATTTCACATTGCACTTGCCCCTCATGATAATCATTCATGAATGATGAATAATAAAATCATGTGCAAAATACAACTGTGCAAAATACTATAAAGTGCCAAACATTAGTAACAGAGGTCCTCTGTTACAGAGAGTCAATCAAAAGTAACCCATGGGCATTCTGGGCAAAACTTTCTGTTGTATCGAAGAAGGAGGAGTTGCTCCATGTGCTATGTGCTCATCAGACAGCCTGTTGCGAGATGAAGTTAGAATGGTTCCACCATGACTAAAGAGACGCTCAACGGGAGCACTTGATGAAAAGTCGCTTGGCCAAAGGGAAATCATGTTGTAGGCTATCCATGGTCTTAGGCGTTTTTTCATCAAGGAACTTCCGCATCTCCTCATCTGCTGTTCCTGGTCCTTTGCTCGCTTTCTTCACACACACACACAAAGAAAATCCTCCTCCTCCAATTCAGAGCTCGTGTTAGGAGATTCTTATGCAGACGGTGTGCTTTGAGGTTTCTGTAGTTCCTCTGCCTCTTGGATCATAGTCAGGAGCATTTCCTCTTTCCTCTCCTGAGGGAGCCAAGTCAACCGGAGTCTCGGGTGAGTGGTTGCTGCCATTTCTGCCTCATGGCTGATCAGCATCTGACCCAAAGCGACGGTTACTGTGTTCAGTGGGCTGTCACTCTCAAAGCTACAGGCTTTGAGAGTAACAGCCCACTGAACACAGTAAACAAAAGATTGACTGGCTTATAAAGCGGCTGCGTCTTACCTTACTCCATCATCCTGATCGCCTGCTTCTGCCTGCTCTTCTGGTGTGCTGAATTCCCGGAAAGCTTGAACAAAGTTGCTCCCATTGTCGGTAACCGTGGCTCGTACCCTGTGTTCCAGTTTGTAGGCTGCATGGACTTCAGTGATCTTCTTAGCGAGGAAATCATAAGTATGCTGTCCACACACTCGTGCACAGGCCAGTGCTGCAAACCTCCTCTCCAATGTGGTTTCGTCAATCCAGTGGCATGTCATGCCGAAAACACTTTGATGATGTGCAGCTAGGTCTGCTGTTGTGCACACATATGTAGCTGTTGTGGTTAAGCTTTGTTTCAACTTGCCAATTTCCCTCTCAATGCGACTGGTGAGTGCCTTTCTACACATGGCTTTTTTTCCTCCACTGACTCCCTCTACAAGCTTCTTGAAGGAAGGTTCCTCAACCAAAGAAAATGGCTGAACAGTACCGATCACAAATTCACAGATAAGTTGGCTGACTTTATTTTGGGACACGCTTTGCCCAAGCTGGAGCTTTGGTTGTTTGGTGGGGGGTTGGATGAGCGGTGGCCCCCTGGTCAGATGTACTCGTCTGCCCACTGTCACTGGTGGTGTCATCGTCATTGGCTCTTTTTTTCCCTTACATCTTCAACATCCATACGACGATGATGCTTCCTCTGAGTAAATATAAGTGATATAAGTGAGTGAAATATAAGCTAATTAAAAATAGAGCAAAAAATAATAAAAAATGTATTAATAATTATTTGCATTAATATAGCGCTTTTATAATTAATTTTTTAAGACACCCTAAGCCCTTTCATAATAAATAATTTTATATTCACATATTTAAATTACGTTTTTTGAGTGAACATCACACATTCACTCACATACAGATACACCATTAGCAACTCAAATCAGAGCCACAACTCTTGTCTCTGATGTATGTACACTGTATGTGGTTTTGTGAAATAGTCCATTATTATGTACTAAAATGTAGGCTAATGTGTATTATTTCAGCAGCAATGTATTCGTTTTATTATTATTATTACAATTATTATTATTATTATTATTATCATTATTATTATTATATTGTATTACAACATATGGAATTTAATTTGTGTATATGAGTTTTATCCAGATGGGCTGAGTTCTGCACACTGTAAACTTTCTGTCCAAAGTCAATGGCAGATTTTGGCAACAATCAATCAAATGCTCTGAGAAGCAAATCTTGTCTCTCTGCAACACGATCTCATTAGCAAACGTACAATGGTTATAACCACACCACGGAAATGTGCATAGATTAAGTTAGGTCACACGCTACGTAACATATTTACTGCCAATACTTACATTTGTCACGTTTTCCCAGTGTAGAGAACTTTCAGAGCATACTCATATGGGGGATAAATGCCCTATTCAGTCCCAACCTTTAGTGACCTATTCAATCTCAAACTTTCCCATATATGTAGACAACCGACCTAACCAAGTCAGACATCATAAACCTCTATATATGAAGATGACTAACATACCTAGCTCTGACATCAGAGAACCCCTCCTGGAGCCCCATATATGGAGACAACCGGAGACAACCTATCTTTGGGCATAACTGACATCGTTTGCTCCATATACGGATATGACTGACATCACCATAATGACACTAGCACTGCGGCCCAACGTATATAAGGCAAAGGAATCCCTAGGCGACTGTAACTCTCTAGAGGAATAAGCACATATACAAGTCCGACTAGCTGGCCTTTACAACCCAGTTAAGCATCAAAGCGGCTCTTGAGTCCGGTTTAAACAACCAGCCGATTACCTGCCTTTTACGCCCAGTATGTACTGTATATTACGTATTCAACATTTATGTTACTGTAAGTGTTACTGTCTCGTGTTGCCAGTAGTGGTAGATTGTTATACAACTGCCATCTACATGGTAGCGGGAGTTGGTTGGGCTTGACGTGCCGAGAAGCTTGTACACCACCTTAAGCCTGTCTGGTCTCATGTGGTGTGAGTCTGTAATCCATTACCTGGAGGACATTAGGTTTAGGGGAGAGGACTAACAAACCAACTCCACCCCTTTCCAATGACCAGCAATGGCCAGTGGTTTGACATAGGGCTAGCAACCCGATTCTGTAAAAAAAAAAACGATATGCTACGGAAACGGCAACAAAAGAAACCTTAACATCTGGATGTGAAGGCCCACATGAGTGCCAAACTCGTATGACCGCCTCCAATGAAAGCCCTCGGGAAGTTGGTGGCGCGAAAAAGTGGGTCCTGAACACCAAAACCAAACTAAAGTTTGGCTTCTGGAACGTTCGAACCATGTCTGAAGCTGGGAAGTTGATCACCAAAGAAATGAGACGCTACAACCTTAACATCCTCGGGATAAGTGAAGCGAGATGGACCGATTCAGGATCAATCAAAACAAACACTGGAGAAACAGTCCTATACTCTGGGCGAGACGATGACCGGCATCATGAAGGGGTTGCCATCATTCTCCAAAAGGGCATAGAGAAATCACTCATTGAATGGAAACCCATCAGCAATAGAATAATAACAGCCAGATTCAAGGGTCAACATAACAACCTTACAGTTATTCAAAGCTATTCTCCCACCAATGATGCCAAAGAAGAGGAAAAAGACCTTTCTATAATATCCTCCAATCTGAAGTCCAGAGAACACCTGCCCAGGATCTCCTTATAGTCAGTGGCGACCTAATCTGAGTTCCCAGAAGTTTTCGCCCGCTCTCATACAAACGGGAGGGGCGAAGGAACTTCTGGGCCAAAGCCCTGCTATCTGTGGGCCGGATGTGCGTTGCGCTCAGAATCTGAGCGGACACGCCTCTTACCGGTCTACTCGTCTAAAAAGTCAGACGAGAGGCAAACAGCAGTACACAACAATGGCGGCCGCAATTTCTCAAGGGGAAATTGCTTCCCGTCGCTCCTATTTACATGTAAGACCCACTGCATGTGGATCCCGCCCCCTTTTCTTCATTGGCTGTTGATTTGAATCAGAAATCAGTGGCCGCGCCCCTGCTGTCCAGGCTTTGAGCCGAAGCCTCCCAGACTAGTGGCGACCTAAATGCAAAGGTGGGCAGTGATAACATCAACTATGAGAAAGCTATGGGCAAACATGGATGTGGAGTAATGAACAACAACGGTGAGCGATTAGTTTCATTCTGTCTATCAAACAACATGGTTATTGGAGGCACTCTGTTTCCCCACAAGAACATCCACAAACTGACATGGCTTTCACCAAATGGGAGAGACCAGAACCAGATTGACCACCTGATGATCAATGGCAAATGGAGACGCTCATTGAGAGATGTCAAAGTGAGGAGAGGAGCAGATGTCTCCAGTGACCATCACCTTGTAACAGCAGACATCAAACTAAGGTTGAAAAGAACAGGACCGACACCCAAAGGGTCCCCAAGATTTGATGTGTGCATGTTGAAAGACCCATCCATAAAGAAGAAATTCACAATACAACTCCAGAACAGATACCAAGCTCTCTCCAGTACTACAAGGGATGATGATGTAGTTGAGACCGACATCAACAAACATTGGGCAAATATTGTTGAAACATACAAAGAAACCAGCAAGAAAACTATTGGACACAGAAAAAGACAGCATAAAGAATGGATCAGTAGTGAATCATGGAAGACTATTGAAGAGAGAAGGAACTTGAAATCCAGAATAAATAACACCAAATCATCCAGGATCAAACAAGAACTACAAGTCCAGTACCAAAATACCAACAAACAGGTGAAAAGGCTAATAAGGAGGGACAAGAGAGCATACCTGGAGGAGCTGGCAAGTGCAGCTGAAAAAGCAGCATCCTACAACCAACACGGAACAGTGTACAAAATCACGAACCTGTTATGTGGAAGAAAATTCAGAAACATCAAGCATATCAAAAACAAACAAGGACAATTACTCACCACAGAAAAAGAGCAAGAAGATCGCTGGACAGAACACTTCAGAGAGATTCTCAACAGAGATCCCCCTCTAAACCCAATAGAAACACAGGAAGCTGTAGAAGATTTGGACATTAACACCAACCCACCAACAAAAATGGAAATCATCCAAGCCATTCTATCACTCAAAAACGGAAAATCCCCAGGTGCTGATAACCTAAACGCAGAACTCTTTAAAGTAGATCCAGAGCTAGCTGCAAACATCCTACTCCCATTTTTCACCAACATCTGGGTGGAAAGGAAGATACCATCGGACTGGACAAAAGGAGTGATCGTTAAGGTTCCAAAGAAAGGCACACTATCCGATTGTAACAACTGGAGGGGCATCACACTTCTTTCTGTTCCCAGTAAAATATTCTGCAAAATTCTTATAAACCGTATAGCATCAGCAGTTGACAAAGTACTCCGTGATGAACAAGCCGGTTTTAGGAAAGGAAAGGGGTGCGTCGACCATAATTTCACTCTCAGAAACATCATTGAGCAGTGCAGTGAATGGCAACGACAGCTCTACATAAACTTCATAGACTTCCAGAAGGCTTTTGACAGCATCCATCGTGATAGTCTCTGGAAGATCATGAGAAGCTATGAAATCCCTTCCCACATCGTTAATATCATCCAACAGTTCTATACCGGCTTTTCTTGCACTGTGGGAACAAGCACCACCAGTTTTTCAGTAGGATCCGGAGTCCGCCAAGGATGTGTGATGTCAGCGCTACTTTTCAACCTTGCAATAGACTGGGTTATGAGGAGAACCACAGAAGACAAGGCAAGAGGGATCCGATGGACCCTCCATTCCACTATTGAAGACCTTGACTTTGTGGATGACCTAGCCCTTATGTCACATACACACACACATCTTCAAGAAAAAACAAACAGACTCCAACACTACGGCCAACAAGTTGGGCTGATCGTAAACAACAATAAAACCAAAGTCATGCCCATCAACACCAATACACCAACACATATAACAATAGAGGAACAGGTCTTGGAAAATGCAGATCATTTCACATATCTTGGCAGTATCATTCACCATGATGGGGGAGCAAGTAAGGACATTCAAAACCGGATCAACAAGGCATACACAACCTTCATAAGACTTAAACAAATCTGGAAGTCAAACCAATACAGCACCAAAACAAAACTCCGGATCTACCAAAGCTGCGTACTATCAATACTACTATACGGTGCAGAATGCTGGAAAACCACAGAAAGCGACATCCATAAACTATCCACTTTTCACACATCATGCCTGCGCAAAATCCTGCGAATATTCTGGCCCAAGACCATCTCAAACAATAGTCTCCTCAACATCACCCAACAGGACGACATGCTCTGCATAATCAATAAACGCAGGTGGACCTGGATTGGCCATGTCCTCAGAATGGACATCAACGCGATCCCAAGAGTCGCATTACACTGGACCCCAGAAGGCAAAAGAAAGAAAGGGAGGCCTAAAACGACATGGCGGAGGACGATGGAGAAGGAGCTCCAGCAACAACACCAGAGCTGGGGGACCATAGAGAAGATGGCCAAAGACAGATGCAAGTGGAGAAACTTTGTTGCTGCCCTATGCGCCAGCCGGCGTAATGGGGATAAGTAAGTAAGTAAGTGTTAGAAGTGACGTTTTCGCAAGGCAATAAAAATATAGCTCCTTTGAATTGAATTGTGATGTACGGCCGCGCATGAACATGGATGAATGGGAGTTATTATTTTATCTTGTTTATAATAATAATAATAATTATTATTATTATTATTATTATTAACTCATTCAGTGCCAGACTTATTTCTGGCTGTGTTCGCCCAGTGCCAGTCATTTTCGTTTTTTTATACCTTTTCAACTGGTCACAGAAAATGTATATCAATTATGATCGCTTGTCTGACCGTGTGTAAATACACTCTGTAGCAGTGTGGGTCGCCCCAGAGAAAGAAAAATCCAACCGCGATGGCCCCTTCTCTTGGAGCAGCAAGTGAATATACCATCTCTAGCCAAAAATGCTTTTCTTACCTTTTCAACTGGCCACAGAAAATGTTGATCAATTTTTATCGCTCATCTGGAAATGTTGAAAATAACATGTCTCGCGAAATCCAGGGCAAAATAAATCAACTCAAGATACAGCTGTTTCCATGTAAAACCTAAACAGGAAGTGGACGGAGGCGGAAATCTTCGGATGACGTTGTTTCCGGATCCTTGTGAGTTGAAAGTGAAAGTGATCACTCTCTGTTTGAGAGGGTTGTAGGCCAGCGTTTCACAACCGCAGCAGGCAGACCTTTTTTGGGCCGCGAAGGAATGCTAGGTGAGCCCATATTATAACCTGCCATGATGAATGTCCAACAATAAAACACATGTAGCCTACTAACGTTAAATCAACATAAGTGTTAGATTTCTTATAAAGTGCTTCTAAATCGCTCCAGGGTGTTAGTGTGAACGTAATCTGTGTAGTTTGTGATGTTTAATTACTCCACGGAGATGATCTGTTCACTCGCAAGCTGCGGCGACGTTGTCTGACTGGAGTAACCGAAAGTCTCGCCCCAAGGCACGCTACCCGCATTTGTTTTCACGGACCAGCGGTTCTTGTATTTGTTTTACTGAGGATAAGGTTAGAAATAAGTTTAGGTTTAGACATAGTTTGTTTTGGTATCCGTCTGTAGTGGGCAACTGCGCATGCGTCTGCAATATTTTTTTATTTTATTTTTACAAATCTTTTTATTGAGTTTTAAAGTATTTTTCTAAACTAGAACCAGGAGACCTGGTACTGCCAGACCCCTAGTGGTTGAAATCTGAATGGCCGGACTTCGCATGACGTGTGTGCAGAGGAAAAGAGGAAAAGAGGGACAAAAAGAGGGACGAAAGAGGGACAAAAGAGGGACAAGGGAAAAGAGGGACAAAAGAGGGACGAAAGAGGGACAGACAAAGCCTCATGTAGCAAAAAGGCAAAAAGGACTCAAGTTTCAAACAAAGACACTGTCTCTTTCCTTTTTTGTTGCCAGACCCAAGGGGTCGGCCTACAGGAGGCTTTGTCGGTCTGTCCCTCTTTTTTAAGGTTATTTGTTGAGTGAGTAAATCTTTGGATGTTGTGTTTTTAGAAGTACATTGGGTTTAGTACAAAGAAGTTTTACTCTGGTAAGGTGAAATCAGACTCCTCCAGTCAGCACTGACCCAAGTTTATATATTTGTAGGCCAAAGACATTTTGTAATGTTCAAGGTTTCTTTATTACATCTTGTGTACATGAGTAATATTTTGTAGCAGCAATACAATTATAGCCTGCCATATATATATATATGTTACAGGGAGATTGGAGAACCAGGGAGATTGGAGAAGACGCGCTCGCATCTAAAAAAATCTAAATCCTAAAAAAAAGCAGAGGCGATGATTGACAGGCAAAATCCCTCACCAGCGACACCCGCAGGCAAAGATTTATTTTTTCATTGCAGTTGAAAAGGCTTTAGAAATGTGAGAGAAAAACACCTGCCATGGATCAATGGAGTGGAATGTTTTGTTAAAACTTTCTACACACGTTTGAAGGACCATGACAAAGACTTTTAATGTGTGGTAAAACTGAACGTCATGAAACCTTTAAAGTAATATCCTATTTATTATAATGGGCTTGTGGGTTGACTGTGGGTAACTGTGTTACCGGAAGAAAAAAATCCCAAAACGCGACCTCCGTGATGTCAAATGCCATCACAAATGCACTGATAACGGGTGCAAAATGTCCCAAGATGTGTGTTTTGTATGGCTGTACAAAACCAGGCTTCGCGGTCTGAAAATCTAGGTGTGAAGGCCGCTAAGAACACTTCATGTAAGACTTGTTTCTCTTTTTTTCCCTTCTTACGATGGTTAACTCTTTAACTGCCAGATTAGTTGTTGTTTTGACCTACCTTTGAGTTGTTTTGACCTACCTTTGAAAAATCATGGAATATTTTCCGTGATCGCTGTATGCACAGAGATGGCCTCATTACACACACGCGGATCTCGGGAGTCACAGGGGAAAAAAAGTAGGCGCGCACGATAATCCATTGCAGAGCTGTGGCGTGTTGATTTTTTACTTCCGGGTCAATTCTGGGTCTGACGTCATCTGGCAGTGAAAGCATCATTCATAAGCTAGCCAACATCGCCAGTTGGTGGAAAACCACTGAAAGTCCCCAACACGTCTTAACGCGTCCATGGCACTGTGGACCAAGTAACAATGGAGTAGCACGTCCTTGGCAATCAATCAAAGAGTTAATATGTGCTGGGCAAGGCTGCTCTACTTCCTGACGAACTGCAAAGGAAACTGCATAAATCGGCCTTGTTAGGTATGTATGACATCAGAACGGAGCTATGGTCAGCCTATATAAGGTGTGAGTCCCAAGAGACAGTTTGCTAGATGACAGACCGTGAGCGAGACGTGACAGAAACAAGGAGACATCCAATAGAGAAAAAGATATAGCAAGTGGAGAGAGAGAGCCTGAGAAAGGGGAAGATATCAAGATAGTGAGCAGGTAGACCCATTGTCCAGCACCTTCAGACATCTATACAGTCCCTCAAAGGTCATGTGTAGCAGCAGTTTCGACCCGCCGCTCTTGGAAGGAGGGGGATTCAGGCCTCAAGTCTTCACCTGTCCTGAGTGTCCATATGCCTTCGAGTGTACGAAACTATTCCATGGACACTTGAAGAGGAGCCACAATGACCGCTACAGTGAAATGCTGAAAAGGGGGAAGATTCCCGTAACAGCACGTCAGAAAATAACCAGCCCTGTAACCATCGGGGAACACCCCGAAAGAAGCCTTGACGATACACAGCCGCCCCTGCATGGAGTGACGTCCACATCGTCCCATAATCTGTTCTTCGGTTGCTCTGAGTGTGAATATGCTTTCACGTCTCAGGACTACCTCAATAAACACATAAAGAGGAACCACAATGTCCTCTACACCGAAAGGCTGAGGAACGAACAGCAAATGTTAAACTCTGCAGCCAGTCGGAAACAACCAGAGAGACGCTGTGACGATAAACTGACTCCGCTCCTTGCAGGAGCGGAGTCCCAATACTCCCAGACTCAGAGCTTGTTGACCAATAGACAGATCTCAGCAGCCAGCCAGAAAATCAAGAGAGCTGCAACCAGCCCGAAACTTGGAGAACTAGACGAACCGAGATCTCACAGTGATCAACTGTTGGCCAAGGCTTTAACTCAAACGGAACTAAAGACACATCAGCTGACTTGCATAAAAGGAAATAAAACGCACACCTGTAAACTGTGTGGTAAGAGTTTCTGTAAACTAAGTAATCAGAGTTTCAAGCAGTTACATACCGTGAACAGAAACCAGCATCTCAACATCGAAGAAAAATCATTCCACTGTACACCCCGTGATGAAAGTCAGTTAGCTGATCGGAAGACTCATGAGCATGTTCACGCGGTAGAGAAGTGCCACCCTGGAAGAAAGAGTCTCCACCTGGGACAAAACCCACTCCAGAGTAAGCAGTGTGACGAGAGTTTCAGTCAGTTAGGTAACCTGAAGACACGCAAGCGTGTGCACGGTAAGGAAAAACACTTTCATTGTCAACAGTGTAACAAGAGTTTCAGTCAGTCATGTAACCTGAAGACGCACCAGCGTATCCACACTGGGGAAAAACCTTTCCACTGTCAGCAGTGTGACAAGCCTTTCAATCAGTCAGGTCACCTGCAGATGCACAAGTGTGTTCGAACCGTTCCACCTGTGCATCCCTTGACCCCCGATGAAAACCCCCTACCCGGGGATGGTGATATCACTAGCCCTTATTTGGATGCGTGCTCTAAATCCGGGGGGAAAAGAAAACGGCAGGACGGGGAGGAGGAGGAGGAGGAGGAGGAGAGCAGACCTTTGGGGGCCTCAGGCTCTGAACTAGTGGTTGACGTTAGCCGACAGTCTGATGAAGAGCTCAAACGGAATGAGGTAGAAGAGGCATTGGTGACCCAGTCGGGAATAGAAATTGAAAAGCCTGATGAAGAAGAGATCAAATGGGATGATGAAGAAGAGGAATTTGTGATGGTTGTTAGAGTAGGGAGCGTGACGTATCGGCCCGTGACAGATAAATCGCCACCGTCTCCATCCCCTCACTGTTCACCAATAGGATCTTCACTCCCTCCTTCCCCTATTGGCTGAGCTGTCCTTTCTGCAGATCCCCGAATGCTGGAGCCTGTTAATGAACCGCTAACTGATTGTTGAAGTCGATAATGATGTATGAGAGAAAACAACATCGAAGAGATTATAGTTTGCAAGTCAGGAATGCACCTATACTATTCTATTGCATCTACACGGCTTGGTTGAATCCTTGATTCTGATTTGTCAATCAGCTCATTCTGCGATCTGTTATTTCTCAACAAGAGAAGAACCAAAGAACCAAACTCACTACCGCTAAAGGCCACTATCCCCCTGGGTCACAGTATTTTTTTCCCCATATAAAATAAAATAAAAAAACATTCAAATGTAATGAGAAAAAATAAAACTAGAGGTTCACTCCTGTCATACCTTAATGTTTTGTTTTTCTGCCTTTTAACTATCTATCTCCTAATAAAGTTCTTATTTTGTTTTGTTTTGTTGTAAAGCGACTCTGGGTACCAAGAAAAGAGCTATAAAAATCTGATTAATTATTATTATTATTATTATTATTATTATTATTATTATTATTATTGTTATTGTTAATAGACGGGCTACTTTGCAACTTATATGTTCGAGCAACTTAAGTGCTTGCAGAACATATGATTAGAATTAGTAATTCGAGGGAACGCATTAAAAAACGCATACAAAATCCCCTCAATAGCCACTGGAAGGCTCCGTATATCAGTCAAGCTTAACATAATATTAAAATAACGAAACCTTATTTTAAATGGGTACAAAAAAGTAAGTCAACTTAATTATGCTTGCGTTGCATAGTCTAATGCACGGTCGCAAAGTAAATGCTTAGTTTAATATTTAAATAACAAAATCTTATTTTAAATGCGGTCCAAAAAAGAAGTCAACTTCATTATGCTTGCATAGCCTAATGCATGGTCGCAAATAAGATTTTGTTATTTGAATATTATATTTAGCAAGGTTTGGCATTATAGATCAACGTACTCTTTTATGTGTTTCTATGTAGCCAGGGGTGAGCTCTAGGGGGTGCTCAGGGGGTCGGCGACCCCTTAGTTCTGACACTATGGGGGCTGGGGGCTTGCGCATGCTCCACATGCACGAGCAGCTCCACATCCACGCACGAGCACACACCGTCAGCCGCCCGCGAGCCGTCAATCATCAACACAACAACGCACCGTCAGGGGCGAGCCATCTTTAACACCTTAAACAATGGCCTCAACCTGGCTGCTTTGCATAACATTAGGCTACCCGAGAAAAGCCATGGAGTGTGAAAGGGTTAATCGCTTAGCAGAGGACACAAGAGCTAGTAGCCTACCAGACACTCACGAAGTTACCCCTGTCTAGCTCTGGTCCATAGCGTTAGAAGGAGTTCTCCTTAACGTTATGGTACTTTTCATTCTTTCCCCTCGCACCGCGGTAGCGCAGCCTCTCGTCTGTAGTAAAATAAAAAAAAAGCCTATTCTACTAAGTGGGAACACTCTGAGCCCACACCTCACGTCTAAAATACACTTTTTGGCCAGAAAAGAAAATATTTCACCGGAAGGAAGAATCTGGTCAATAGGAAAATTGAAATTCCATTGACCAGATCTGTAGAGGGCACTGTGGAGTAACCAAAAACAGGTTTTAATTCCGGAGAAATATTTTATTTTCTGGCCAAAAAGTGTAATTTAGTAAAGTAGGCTTTCAACTCCATAAACCCGTCTTTGTTTTGGTGAGTAGCAAAACGGTATTTTTTTTATTTTTTACTTGTTTATGTAAGTCTTAAAAAAAAGTTAAGTTTAAGTACTTATGTGTGGGTGAATCTATGTAAAGGACTTGTATATAAAACTAAAAGGAAAATAAAATAATTAATTAATTGAAACAAAAATAAAAACAACAAATTAACAATGCAACAAAATAATAAGAAATATAAATACATTAATCACATGTTGAATATAGTATTTCAACTAGCACTGAGCTGAGTGGCTATGTGCACATGCCTGCGCGTGCACGTGCACGTGCACGTGCCCGCGCACGTGACGTCATAAAATAGAGCCCCCATAGCTCACCACTGTGCTAAGCCAATTAATAAAAGAAACAAGTCTATAAGGCCAAGGTGGGCAAATAAAGAGTATAAAAGCCATTTGTTATCTTAATGAAGTAAACAACAAAATACTAAAGTAAAGTTATTATTCCGCTATTATTATTATTATTATGACTCTTTGCTCCAGTAAATTTCAAGGCTACTGGGTTGTGGAAGGACATGTGCGCTCCTGCGCCCTCATTTATCAAATAATTCCAAGTGATATAAAGCAATTAGAATCAAGCGATTTAAAAATAATATTTATAACATATTTACAATGTTAAGATGCTTAATCATTCACCCAAACAAGTGCTATAACAGTAATGCAGATCTATACATTTGCAGATTAAGCCACGGTCATACTCACATGCCCTGACAAAGGACAAGAGAGTAGACAGTACAGATCATGAGGAGTCAACAGAGGAGCAGGTAACTGCATTCCTTCTTGGCAAATATATCCATAGACAAAAACAACATTGAGGCCTGCCATACTCTGGTGAATTTGCAAAGAAAGCAAGGTTCCTCAGGAAACAGGGAAAGATGCAGTCTACTTGGTCTGCAAACTGCAAAGTGTTTATAAAATTGAATGGGCAAGCAGAGCAATCCAAAGTAATGTGCATCAGGAATATTGAGCAGTTGGACAAATTTGACTGATTCTATAAAGTTATTAGATCAGATCTGCGAGCTGTACTATTAATGGTTTATGTTATGTTAAAAGGGTAATGTATTTAACACTGTATTATCTATATTATATTTATATCAGACACATTTAACATGCTGGAAATTGAACAGGACATAGATCCAGATCATAATCTCTTTAACAACATAAATACAAACTGCTGTTATTATACAGAGCAGCAGTTTAATAAAAATATCAATTATGAAAATGGAATCTCAATCATTCACTTTAATGGCCGTAGCCTTTATACAAGTTTCAAGAGTATAAGAAATTATTTAAATACGTTTAAAAACCCTTTTAATGTCATTGCTATATCAGAATCATGGCTCAAAGTTGAGAGAGGAATGGATTTTGTTTTACAGGGATATGAACTTAGTTATATAAATAGAGAGAGCAAAATTGGAGGAGGGGTGGCTCTCTTTGTAGTTAAAAGCCTAATTTATAAGGTTGTTGAAACCATGTCAGTAATTATTGATGAGGTGATGGAGTGTATCACTATTGAAATTTGTGAAATGTGATTGTCAGCTGTGTTTATAGAACAGCAGGATCCAATATTGAAACATTTACTTACAATATGGAAAGGTTGTTTTCTGATACAAAACAAAAGGTACATTTTATCTGTGGCGATTACAACATTGATTTGTTAAATCCCAACAAACATAAATTGACAGATGAATTTAGTGAAGTAATGTACAGCATGGGTCTCTTTCCATCAATTACAAAGCCAAGTAGAATAACATCCCACTGTGCCACTCTGATTGATAATATATTTACAAATAATATGGAAGACAATATTGTGAGTGGATTATTAATGAACGACATTAGTGATCACCTGCCTGTACTTATAATATATGACTGTAATCGCAAGAAGAGGAAGGAGTACAAGGAGATTAAATAAAGGAGAGTGAGAACTGAGGAAGCTGTATCCATGTTTGGAAGGGATTTATTAAATTATAATTGGAAGGATATACATGACGAAGTAGATGTTGACAAAGCATATGGTTTATTCTTGGATATAGTCATGACCTTATATAATAGAAACTGCCCATTAAAACAATATAGCAGTAATAACAAGTACTCAGAAAGTCCTTGGATATCTAAGGGCCTGCAAAATGCCTGTAAGAAAAAGATAACGCTATATAGGACATTTATAAAATCTAGAACGAAAGAGGCAGAGCAAAAATATAAGAAATACAAAAATAAATTAATCAATATTATGAGGATATGTAAGAAGAATGATTATACCAAAATATTAGAGAATAATAAATAAAAAAAATTAAAGGCATGTGGAAAATATTAAACAGTATTATTAAAAACGGACCAACCAAACCAAGCAACCCTGAACATTTTACTGATAATGATACAACAATTAGAAATATGAATGATGTGGTTGATGGTTTCAGTAAGTTCTTTGTCAATGTGGGTCCAAAGCTTGCACAATAAATAAAAAACACACTGCCTGGGAAGAGTTGTGCTGATTATATAGAAAGAAATCCAAACTCAATTTATTTGGGAACGGTAGAAAAGAGGGAAATCATAGATATTGTAAATAAGTGTTAGGGCGCGCTCCCACCAAGAGTTGGCTGGCCGCTGTTTGCAGAATCTGCCAATGCATTGTCAATGCAAATGCGTTGATTCACGCAAGAGCAGATTTTTCCGCTAGTCGCGCAGACCTTGCGTTTATCTGCTCTCCGCGACTAAGCATAAAACTGCTGGAGGCAGGCGCTGATTTTCTCCCTCTGTCCAATCGGGTGAGTCGAAGGCGGACCGTCTCAAGACTCAGGAAGCAACATGGTGCTCAAGGCAGCAGGCACAGGCGGTGCGGGCTACTGGGAGGCTCCTGAAAGTGAGTGACAGGCGCGACACTCCCGTTTTTTAGAATCCGCTGGCTGCAAAAAACTGTGGCCGCGCACAACCTGCGTTTAACAGCGGCCAGCCAACTCTTGGTGGGAGCGCGCCCTAAAGACAAAACCTCCACAGATTGGAATGATATTGACATGCATTGACACTTGCAAGAAAGTAATCGATGGAATAGTAGATCCACTAACCCATATTTGTAATATATCTTTTAGAACAGGAATATTTCCAGAAAAAATGAAGACTGCCAAGGTCATCCCAATATATAAAACTGGTGACAAACAAAAATTTACTAACTATAGGCCTGTATCTCTACTGTCTCAGTTTTCAAAGATACTTGAAAAGGTTTTTGTTGCAAGACTGGACAATTTCATTGAACAAAATGACTTGTTAATGGAGAGTCAATATGGTTTTAGATCAGCCAGATCAACATCAATGGCTTTAACAGAGTTAGTAGAGGAATTAACTAGTTGTAGCCAAAACAGAAAATATGCAGTGGGAATATTTATTGACTTGAAAAAAGCATTTGATCATGGAATACTCCTTAAAAAAATGGAAGCATATGGTGTCAGAGGGGTGGTTTTTGACTGGCTGAAAAGCTATATAGAAAATAGGCAGCAATTCATACATATGGGTCATCATAAGTCCAGGTGTCTTAATATTTCCTGTGGTGTCCCTCAGGGGTCAGTCTTGGGCCCCAAACTATTTATCTTATATATTAATGATATTTGTAGAGTTTCTAATGACTTACATTTTGTTGTTTTTGCTGACGACACAAATATATTTTTTTCTGGGGATGACCTGAAGCAGCTAAATTATCTGTGCTCTAAGATGGCAAGGAGCATTGGCATCTTGGCCAAAACTAAGCATATATTGAACCATCAAGCCTTACACACACTTTATTGTGCACTTATCCTACCATACTGCAACATTAGTCTATGTTCTGATAGTGCTCGTTAATAGAGTGTCCTGTCCATATAAGGAGTCTCCATGTCTCTCCAGCTCTTTATAAAATAAAAAAAATGCATTTTCGTTTCAGTTTCAGTTTCATTTCTAATTTTATCCAATCAGGATAGAGAACTCAATCAGGATATAGATTAAACAAGTGAAATTGGAGGTGATGACACTAAGAAATGAGCAGGCAAAATTTGAACAGGAACACTATAAAAATGAAGCTTAAAAATTGGTACTTTCTCCTGATTGGCTGAGATTTTGACACCTACCAGAAAATGTATTTTCTGTTTATTAAAGAGCTGGAGCTGACGGGGAGACTCCTGTTACTGAACAAACACTCTATAGCAATGATTACTATCAGAATATAGTGCTTTAACCTTTTAACAAAATACTTTTTGTTTTAACCCAAAAATATCACTTACCCTACCTTTAAGTAATGTAAAGAATAGCCTACATAATGTGAACATGCACAGTATATCAGTATCAGTACCTAAAATGACACATAGCTTTTATAGTACACAATGCATGGAGGCTCAGACTTAAAAAAAAAGAAGAGAATAATGTTTTATTTTCTGCTGGAGTACTTAGCAAACTAAATAACAGATATTGTTATAAATAGAATTTTAAAAACTGTACAGAAAACAAGCACATATCCTTGTCTTCTTTTACTGGTGTATAAGGGATAATGTACAGCAAAAATTCAACGCAGACATTCAACTTTACTTTATCTTTAAGGGGTTTATATTGCAGTGATGACCGCCTTGTTGTACGTTATCCTGCTTATTAAATGACTACTTGTGAATGAAATCAATACTTTGACAAAATATTGATTAGAAAATGATTTTATTAGCTTCCACAGCCAGGTAAACAGAGGCAGAACCTTTGATTAACCTGGAAACGAGTAAAAATAAATACATAAAAACAAATCACCCACTTCTTTACACTTGTAAACCTGTGATGGCACAATAAGGATCATTCTGATTCTATATTCAATGAAGCCATGCAATAATCCAATATAGTGAAGATTATGGTGATCCTTGAAGTCCCCTGTACTCCCTCATTAGATACTTAAATAAATATGTGTCTATCAACATACTGATACATATACATACATATATTTGATATTGAGCTTTAAAGACGCTTGATTATATCATTATATCTAGTCATCTATCTATCTATCTATCTATCTATAAAAGTCCCAAGCTCCGAAAGTCCACCCAAAGCCCGAAACCCCTGTTGTCCTTGCCGTACTTCTTTCTCACGATTTGTTTGATCCAGTCGGTGTGTCTGGACACCATGGTGTAAGTGTAGTACATGCCATGCGTTCCTATGTGACCACACGTCTCCCAGTCCCACTTGGTAGTGATGCCCACCACCACGCCGTTGAGAAGCAGAGGATTGCCCAGGTCTCCCTGTAAGAAGAACAAAACACACAATTCTTTGAGGCGCACATACGGGTATTTCGGGGGCGTGGCCGAATCCGCCATTCCTTCACCTGGTGAAACAACACAGCTTTCACCACTGGAATTGCATTACGGAACGTACACACTGTAAGAGGCCTCGTGTCTGAATGTGGGAAGTGAGGACGCTGGCGTTGACTGTTCGCCGCTTCACCTCCCAATGTATGAATGAATGAACCATTGTAAAGTGCTTTGAGTAAGTTTGAGTACTTAGAAAAACGCCATAAAAATGCAATTCATTATTATTATGAATGATAGACAAGAGGACAAAAGCAGGGGGAGGAAAACAGAAAACACAGACACAAGTGTATGCCTGACGGCAGTACACGTAACAATAAACCTATAGTGTTAATTTAAAATGAGATATTCCTCTATATCTGTCTAGAAATGTCAAAAGAATTTTGCCGGCAACCTAAGTCGCCAGACTGATGTGCCCTTTTGGACATTTCAGCCCCTGCCCCTCTAATTTTCTCTGCACGTCTCTGACCCTATTCAAACTTCATCGTTCTCAAAAAGCCAGTACAAGCGTGCAACGGTGTTGCACTCAAAAAGAACAAGCAAACAGCTTGTATGTACTGTATAGATCTTCTATTTTTTTGAAAAATGTGGAAGATATTTTAAAGTTTCCCCTATTAATGGCATGCCCAAAATAGGGACGCCATGGGTTGAAAGTGGTTAAATAAATGAATCAATCAATATGAATCATTTAACCGATTAAAACCGGGAAAGCATCATCATGTCATTTTAGATTTTAGCGTTGGCTATTCAAAAAGGAATACATATAATACATATAATACATATAATACAATAATTAATTTGATGACCGGCAGCGGTTCCGGTAGGAGACACAAAGGAGACTTTTTGTACCGGAGCCCGCTGCCTACGTTCACTGGTCATCAAATTATTGGCATAAGAAAGCGAAAAAAAAGAAAAAAAAACTCCATGAATTCAAGTCTCCATGGGGTGAGTAATCGATAGGAAAACATTTTGGGGGTGAATTTTCCCTTTAATGGGTTAAAGTAAACAGGCCACTGAAACTTACCTCACAGGCACAGCCGTAGCAGTTCCTGAACGCGGTTGCACACAGCAGGTGCGAGTAATCACCGGTGCTGACTTCACAAAAGCGCTGGTCCTTCACTTCGATGAACGCCTCGTTCAGCACACGCCTCTCCGTGCCGTTCAAGTGCCAGTTTTGGCCCCAGCCCACCGTGATGACCTCGGCGCCTATGGGTGGGTAGGCGGGCTGCGGGCAACCCACCGCAAAGTACCTGCAAATGGCCGACGCGCTCTGCTCTTCTTGCTGCTCGTACTCGACGGTACGCACTGCCGGGGTCACGGTGGCCGGACGATCCAGCTGGAAAATTTCAAAGGAGGGGATTTTGTATGTCACTTCCGCAGTGGTGCAAAAAGTACTCAAATGTTTTACTTAAAGGACAACTTTGGGTTTTTACAACCAAAGTTGTCCTTTAAGTAAAAGTATCAATACTGCAATGTAGAAGTACTCTGTTACAAGTAAAAGTCCGGAATTCACAATTTACAAAGCACAAAGGTATTGGTATCAAAATGTACTTAAAGTACCAAAACTAAAAGTACTAACTTTTTTTTAAATAGCAGATCTACAAGCTCACAACGCGTCACGATGCGACGCGTTGTAAACTTGTAGATCGGCTATTTTCAAATAGCCTAGGTATAAAATAGGGCTAAAGTGGTTAATGTATGTTTTATAATGTAATAATTTGTATTTGAAAAGTAACTAGTAACTAAAGGGTAGCACTTTACAATAATGACCCGTTATAAAGCATTTATAAACGTTTATAAGCAGTTTGTAGACTATTAACAAATCATTAACAACCTGTTTGTTGACATTTGTAAATGATTACTAAAACCTTTATAAGTACAGTTACAAATCATTTATAAATTATTAGTAAGTAGTGAACTATTCATGAATAAGCTATTTATATACATCTGTAAATGATTATTAAATCATTTGTAACGACCCATTCTAAAGCATTTATAAACATTTATAAGCAGTTTGTAGACTATTTACAAATCATTAACAACCTGTTTATTGACATTTGTAAGTGATTACTAAAACCTTTATAACTACGGTTACAAATCATCTATAAAGGTATTAGTAAGTAGTAAAACTATTCATGAATAAGCCATGTATAATACATATGTAAATGATTATTAAATCATTTGTAACTGATGTTACATAATATATACAAGCTATTGGTAGCTTGTTCATGTTTAACATATACTTTGTTAAACATTCCTAAAGTATCTATAAATCCTTAGTACATGTTATTATGTGCCCTATAGTAAAGTGAAGACAGTTCATCATTTACAACTGTCTGTTAATGTGTTTGTTCATGTTTAACATATGCTTTGTAAAACATTCCTAAAGTATCTATAAATCCTTAGTACATGTTATTATGTGCCCTATAGTAAAGTGAAGACAGTTCATCATTTACAACTGTCTGTTAATGTGTTTGTTCATGTTTAACATATGCTTTGTAAAACATTCCTAAAATATCTATAAATCCTTAGTACATGTTATTATTATGTGCCCTAAGACAGTTCATCATTTACAACTGTCTGTTAATGTGACTTTCTCCTTACCTGTTGCAAACTACCTGGCTTTCATGAATGCAGACACCAAACAATTACTAGCATTATCTTTTATTATGTTTAATATATGATTCATAAGACATTTGTAAAGAGTATGTTGACCATTTGCAAACGTTATCATGGGCCTTGTTGTAAAGTGAAGACTATGCATTATTATTTCATGTTTAACAATGATTAGTAAAACATGTGACATCAAAAAGTGGCAGAAGTAACGTTATAGAGTATAAAAGTATAAAACAATTTATTAAGATATAAAATGTAGCAACTCTTGGCCACAGCAAACACACTGACATTTAAACAAAGAAATTCATCACAACAGAATCACAGAGTAGCAGCTTGGAGCCTCTGCAGTCACCACCTCCCAGTGCAAGTTAGCTTTAGCTGCTAAGCTAAACTGCTAAGCATGGAGGACATTACTAGCCTACACATCAAAACAAACATCGTGGATACCAACAGCCACCATCAAAATACCCCCTGGTTATAATGCTACTTCATGTGTGTAAGATTAGCCATTTTATGTTACCTCGATCACCTGCAACAAGACAGTTAAAACACATAAAACATGAATTAGACATATTTCTGTCCAGTCTGCAACTGCATCACTGTTCACTTCCTCCCTAGTAGGCTACTGCAGTTGTAATGCAGGTAATCAGTGTGTTGCCAGATTTAGCAAAAGAAACAAGCGGACAGGTCTATGAAAACAAGCCCAAAAGAAGCAACTAGGCTCAGGCCTATGATAACGTCTGCAAATGGTTTACATACTCTTTACGAATGTCTTACGCATCATTTGCTTAACATGAAAGATAATTCTAGTAATTAGTAGTTTGGTGTCTGCATTCATGAAAGCCAGGTAGTTTGCAACAGGTAAGGAGAAACATTAACAGACAGTCATAAATGATGAACTGTCTTCACTTTACTGTAGGGCACATAATAACATGTACTAAGGATTTATAGATACTTTAGAAATGTTTTACAAAGCATATGTTAAACATGAACAAACACATTAACAGACAGTTGTAAATGATGAACTGTCTTCACTTTACTATAGGGCTCATAATAACATGTACTAAGGATTTATAGATACTTTAGGAATGTTTAACAAAGCATATGTTAAACATGAACAAGCTACCAATAGCGTGTATATATTGTGTAACATCAGTTACAAATGATTTAATAATCATTTACAGATGTATTATACATGGTTTATTCATGAAAAGTTTTGCTACTTACTAATACCTTTATAGATGATTTGTAACCATAGTTATAAAGGTTTTAGTAATCATTTACGAATGTCAATAAACAGGTTGTTAATGATTTGTTAATAGTCTTCAAACTGCTTATAAACGTTTATAAATGCTTTAGAATGGGTCGTTACAAATGATTTAATAATCATTTACAGATGTATATAAATGGCTTATTCATGAATAGTTCACTACTTACTAATACTTTATAAATGACTTGTAACTGTAGTTATAAAGGTTTTAGTAATCATTTACGAATGTCAACAAACAGGTTGTTAATGATTTGTTAATAGTCTACAAACTGCTTATAAACGTTTATAAATGCTTTATAACGGGTCATTATTGTAAAGTGCTACCAACTAAAGTTTTCAAATAATTGTAGTGGAGTAAAAGTACAATATTTGCCTCTGAGATGTAGTGGAGTAGAAGTAAAAGTATAGACAATTGGAAATACTCCAGTAAAGTAAAAGTACCTCAAAATTGTACTTAAGTACAGTACTTGAGTAAATGTACTTAGTTACTTCACACCACTGCACTTCCGTGTGTGTGGTTCCATAGACCAGTGGTTCTCAAACTTTTTCATGTCAAGGACCCCCCCCCCCCCAATTGACACTTATTAGCCTGTGGACCCCCATTAGAAATGATATGCCAGGGACCCCCATAAGAGAAGATGTGTACGGCTCTAGCAGTGATTCTAAAACCAGTTTAATTTCAAGGACCCCCAGTTTGATATGCATTAGGCTACGGACCCCCATTTAATGGCATTTCTATCTTTCTAACCCCAATTTATATTGTGAAATCAATAATCAATAATCTATTTATTAAAGAGCCGGACACCTGAACAAACACTCTATAGCAATGATTACTATTGGAATGCTTTAACCTTTATGTGAGAACCTGTTTGAGCAGGTATGTGTGGCCTGTTTGCCATTGCTCAGGGCTGTTTGCAACCCTTTCCTCAACCACACATTTTTGTTTAAACACATATGTACACACATGATAAAAACAAATAAAACCACTCTAGGCTGTCACCATATATGGCCATTAGAATAAATACATAACAGTTAACAAAGAAAGTCTCACAACATTAAAAAGAAAAACCTATATAATTCAAGTAATACCAAAAGGAAAGTTAAATAAATAAATGAAAAGTTAAATGCTACTGTATAACCACTTTCAACCTTGCATCCCTGTTTTGCTCATGTCAATGTAGGTCAACATTTTCAAAAGAGTTTCCAAAACTTTCCGCTATATATCATAGCCGATATATCATCATATATATCATATCATATTTTAAAGAATGGTATAGTATACTACATGCATGTTAAGAGCGGAAACATGACGTGAACACATTTGAAACATGTGCTGTAGTTTATCTATCCACTACATTCACTGGGGGCGGGGGGGGGGGGGGGGGGGGTTGGAATTATCCCTCAAAGCAGCCTATTGAGTTCTTGACAGGTTTGATCCTATTTTGTTGAGTTAATATCGTCCAGCAAAATAATGGTCATGTTTGTGTGAGGCTGTATTGTATGTATTTATTCTAATGCTCATGTGACAGCCCGAATGGTTTTATTTGCACCTGTTAATGCGTATTTCTGTTTCAAGACATCAATGTGTTTATATAGGCCAGGGAAAAGGGTTGCAAACGGCTTTTCTAACCATGTGTTTAGAGATTAGCTGAAGACACTGCGGTATTCTCCAAGAGACGTTTAAACTTTCTTTGGGTAATTGGCGATCGAAAGACAGACAGACAGACAGACAGACAGACAGACAGACAGACAGACAGACAGTGTATGTTTGGAGGTATAGTCCAACATTTTAAACATGTTGCACAAAATTACAGCTATTTCCCAGATTTAACATCATGAAGCACACTAATAAAATTGTTTAAATAGCAATGTCGAAAATAGCTGATCTACAAGCTTAAGATTGTAGATTGTCTATTTTTGTTCGTCGTACGACCATAGGGCTTAAGTGGATATCCTCATGTCGGGAAAAACACAAGTGTGAGAGTCTGCGTGCGCATGCGTGGCGGGGGGGTACTTTGGTACTCAAAGTATATTTGACGCTAAAATGTTTGTACATTTCAAACTCCAAAACTTCCACACCCACACACACACACCCCATACTCCACCGCCACCCCCACATCACATGACATATCTGTCATATTTCAACTATTAGAAAAAAGACGATCTACAATGGCTGTGGTTACATGGACAATATTTATTCATTCAGAGTGAACTCATTCCGAACATAGATTCATACCCAACCGTTTACATGGAACCTGAATAAAAGTATTCCTTGTTTACATGACCCAAAGCATTGATTCGGAATTTAACTCTTGACATGCGCAAAGTAGTTCCCGCCTACGCCCGGGCATGGACCAGGGGGTGCCCGGTTCCACTACCCGGGCCGGAGCTTCCCCTTGTGGGCATGGGGAGGAGGCAGTAGCCCCCTTGTGCCTCCGCGGCGGAGGTTTGTCGGCCATGGCAGGCCGGGAAGCAATGCACCGACTCCTGCCAGGCAGCATTGTGAGCGGTGCGAGCCCGCGTTCCTTTGTTATCTCCGTTTTTTTTTTATTGGTACCAGACACGGTAAAACTTAGGCTAGTCTACTACTTTTAGCCTACATTTCTCATGTAGGCTACCTACGTTTCATCTGACCGAATAGATTATTTTGATTATAAGTTCCCGTTTCATGTCAAGGACAGGTAAAGATTGTTCCTCCGTCACAGGCTCAGATCCTCGGAGCGTTTTATATAGTAGTGACACACACCCTCACACACACACACACACACACACACACACACACACACACACACACACACACACACACACACACACACACACACACACACACACACACACACACACACACACACACACACACACACACACCTAGCACCAAGCAGGGTGTAACTGATGACAATTAGGAGAATGGAAACAGCTGATCAACCGGAGCCAAGTCTACAAACTCACATACAACACAGTCAGAGATACCAAGTCAAATAGAGCACTGCCTGGGACCCTGACTGAATTTGTACTTTTTATATTATTTTTTGGCTTGAAGCGAGCCCACATTGTTTCTTAAGGAACAATATTTTCTAGTTTTGGTTTTAACACTGATGTCAAGGACCCCCAAACTGATATGTATTAGGCTGCAGACCCCCATATGACGGGGCTGATCAGATGGAAAGTACTCGATCACTAAAAAATAGCACACAGGAGTTATTTACCTTGATCAGGCCAATGTCATGTGCATAATATCCCGAGACATAACGACGTATCCGTTGGGTGACACCAAAGGTTTGCTGTGTCGCTTCCGGGCTCAAGGAATGGGCACCCAGGACTACTTTCAACTTGGTTTTCCTGTGGAAATAACAGATTACATTAGGCTACACTCATTTAAATCAGTGGTTTTAAACCTTTTTCACATCAAGGTCCATTATTTATTCGGCATTTGAGACACAGACCACCATTTGATGAGATTTAGCCTCTCAGACCCAAAACTTAAAATATTTCTTCTACATTCTCTAATTGTGTTAACTCTTGGGAGCGTAACATGAAACCAAATGGACCCTTACGGGTCCATTTGGTTTCATTTTACGCTCTCAAGAGTTAAAGATCTAATAAGGGTCCATTTGGTTACCAACTCTCCATCATTTCGCTGCGGACCACCTGGAACCTCCATCTAAATCAACAACATTATCCCTTTAACTGAATGAGTAGTGAATTTGATAAGAAAAAAACAATTAAGTTACCACAGCAACATTATTTTGCCCATGCAAGCCTATATTGGCATCATTTAGCATTTTTTGCTTGATTGAGATAAAGAAAAACTGAGATTTTGATAAATAACTAGTAGTCAAGTAAAACTAACCACATAAATAAGTATATAAACATACAAACAAACAAACAAACATCACTCCGTCACCTTCTTATAATGAGGAAAAAAACTGAACCAAAACGAACTATATGTAATTTATTAATCATTTCACTCAAAAAGTTGTACCAGTATGTGACTATTGACATACAAATAAGAGAAGAAAAAAATTGGCCCAAGTCACATTGTCTTTGACTTAGGCCAGTTGTTCTCAACCTTTTCAGGTCGTGACCCCCCAAAATAATCATATTTGAACCGGGGACCCCCCATTTGGTTTGACTCCGTTCCACAGATAAATATTGTGAAAATAGCCGATTGGCTATTTTCACAATTTTTGCCTCTTTCTTATATTATTTGTCAATTTTTGTCAATGTTTTATAGTATAGTTTATTGATGACTTTTTTAGGTTTTAAAAAGGACTTAAAAGTCCTCAAATTGTCACTTCACTATCATCTGTGGACCCCCCAAAATCAAAAGATTTTGGGGGGTCCCCAGGTGACATGGTGGTGTGACGTCCAGCTCTCATCCTACCACCAACTGAGTGTGTTTGTGGCTGGCAACTTTTTATACTCAGCTCGAGGCAATTAGTTTGGACTCAACCATGTCAAGGGGTAGATTACTGAATAATACACATACATAAATACAGATAACGTTAACTCTCATAACACCTATTAAAACTCCATGAACTACACCAATGATTCTCAGACTACATTACACAACAATATCCCTAGCAATTCCAAATACACATTACAACCCCCGCCCCTCTGCCCTTCTGACTTGGTCCAGGCCAATTACTCTGGCAACAGCACAACTTACAGGGATACAGTATGTTAAGCTTTCAATAATCACCCAGTATTCCCCATATTGCACTACTCAAACATATTGCCCTTGGTCTCTTATCACACTCATACCTATTACACATTGCACTTGCCCATGATTATAATTAAATAAATACTTAAAATCATGACTTAACACATTGGGTGCCAGAGGTTTATTAAAATATTATACGTTGAGTGCCAGCATTTCTTCCATCCACTTGCGTTATACATTTCGTGCTGTGAGAAGCCCAGACACGGAAGTGCATGTAAACAAAGCGTGCGTGCGAGACGGCGGAGGGTCCCGACTAACGCCTGGAACAATAATATTTCCAACGCGATCCTCCATTGCAGCGTGATCGCCGATCGAAAACGGCTCGTTTCCACCACATTAAAAAGAAATGGAGATATTAAGCTTTTAATCAAGGAGATAACATTGAAAACGCCGACCGGAAGGATTTTTGACATGGAGCCAGATCCAGCCTCTTCTTCTCAGAAACTCCTTGGGTGATGTCTAAGTTTCGTTTTAGCGCCCCACGTGGCCCACATGTATAAAAATAGAATTGGGTCAAAAACGGTCCGGACCGTTTTCGGCACTTCTCGTTTGGACCCTCAAAAACGGTCCGGACCGTTTTTGGCATTCAATGTGTTAATTGTGCAAAATACTACTGTGCAAAATACTATAAAGTGCCAACATCAGTAACAGAGGACTTCTCTGTTACAGTGTTATTATTTCCCCCTTTTGTGCAAGAGGAAACACATAAATCTTCATTATAATCAATAACTGTTCAGAATCCACAGCTTGGTAGGCTGCAAATAACCAACACACCAACATAACTAACGTAAAATGTATGCTTATCAACAGCTTTATCAGCTTCATTTGCCGATACCGATATTGACCTATAACGTCAAATATCGACCGGTATCGATATGTAATACTAATAATAATGAATTGCATTTTTACGGCGCTTTGCTAAGTACTCAAACTTACTCAAAGCGCTTTACAATGGTTCATTTATTCATACTTTGGGAGGTGAAGCGGCGAACAGTCAACGCCAGCGTCCTCACTTCCCACATACTGTAACATTCACACACCAATGGTGGCAAGCTAGCGCCGACCGACACATTGGTGGCAATGTAGGGTTCAGTGCCTTGCCCAAGGACACTTCGACATGTGGACAGGAGGAGCCGGGATATGTGGCCGATATAACGGTGCATCCCTTGTGGGAACAGCATGATTTTTTCAATAAGGATATAGGTGATTTTACCACAGAGGTGGCCTGTGTCACGGAGAGCCGATTTTAGGCAAAAATATCATTTTCCTAGAAGAAAATTACGTAGGCCTTATTTTAACCCTTTAAGACCTGGAACGCATCGTATCACTTCTTGATTTGAGCTAAAAAGCATTATTTTACACTTTGGCTATTGGAAAATAGCAGATCTACAAGCTCATAGCGCAGGACCGAGTGCCGCGCTACGAGGTTGTAGATCTGCTATTTTTGAAAAATCGTGAAAATGTTTGCAAATCTTTGAATATGTATATTTTTCAAAGCGAACATTTGTAACTCAAATCTTTGCTTCTGGGGGTCCCTGGAACTAAATATTTTGAGATGGGGGTCCGTGGGCCAAATACATATACATTTTGGGGTCCTTGACATGAAAAAGTTTGAGAACCACTGACATAGTAACATAGGTTTTTTTCAAAAAACTGTTAGGATTTAGAAGGCATTTGTAGGATCGGAACCTCAGGCCTTGTTAAGAAGGTGACGACTCTCTGTTGATAGCACACAGAGTGTATAACAAATAGACAGAACAAACAAACAACAGAGATACGGTACATATTGTTCTTCTCACCATAGGCATTGAGCAGAAGTCATGACCCACTGCAGGTCCACCAGGAAGCCCCCACACACGTGTCTCATGGTGCCCCCTCTCTCTGGGGCCTGTATAGAGGCCATGTAGGGATGTGAGTGAGGCTTCACCTCACTACCCATCATTATGCCTTCACCTGAAAGCATAGTAACAGATTATAAATGTTTTGATATTATTATACTGTTTAGAGACTGATGTTAGGTTCTTGGTTTACCTATTATCCTAGATCAGGGCAGGGTGGGCAACTTTGATGATGGAGAGGGCCACTATATTTCCCACTCACTCCAGGGGGCCACATTGCATGTTGTTGCTGTCGGGCAGAAACCTCTTATCTCCACATTTTAACTTTTTTTCGTAAATTAATGCCACTCTAGTATATCACACAAAAGTAGCAAAAATAGCTGATCTACAAGCTCGACCCGTTTTGAGCTTGTAGTAGATCTACTATTTTTGCTATTTTGGAATTGGAATCCTGAAAAGTAACCTTTTTATTCATTTTTAAATGCATTTAGTTATACTTAAGTTAACTTTATGAACTTAAATACAAATACAACGGACATAAAAACTCATTAAACTAATAATACTGACTGAAGTAATTAAAGCGGGTCATGTTTGCATGTTTGGTATTGGCAGAAGCTTGTAGCTTATTAATGCCTTTCCATTTTACATTTTGTTACATTTTAACAAAAAAGAAGAATGTCTAAGAACCTAACAAACACAATTAACAAAAGAAAAAAAATCCATAATGTACATACTGTAAGTAGATCCCTAGTCTATCAATCCTACATTTGATCATCAATGATCCATCAATCATTCCATTCGGTATATTTGTCCAATATAAACAGTTTGAACCTTTTTTGGGAATTGCATTAAATGTATGCTTTGCTTAGAATGCCTAAAATACTATTTCTATGCCATGTGGTATTACCTCGTGTTTACCTTGCTTACTGTAAGTCGCTCTGGATTAAGAGCGTCTGCTAAATTCCTGAACTGTAAACTGTAAACTGCATTAACCCTGGTGTTTTGAACACATTTTCAAAAGATTTAAAATTTGTAAAAAATAAACAAATAAATAAAATAAATACAACAAATTGTTACATTTTCTGAAATAGCTAAAATAGCTGATCTACAAGCTCACAACACAGTTTTGAACAAATCGACCCAAAACAGGGTCATGTATTGTGGGGAAAGCTTTCGCTGAAAATAGCCGATAGACAAAGCTTGTCTATCGGCTATTTTCAGCGAAAGCTTTCCCCACAATGACAGCAAACAGAAAAGACACACTAGTACTAGTACAGAGCCCTGAGTGACTCCGATCAACCATAATGGGGTTTAACCCATTAAATCCAGGAACGCATCTACAAATGTCTCCTAAATCCTAACAGGTTTCTGAAAAACCTATGTCGCTATATCAGTGGTTCTCAAACTTCTTCATTAATGACCCCCAAAATGATATGTATTTGGCCCGCGGACCCCCCCCCCCCCCATCTCAAAATATTTAGTTCAAGGGACCCCGAGGAAGCAAAGATTAGAGTTACAAATGTTCTCTTTAAAAATATATACATTCAAAGATTTGCACACATTTTCAAGATTTTTTCTAAAAGATAGCAGATCTACAAGCTCATAGTGCCGCGCTATGAGCTTGCGCTATGAGCTTGTGTATCTGCTATTATTGAATACCCAATGAAATCTTAAAATGACACAGATGCTTTCCCGGTCTTAAAGGGATAGTTTTTTCTATCGATTTGTTTTTCTCGCATTCCTAAGCCAATAATTTGATGACCAGTGGACCGGTAGGCAGCGGTTCGGGTAGGAGACACAAAGGAGACTCTTTCTGTCTCTGCCTGCAAGTCGTCAAATTATTGGCTGAGGAATGCGACAAAAACAAACAAAATATCCACTAATTCAAGCCTCCATGGGGTGACTAATCGATAGGGAAAAAAAGGCATTTTGGGGGTGAACTATCCCTTTAATGGATTAAAGATGCTAGGCCTACTACATAACTCACCCAGTGAAATGAGAGCGAAAGCCGCATGCATCATGAGTAGTTCCTTCACGAAGGCCATGGTGTCTGTGTGGCTTGAGCACTTTGCAAGGAGCACTGCAGTTTAAAAAGTGTCTTGTTGACAGCCAGGGAGGACCTGATCAACCTGGTTATACAGTATGTATGAGACACTCCCTTTTTCCGCAGCGTGAAAAACAGGAACTGTATGTCCGGCAGCTACTCTCACTTCATTGTGTGAACTCTTTGTTTATATACAGTAGTATTGCCAAGCCATGTGGCCTAGAAAAAAACTAGACTAAAATGAGATCCAGTAGAACTAAGACAGGACTAAGTCATTTTATGTTTGGTGTCAGGTGTTGTGCTCTGAAAATAGCATATCTACACGCTCACAACGCGTCACGCGACGCGTTGTGAGCTTGTAGATCGGCTATTTTCAGCACGCAGCCAAGTGTAAAATCAGCCATTACGACACCATCAAGGCACCGCCAAAATACATTTTAGTCGACTAAATCAACTGTAGATTTAGTCGACTAAAATCTTATGGTATTTAGTCGAATAAAACTAGACTAACAGTAAAACATTTCAGATGACTAAAATACTAATAAAACTAAATGGAACTTTATTCAAAAGACTGACTAAAACTAAATCAAAATTTGCTGTCAAAATCAACACTGGTATTTCGCAAGGATATAAATCAATCCAACTCTTGGTGCTGAGTGCCAAGCAGGGTGGCATCGGATCCCATTTTTCAGAGTCTTTGGTATGAGGTATCAGGACGGACACTCAGGGCCGTGTTAATGTCAGAGTGCGCCTTAGGCAAAGGACAGGTTTCTTCAGAGGCAAATATTGTACTTTTACTCCACTACAATTATTTGAAAACGTTAGTTACTAGTTACTTTGCAGATATAAATTATTACATTATAAAACATACATTAACCACTTTAGCCCTATTTTATACCGAGGCTATTTGAAAATAGCCGATCTACAAGCTCACAACGCGTCGCATCGCGACGTGTTGTGAGCTTGTAGATCTGCTATTGCAGATCTGCAAACATTGCAAACTGCAAACATTTTAGTACTTTTACTTTTGGTACTTTAAGTACATTTTGATACCAATACTTTTGTACTTTTACTCAAGTACATTTTAAATTCCGGACCTTTACTTGTAACAGAGTACTTCTACATTGCAGTATTGATTGTTACTTAAGTAAAACATTTGAGTACTTTTCCCACCACTGAAAACAACTTCCAATTGTAAAAATGTTCACCTATAATGATATGACCAAAATAAGGACACCAGGTTGAAAGGTTGAAATAAAGAAAGTACACGAGAAATGCGACAACAAGCACATTCCAAACAGAGTTTTTAGATTTGAGCTTATTTGGTCGAGTCTGGTTGTAAAGTGTCTGCCATCATTACCAAATGGATCGCCCGTTTCAGCTTGACCTAAGTTAGCATTTTGAATCAATTAAAGTGACGTTGTGTGATTCAATGTGTTGTGTACATTCAGTACAGCGTTCTACAGAGTCAGTGTTTGCCTTGTTTCTGCCCTGAGGAGTCTGTGTGTCCACTGGAGTGCAAGGGAGGAGCGTAAGCAGTAGTTAGACTGCTGTCTCTGTGATCTCACAAATCAGCTGATGTGTAAGGTTACGGGCACCCACAAGTCTCTCAAGAACCTGTGAGGCATATTATTAAGGTTTCGAGGCCTATCAGGCTCGAAGCCTTATTGAGATTGTACCGTTTCTTCCGCCGTTTTTTCAGTTCTGGCCCAACCGCGTGGTCGCTTTTTACGAAACTCGGCAATATGGTAGAGGGCTATGCCAAACGGCGAAGACCCGAAACTCACAACCATTGGCCAAAGGGTAGCGCTGTAGCACTCAATTGAAATATGCCAACTTTGAACAGGTACAACTCATGCCCTGTTTGACCTACAGCCATGAAACCTCGATACACACATGCGTCTCCTCATGACCTTTAGATTTCCCACCATTTTGAATTATATGAAAAACAGTAAAAATCTATAGCTTTCTGGGATTTTTGAGCAATCTGCACAAAACTGTCTACACATGTACTTTGGACCTATGCCGACAAACGTGAGCAAGCGGATTTTCCATAAGTGAAAACATTAAGCTTTTATGAGGCAATTAATATTGCAGTTTTATGACAATTATTCGTCTGCCCCTAACACGTTCATGCAGACTCACATTTGTTTGAAACTTTGCAATAATGTAGAGGGTCATTCCAAGTATCACTGAAACCAATCTTACTCCAATTGGTCAAAGGGGGGCGCTATAGCAATTTTTTGAAAATGCAAACTTTAAACAGGCAAAAGTCATGCCTCGTTTGGCCGACAGCCATTAAACCTGCTTACACATGTGCCTTGACTCATGAGGAACACATCTATCACTTTGCCCAGTGAGCTCCGCCCTTAGATTGTCTGCAATTTTGAGCAGTTTGAAAAACATTTAAACCCAGGATTTCTGAGCAATTGGCGTGAAAGTGTGTCATCTCTGTGAACTCCCTTTTCACCAGTTCAGGTCTGTTGGTCCAATGGCTTAATCATCTGCCTTGAAACCACAGGGTTGCAGGTGCGAATCCCACCCCATGTAGACTTCATTATAATTGCATTGCACACAACATGACTGTATCAATGAATACATGTGCAATTGTTAAAGATAACGGGAAATGCTTATTTGAAAGTAGTTATTTTCAATGTATGACGTATTTCATTTGCCCTTTTGTTTTGTTGGATTCTCCTTTCTCACTATCTGAGGCTGTGGATTGAATAGCTTGATCAGTAGAGTGTGAGCCTCATGTGCCGAAGGTCCCCAGTTCAAACCCCACTCAATAGAGTTTACATTTAAATTGCATTGTACAAAACATGACCCTGTTAATTCAGACATTTTTAAACAATAACATGAAATGCTTTTTTGAGAGTAGTTGTTTTTTATGTATGACATACTTTCTTGTGAAAATAGCCGATCTACAATCTCACAACTTTTCAGATAGCAACGTGTTGTGAGCTTGTAGATCGACTATTTTCACTAGTTACCATTCCGAGGAGACAAAAAGAAAACTTTATTGGTAAATGTTTTGTGAACCAGTGATCTACAATAGTTAGGGAAACAGAGGCTTGGTTCATAACGGACGGAAAAACCTATAGATATCAACAGACACCATCAGGGAGGCCATATCTCTAGCTCAATGAGAAGAGAGGCAGCCTGTGAATCCATAGGTCGCTGGTTCGATCCCTGTCCCCAACAATGTGTTGAAGTGATCATCATTTGGAATTCTTCATTTTACAAATAGTGTTTCTTGAGGTTAGGTCGTTGTTTTACTGAGGTTAAGGTTAGTGAGGGTGGGTATAGAAAAGAGTCATCTAGTCAGCAACCTTCCATCACTCTCCGATTTAATCAAAAAATTTAAGCTGTGTGATATATACATTTTGGGTTAATACCATTAATATAAACCCATGTCCCTCTGTACTCTAGCAATTAGTGCACCTGGTGATACCTCGCCTGTCAGTCATTGGCTCCTCAATGGTGCTGAAAAGTGTACATGTACATTTACTCAAGTACCAATACAAGTGCTTACAAAGCACAGTACAATTTTTAGGTACTTTTACTTTACTTTCCATTTGTGTTACTTCTACTCTACTACAATTACAGCATATGACAGCTTTAGTTACTTGTTACTTTTCAGATGTAATTATTAATACAACACCTACAGTAACCACATACAGTCGATCTACAATGTGACGCGTTATGAGCTTGTATGTATATGTTACAGGTAGATTGGCATTCCAGGTAGAATGGAAAATAAGCGCTTGTTTTCACCGCCCGTCCGCCCCCCAGGCAATTCTGTAGAACCAACGCCAGAGGGCAATGCAAGCCACACATGAGTCCCACACCACACACGCACGCATGCACACGCACACAAACGAGCACGCACACACGCATACGCGCACATGCACGCGCGCGCGCACACACCCGCGAACAAGGGGGCGAGACTGAGGAGGCGGGGCTGGCGGGCTATGCAGTGAGTGGCAGTTGGGGCAAACCATAGCGGGGCAAACGCAGTCCCCACAACATCATTTACTATTCTGTGCCTATCGGTACATAACTCGGACGGCGCTTAGTCGACTAGGAGACCATCGGCCGGTCGTCGCGGGCACTCGCGCCTGGAGGCGCTCGGGCGCGACTCCTTGGCCTCAAGGTCTCCTTAGTCGGAGCGCCTCCGTCATGGTCCAAAACTATACTTTATCGGCGAAAAAAAATTGTCCGCGGTTGTTTGAAAAAGTAATGTCCCGAGCGGGAGTCAAACCCAGACTCCCAGTGCTAGTGGATGGGGAGTCCAATGATTTTCGAAGTGCGCCACTGAGGCCAGTAAGTATGTATATTCATGTTGTCGTTGTCGTCGTCCTCGCATCGCAGCCCCGCCCCGAGCCTAAAAACAAGCGCTCCACTTCCAATCTACCTGGAATGCCAATCTACCTGTGACATATATAACAAGCAACCCATGCTGTATGATAACTTATCACACGTGAAATCCAATTCTGTCTACCCAATGGCTCAGTCAGTACTGCGGCCATAGCTGAGTGGTTAGTGAGCCCGCCTAGGGAGCCAGAGGCCCTGGTTGCCCCAGGTACGATTCCAGGCCAGGCCAGCAAATGTGTCAATGAAATTTGTCCCTGAGCAAGACTCTTAACCCCTAATTGCTCACAGGCCCTCATTGGAAACAAGACCGCAAGGACTTTCATGAACGGACCTGTTAAAGGAATTATCCTTATCCTTTACACTGTCTACCCGCAAGTCTGTAGGTCCCAAACCCCAATTTAACCAGTCCAAATATAATTTACTGAACCAAAATCATGACTTTGTTAATTAATGCATGTTCACTTCTTCTCTCTCTTTCCCTCTCTCTCTCTCTCTCTCTCTCTCTCTCTCTCTCACTGCCACTGCCTCTCTCTCTCTCTCTCTCTCTCTCTATCTCTCTGTCACTGCCTCTCTCTCTCTCTCTCTCTCTCTCTCTCTCTCTCTCTCTCTCGCTCGCTCCCTCTCTCTCTAACTGCCTCTCTCTCTCTCTCTCTCTCTCTGCCTGCCTCTGCCTTATCCCTCGAAACCGCTTATTGCTGCTTGCAGCTATATTTTGTATTAATTTTCTATTTGCAATTTTGCATCTTAATTGTATGCATCCATCCATCCATCCATCTTCAACCGCTTATCCGGAGTCGGGTCGCGGGGGTAACAGTTCCAGCAGAGAGCTCCAGCCTTCCCTCTCCTGAGCAACATTAGCCACTTCCTCCTGGGTAATCCCGAGGCAAAGATTGTTAATATAGGAAGATACACAATCTCATTTGGAGCCACTAGAGGCGAAATAGTACACAAATCCTACAAATGGTCTCCTAAGTAGGCGTGGTTTGCTTCTCCCCCTACCATCCCACCACCCTCCCCCTCCCCTCTCCCTGGCTGACAACGTCATGTAGATGTGCATTTGTGTATTTTCTTCATTAAAGAAAATAAATGCTTTACATGTTTTGTTATTGGCAAGGATGCTTTTAAAGAAACCCATAAAATTCCCACCACAAACTCACACTAGTCTTATGCTAGATGTGCTCCTGTTTCTGCTCAACATTGTAACAGGTCCTTTTATTTATAAGATATATATATTTTACCACTATAGACTATAATGTGTTTAGCATGAATGTTTAGCAAAATGTCATGATACCCAAATCATACCCCATCAACCAAGACAGTTAATAATGGAAAATGATATTATTGAGCATTGGAACACACATTGTATTTAATTTTTGAAATGTCCATAATGATTTCACTTAGGCCTACTACTGTACATTCACATATAGAATCTCAGTTTATCAGATTTTAGAACATCTTATGGGGACAGAGCATAGAGTTAAAATATAATATAATAATACAATAAAATATAAGGACAGACAGAGCCCTCTATGTCTCGTCCGTCGGACTGCAGATGGACTCTTCAGATATCTTCCCAAATCTCGCGAGACTGTGTTGCTGGGATAGAGAAAGGTCGATAACAAAGTAGATTTTCTCCTAATTTGTGTCTCTAAAAAAAGCCATTTTAGTATGAAAATCTTGTACATATTGTGGTATTGTGGGTCCAATATTTAGTTCAGTAACCATGGAGCTAAGGAATGGTTCAGAAGCTGTGTTCACGTTCACTCTCCCATTGGAATCAATAGACTCCAACCTGCTTCCTGTCTCCTAAAAAGGCGTCCACCTACGTCACGCAGAAACGGGAAGTAAACCGGAGATCGTGACTCTTGGTATTTGCCTCTTGGCCCGAGGCGTTCCCAGGCCCAGGAGATGTAATCCCCCATCTGGTCCTTGGTCTGCCCCGGGGTCTCTTCCGAGTGACTGTTGTATGACAACGTATGGCATTAATTTACAAAAAAAGAAAAAGTTGAAATGCAGAGATGTGAGGTTTCTATTTTAACAACTGTTAAGTATTTTTACTCTTTTTAACTCAATTTAAGTACTCTAATACTAAGTATTGATGAGACGGAGGAGGAGCCCGGCCAGGAGGCCATCCACAGAGCCTAGTCCCTCCACGTGCCATAGTATCTCCTCTCCCCCAGTCCCGGCAGAGTAGTTCCGGACAAGCGGACTGAGTGGCCCTGTCTTTCCCTATTAGGACTGACCGTGGGTAGCTACCTGGGACGTAAGTCGGGGCTTGATCAACCCTGGCTGGGTCACCTGGGCGAGGGTGTATGTTGCGAGACCCGAAACATCCTATGACCCCAGGCTACAACACTGATGATACGTCCCAGGTGCATCCATGTGATGTTTTTTCGTTATAGTTATTCTATTTATAGTGGCTCATAGGAATAGACTACGTGACAACCAGGAATAGTTTGGTGACCACCGGAGAGACGGGTGACCGCCGGAATGTAGACGGCATCCGGGAGCAGTTTGGGTTGGCGCCCCAGCCTGTGTCTTCCGTGAGGAAGAAGCCCAACAAATCCACGGTGAGGCCTTTAAGGAGGGCCATTCAAGCAAGCCGCAAGGGGAGCCTGCAGTACCCTCACGGCCCAAGAAACCATCACGCCAGAATGAAATGTTTGGAGCGGGGGAGTCTGGTGCAACGCTCAGGTCCTGGACCTGGTGAGACGGAGGAGGAGCCGGCCAGGAGGCCATCCACAGAGCCTAGTCCCTCCATGTGCCAGAGTATCTCCTCTCCCCACAGTCCCGGCAGAGTAGTTCCGGACAAGCGGATTGAGTGGCCCTGTCACCCTAAGAGGACTGACCGTGGGTAGCTACCTGGGACGTAAGTCGGGGCTTGATCAACCCCGGCCGTGTCACCTGGGCGAGGGTGTATGTTGTTGCGAGACCCAAAACATCCTATGACCCCAGGCTACAACACTGATGATACGTCCCAGGTGCATCCATGTGATGTTTTTTCGTTATGAATATACAGAACTATTCTAACTATAACTACTACTATTATAAAACATGACTTAGAGCTGCTTTTATCATACACAATATTGTAAAGATTGTAAACATTTATATACTATATATTATACTTACTATGCTATGTATGTTATTTGTGCTGTCAATGCACCTACGAAATCTACTCTTTAACTGATGCTCTACCTCCCTAACATACAATACACTAAATTAGAGGAATTCAGTATCATAGAATTATTATAGTATTATCATCAACATTGTGATGAGTTTTTCCCAGTACTGTAAATAGTCAAATGCCATGCTAAATCCTCATTAACCACTGAAGTACTACTGTACATACTTTGTCATATGACAAATAGCTTTTTAAAAAAAATATATAGCAGATCTGCAAGGTTACAATAATTATGCTGCAACACAATGCTATTTTCAAAAATGTAATTTTCAGCATGTCCAAAATAGGGACACCAGGATGTAAGTGATAATTATTCGATGCCTTTAGCCTTCAGCTCGGCCCTCACTCTCCTCAAGTAGTTGTCGTCAGGATAACCATTCCTGTGGGAACAACACAACAACATGGCTGAGTATCCATTTAATGTCACATGACATCACAGTAGATCTACAGGAACACTTCACTAAAACAATGTTAAACAGAAGTACTGTACATTTGTGGTCCTCCCTGCCAGTTGGTCTTGTGGTGAATGTCATTCCAGATCACCTGGTCCTCCCACACGGTGAAGATTAGCTTCTGGTCAAATGCTTTCTTCAACAGCCAGACCACCTTTTTGCCCTCCTTGTTGCCCGGTAGAAAAGCTCTTGTTTTAATGCCTTTATAGTTCTTTCCAGGGTTGGGATGATTCTCCTGTACAGGATGAGTGTTTAAAATGCATTAACAGTGGTGGAAAAAATACTCAATTTTTTTACTTAAATAAAAGTATTAAAACCACAATGTAGAAACACAATGTTACAAGTAAAAGTCCGGCTAACAAAATGTACTTGAGTAAAACTACAAGAGTAGGCCTATTGGCATCAAAATAAGTAGAATTGTACCGTTGTCATTTTCTTCTTCCCGATACCGATCCCCATAACTTGCACATCAGTCGATACAGAGTACAGATCTCATACCTTATTATTACATACCATACATGTAATAATCTTTAAAAACAAATAGACAGTGGTTCTCAAAGTGGGGTCCAGGGATCCTCAGGGTTCATTGAGGGGGTCCAAATGGACCCTTACAGGTCTGTGAGAGTGTACAAATGGAACCAAATGGACCCGTTTGTACACTCAAGAGTTATGGGGTCCTTGACATGAAAAGGTTATATACCAGCATTTTAGGCAGTATCGGCAGCAGCTTTTCCGATACTGGTATCGGTAACGGGAAAACTCTAACTTAAAGTACCAAAAGTAAAAGTAGTCATTATGCAGAGTGTCCCGTTTCACAAGTTTTCATATGTCTAAAATGTATTAAAAAAACATAGCAGATCTACAAGCCGATCTGCAAGCTCACAACATTTCACGTTGCGACGTGTTGTGAGGTTGTAGATCGTCTGTTTTCAAATAGCTAAAGTTTAAATAGAGCTGAAGTGGTTAATGTATGTTTTGTAATAATAATTCAAATCTACAAAGTAACCGGTAAAGTTTTCAAATACTTGTAGTGGAATAAAAGTACAATGTTTGTCTCTGAAATGTAGTGGAGTAGAAGTTAAAGTAAAAAAAAGAAGTTATAGAAAATGGGAAATACTTCAGTAAAGTAAAAGTACCTCAAAATTGTACTTAAATACAGTACTTTACTACTTTCCACCACTGTGCATTAATATACTCACAATTAACATAGAATAGACAGTATGATATAATTTTCTTAACTACAGGTTTTTACCGTCTGTGTTCCATCTGGAATGTTATAGTTAATGTTTATTATGCCACAGTGAGGGAGGGAGGATGAATATCTATAAGAAGACCATGTCATGGTTCCATGTGGCTGATCTCCCTCTATCTTCCCAAAGACATCTTTACACAAAGGACAGACGGGCCTCATGGTTTCCACTAGCCGTATCTTACATTCCTTACAAAGCTCATGGCCGCATTTTAGTTTTTTCATGTTTTTCCATGATTCAAGACATCTTGGACAATCATGTTCGGTTTCTCCTGCTGTAGCTCCAGCCACCATGGCTGTTCCAGCACACTGCTTCTCCATCTCTTTACAGAGTGTCTCCTTCAGCTGAGTCACAGCTGTCCTCACAGTCCCCACGTATGAAGATGGATGGACACTGACCTTTGTCCAGTCCTTGGTGGTTGGAGGAGGGGTGATGATGGATGTAAAGTTCTGGAGAAGTTGGAGGTGGTCTTCAGTGTGTGAGAGCTCTTTCAGCTCAGAGCTTCTCTTCTCTAACTGAGTGATTTCTTTTTGCAGAACTTTAATGAAGCCTTCAGCCTTTTTCTCTGTTGTTTTCTGCTTCTCTTCAATCACATTCATGAGCTGAGCCTGGCTTCTCTCAACACAGCTGATCAGAGCAGTGAAGACCTTCACACTGTCTGCTATCTCTCTGTCTGCATCTTTTTTGCTGAGCTCTACTGAGTGTTTGACCTCATGAATCTTCACTTGTCTCTCCTGGATCATCTGCTGAACTTCAGCCTCTGTCTTTCCCAGCTCAGCCTTCTTTCCGTCATATGCCTCTTTCAGAGATAAAATTTGGTGTAACTTGTGGTCTGCCTCGGTGCAGAACTGACAAACACACGTGTGGTCAGTATTACAGAACAGCTCCAGAGGTCTGTCATGTTTCTTACACAAAATGTCTTCCAGGTTCTTTACAGGGTCGATTAGTTTGTGTCGTTTCAACGCTGTTACTCTCTGATGAGGCTCCAGGTGAGTCTCACAGTAGGAGGCCAGACACACCAGGCAGGACTTCACAGCCTTGAGCTTTGGTTCAGTACAGAAGTCACAGGAGACTTCACCTGGTTCAGCAGGTTCTTGGTTTGAGCTGGAAGTTTGTTTCAGCTTCTTTGAATTCCTGAACTGATCAGCCATCTCAGAGAGGACTTTATTAACAGAGGATTCTGGTCTCGTATAGAAGGTTTTGTCACATAGTGGACACTGACACACAACACTGCTATCCCAGTAATGTGTGATACAGGTTTTGCAGTAGTTGTGTCCACATGGAGTGGTGATTGGATCAGTGAACACATCCAGACAGATGGAACACAGAAACTGCTCTTCAGACAGGAGACTGCTGGTAGATGCCATTTCTACACAATGAGAATAAAAACAAAGGTTTTTGAATTATTCATACAATATATATACTATATACAATGCATTTTCTATTGACTAAAATACTTAATTCTGATAAATAGAAATGTATCATGGACATAAAATGTTGATGCTTTGTTTTGTGTTGAATACTAACATTTATACTAAACTCACTGTCTGTCTTAAACTTGACTGTTTATGAGAACATGCTGTGGATCTGATATTTTTGTGGGGAATATTAGCTCTGCTGTTAAATTGCTGTGGGTCTGAAGTAGTACTGTACTTTTTTTTATATATTTTTTTATCCCACGATTTTGTAACCCTTATTTTTCACCCGGTGCCAATTTTCTAAGTGATCCTGGGCACTACACTCCCCTCACCAGCCTAGGGAGGCCAGGGCCGAGCTCATGCCTCCTTCAATGCATGAGAGCCAACTGACCTTCTTGTCACCTGACGGGGGAGTTTCCCTGGTTGGACGTAGCGCGTGGAAGGAAAACGTTATTCCAACCAGTTCCCTTCCCCTCCATCAGGCGCCCCGGCTGTTATGGGGGAGGCGTTATAGTGACCAGGATTACTACATGTTTTTGTGAGGGTATTAACTACCCTGAGAGAACATGCAAACTCCACACAGAAAGGCCCTTTCGCCAACCCCACCTAGGGTATGGGCGCTGATGACGCGGAGGAGAAGACACGCCCCCAGCGACCTCGGCGGGAATCGAACCCAGGACATTCTAGCTGTGAGGCGACAGCGCTACCGACCAGGCGCCACCGTGCAGCCCCTGTACTTCTGGTTTTGATAAGTCATTGAGATGCCATAATCATGCTTCACACTTTGTGGAAGTTAATCTGGGGTAACAGAATTATGCAGTATGAATAATTATCAATTCAAATGTTGTTACACATAACACAAAGGCACCTAGACCTCTCTCCCCTGAGGAAGTAAACAGGGGAGTGGAAGAAATGTAACCAAATAATGCACTGTTGCTTATACACATTAACCCTGTAGATATAATCAGTCAGGTAAGAACCATATAAATTAATTCATTATAATAAAAAGGGACACAGAGGCAAACTGGTGGTAGGGTGTCAAGTGAATGAATGAGCGGCTCTCATCACAGTCTCTCTTATATCTTGACTGAGCGGCTCTCATCACAGCCTCTCTTATATCTTGACATCCCTGTTGAACAACTTAATAGGGCCAACTTTAGATACATTTAAATCACAAACTGGAATTGAATTCAATTATTTAAAATTTCTTATTATTCTCATATAGTTAATATTGTTATTGATAAAGAATAATGTCAAAACTCATGCATGTGTGTTTATTTTATTTCATTACTGTCGCTATAGTTACAGTGTCTGGTGGAGACATCATGAAACAGATGCTTCAGTGAGAAGAGGAAACAAATAGGCGATGGCCTGATAAGCGTTATAACAGTGGTGTAAAGTAACTAAGTACATTTACTCAAGTACTCTACCTACAGTAAGTACAATTTTGAGGCATTTTAAAGATGGAGTGCCATGATATTTTTCAACCCTAAAACCTGATCATAAGGTATTATTATTATGTAAGGATTTTTTTCAACAAAAAAAAAGTGTACAGTAAGTGTTAAAATGTTGTTTTTATGTAGACACACCCACCAGTGCATTAAGTATACCTGGTTCTCACCTTAGCACCTCCTCCACCACCTTAGCACCACCCACCTGTCCTAGTCCCTCCTCCTCCTCATGCCCACACCTGTTGTGTTATGATAATGAGGGGGAGGGTGTGGGCTTTGTGATGTCACTAAAGCGCTGTTTCTCTATTGGCACGTTTGACCCTCAAGGTTTCAGCCTCCAGGAAGAAACTCCAAATAGTCAGAGAAGACATAAAAACACCAGCGGGGGGCTTAATGAAGTTCTATCAACCTCATAGACACATGAAAAACAGAAAAAGTGCAAAAACATGGCACCACCTCTTTAACTTTACTGGAGTATTTCCAATTTTCAGTACTTTTACTTCTACTCCACTACATCTCAGAGGCAAATATTGTACTTTTACACCACTACAGTTATTTGAAAACGTTATACTAGTTACTTTGTAGATTTTGATTATCATTACAAAACACACATTAACCACAATTTGAAAATAGCAGATCTACAAACTCACAACATCTCGCGATGCATTCATGTGAGCTTTTAGATCGGCTATTTTCAAAAGATTTTTACATTTGAAAAGTTGTGAAATTTTGCATAAGCAGTACTTTCTACTTTTGGTACTTTAAGTACATTTTGATACCAATACTTTTGTACTTTTACTCAAGCAAATTTTTTATTCCAGACTTTTTCTTCATTGCAGTATTGATACTTCTTTTACTTAAGTAAAAATTGTGAGTACTTTTTCCACCACTGGTTATAAATATTTTATGTACAGTACACAACTCACTCAGCTACTTTAGATTATGCCAGTCATTGCAGACATAATTCATGACATTATAGTTAGGATGAGGATCCTTATGATTTTAAACAAATTTTAATCTGAAGTCTGTCCCATCTATAGTTTCATCTATAGTCTGAAATTATCTATTTGAGTATTTATATGACTATAGTAAATGAAACAAGGAGACTCACTCACTGTGTTCGAGGTGTTCCATCCAGATAGATGAAATGAAACTGAAGGCATCAGACAGTGTTGCCATATTTTGTGAGAGAAATAAGCAACCAGCCCTATGAAAACAAGCCCAATAGAAGCATTATAAGAAGCACTATACAGGCCACATGAGCGCTTATAAACCTCAAAAGTTTATAAACGCGTTCTCAAAGTGGTCTGGGGACCCCCAGGGGTCCTTGAGGGAGTTCCAGGGGGTCCACAGCAAACGAGGAACAGTTTAATCACTTTAACCCTATTTTATACTTTGTTTGAAAATAGCCAATCTACAAGCTCACAACGTGTCCCATTACCAAAGATTGTTAATATAGAAAGATACACAATCTCCATTGGAGCCACTAGAGGCGAAGTAGTACACAAATCCTACAAATGGTCTCCTAAATAGGCGTGGTTTGCTTCTCCCCCGACCATCCCACCACCCTCCCCCTCCCCTCTCCCTGGCTGACAACGTCATGTGGATGTGCATTTGTGTATTTTCTTTAAAGAAAATAAATGCTTTATGTTTGAAAGTGCACTGTTATTGGCAAAGATGATTTTAAAGAAACCCCAAAAAATCCCACCACAAACCCACACGTATTATTCAGTCTAATCTTCTGCTAGATATGCTCCTGTTTCTGCTCAACATTGTAACAGGTCCTTTTATTTACAAGGTATATATTTATTTGAAATGTCCATAATGATTTCACGTAGGCCTACCACATTCACATATAGAATCTCAGTTTATCAGTTTTAGAATATCTTATGGGGACAGAGCATAGAGTTCAAATCTAATATAATAATACAATATAATATAAGGGATAGCCCTCTATGTCTCGTCCGTCAGACTGCAGATGGACTCTTCAGATATCTTACCAGATCTCGCGAGAGTGTGTTGCTAGGATAGAGAAAGGTGGATAACAAAATAGATTTTCTCCTAATTTGTGTCACAAAAAAAAAAGCCATTTTAGTATGAAAATCGTGCATATTTTTTGTGCAATCGGGTCCAATATTTAGTTCAGTGACCATGGAGCTAAAGAATGGTTCAGAAGCTGTGTTCACGTTCACTCTTCCATTGGAATCAATAGGCTCCAACTTGCTTCCTGTCTCCTAAAAAGGTGTCCACCTACGTCACGCAGAAACGGGAAGTAAACCGGAGAATGCGACTCTTGCTATTTTCCTCTTGGCCATTACTGGCCATTTTGAGTTTGTAGATCGGCTATTTTCGAAACATTTTGATAAATCTTGAAAACATTTCCCTAGCAGAAAATATTTTCAGGTGGGGGTCTGCAGCCAAATGCATGTAAATTTGGGGGTCCTTGACATGAAAATGTTTGAGAACAACTGCTTTAGAGTTTTCAACAGGTCTGAAATTACAATCTAACCCAAACGGACCCGGTTGAGTTGAAGCCCAAGCCCCATACCCACCCCATAACCCCCCACCCAACCCACCCTCATCGCCCCCCCATATCCCCGACATTCGCCACACCCCCATTTTCCCGTCCCCTTCCTACCTGAAAGCCCCCCTATACCCACCCGTCACACCCATCCCCATACCCCCCACACAGCCCCCTACACCCCTCCTTGCACCACCATATCACCCACCACACCCCTATTTCCACCCCATTACATACCAAGCAGCTGCTACCTTAAAGACCCTCCATATCCACTCACCAGCTTTCAGTAATAAAATGTTTTATATCCACTACTAACGCTACTCCTGAACATGAAATATGGATAACATGCTAATTTCAGCAAATTTGCATTCATGTCTATTGGTGATATGTTGATTAATGTGAGAGAAATAATGAAATACATTCATTAATTAAATCAAATAATTTGCTGTTCACTTCAGAAGTACCTCCACAGAACTTCATGTTTGAAGTCTGGTGTTCAACCATCTTTAGACTTTAGTTTAGGTATTATTTACTTAATTCTCTCAACTTTATTTCTGTGTGTGATTTCCTGTGATTTCTGTGTGCAGCAATCACACACAGGTGTGACTGCAGGCAGAGCCATGCAGTCATGCCTTATATGGTGGGGATTGGTGGGGCGGCTCCCTATGGTAATTAGGATTAACTGGTGCACCCCTTCAAGTTACGAGGATTGGGATTCATCATCATAAGAACAATTCTGCCTTTTAAGAACGTTTCATGAATCTGACTCGACTTCTCTTAGGAATTCACTTAGGAAGAAATGTAAGAGGAAACATTAGGAACTTATTGCTGCATGAGGTCCATTGTGAGCTTGTAGATCAGCTATCAAAAGATTTCTTTGAAAACGCGTGAAAACTTGTGAAATGGGACCTTCTGCATAATGAGTGCTCTTACTTTTGGTACTTTAAGCGCATTTTGATGCCAATACTTTGGTACTTTTAAACTTTGGTAAATTTTGACTTGAGTACATTGCAGTATTGATACTTTTACTTAAGTAGAACATTAGAGTACTTTTTCCACCACTGTTTATATACCAATGCATCCAATTGAGCTGTTATTTTTGTTCAAAAACTAAATTTACAATTTACAGTTTAGGCATTTAGCAGACGCTCTTAATCCAGAGCGATTTACAGTAAGCAAGGTAAACACCAGGTAATACCCTAGGATCGTATGTCATCATCAGTCTAAACAGCATAATATCAAAAAATGTATTGCACATTGAAACTATACAAACTATCTAGGATGCCAGGTCATCAAATGAACCTGGCCTCTGTCTACATATCATGCAATCTAATTTACATTTGAAGCTTTGCATAAAGTTTGCCAAATTTCTGACCAATCGGGAAAATAAGTGCTTACCAATAGCTTTCTTCAAGGTTCAAGGTTCAAGGTTGTACTTTATTGTCAAATAATTCACACATGTGTTCATAAAGGTGTCTAATAACACCTCTCAATTTGTTCCAGCCCAACTCCCTTGGGAAAGTTTGTGAGAGCCAATCAAAGTTGGGGTACCCGGAGGGCCTGGGCAAAAAAATAAATACATTACAATTAGCCAAAATGAACTTGTGGGATGTCTAATTATAGTTTTTTAGGGGTCCTAAATCCATTCCAACCATTAACCGTTTTTAATTAAAAGATTACTCCTGGCCATAAAATCGTCCACACCTACTTTTCAGGGGCCTATCCATCAAATTGTGGTGGGAGTAATTGTCACTTATTTATCTTTAATTAGCTCATTATTGGCCAAAAACTGGGAATCGCTATAATTTTTCTTTTAAATAACTTATCCAAGAGTCTAAATTCATGTTTGTGATGTCCAGAAATTAATCTATTACCATGGTGCAGTCGTGCAACCTCTCCTCATTAGCACAATGTCCATAAATTATGCAAAAGTATGAAATCTGGAAATTACTGCATTTACAAGCTTGTAGATGCTATTTTTGAATAGTCAACGTATAAATGGATAAAGTGGTTAAAATGATTGTGATGCTGTATATTAACTAATTCACTAATTCTAGTTCAATGCTTTGCATTGAACATCGCTTCAATGCATGCTTTGAAAGCATTTATTATTACGATTTATAATTCTATTGTTACATGGAAAGTGTATTATAGCTATTATATTATATTATAGTTCTGTCACAATTCAAACACTCGATCTATTACAGAATATTATGATCTTGGCAGTGAGGACACAAACAGTTGTTGCAAACCTTCTGCAAAGAGGGCGGGTGGTGTCTATTGTAAACACTGGGTGCATTGTAATACATTAAGTACCAGGAATTATACCCTCACCTCAATACATATACAACTGAATACATAGGACCACAATGGAAACAATACTTGTTTTGTGTTATCCTTTTAGCCTTAATGTCTGACTATACCACGAGCTGTTTACATTTCTGACTAATAAAGTATTCAATGAATCAAAAAACCTGAATACAATCATATCTATTGTTCACATTAAATATCAACCAGTAACATAATGCCCCTGCATGAGGCCATGCCAGCCTGCTCTCATTCATTCATTTACACAAAAGAAAAGGGTTATATTTTTTGAGTCTGATATACTACATTATTATGTTTAATTATTGCTTGGTTGAATGCTTGATTCTGATTGGCCAATCGCTGAATTCAGCGGTGTGTTATTTCTGAATAATGACTGCTGCGCTCTATAACAGACCTCTGTCTAATCAAAGGCTCAGAGCACCTGCTGCACTGCTTGATTTTATGCTGTATCCAACACTTCCTTGTTTTCCGAGGCGACCGTGTCCGCCCAGCGCAACACTTACAGTATGGAATACTTTCATTGCCATAAGCCAGGAAATACTTTGTTTTGTTGTTACATTTGGGTTGATTTATAAATGTATCCATTAAGTAGCCGTGTAATAAGCGTGATAATTGACGGGTAGCCGGTCATTATTGATAAATAAATCCCGACAGGGTGATTAGGCACCGACGCGTAGTGTCTACACTCTTCTACTTAGGCTATACATGCCATTCTTCTTTTCTTTTCTCGTTAACTTTCATTGGGTAAAATGTCTTATATTTAACAGTAGGCCTTTCAGGTTTCTAAACAAGTCTGTTCCCCTTTAATAATGTAATACGTTTTTTTAGCTGGAACTGTTTTATTGCTAAGGAATGAAGCCTGATTTTAAAGATTAGATTAGATCAGATGTTTTATTATTAAGTAAATATCGTTTTGTTCAGGTCAATGTGTGTGTGTGTGTGTGCGCGAGCGTGTGTGCGTGTGCACATATTCACATACATTAGCATACATTAGCAAGCAAGTCCAGTTCGACCAGAGCGGATGAAACTGGCACTGCCCTTTGCCTTCTTGAATAGAGGCACCATGCATATCTCCTACCCGAGGGCAGGACCTGAAAGCAGGTGCTGAGGTTATGAGTTGGGTCACTCGCGATCTTTCCTGCTTTTTTCACTGTCCTCTGGTCATAGAGATGCTGAAGGGCAGAGCACTGCACCCCACAGAGCTTAGACCCACTTCGTCTTCCAATCAATCATAGTATGTGACATTTTATGAAGGCGTGACCATTCAGTTTAGAAGAGAGTATAGGTACGCGACACCCACTGTGAAGGTCCCCGCGAAATAATGTAGATATCGGACATCATGTTGATGTCATCATATCATATAGTGACACTGTGACATCATGTCTACTTCCAAATATGAAGTTATTTGCCTCTCCATTGACTTCCAGTATAAAATGAAAGTTTCAGTAACATGTGGCAGAACACGTTGTACCACAGATTAAGACGATTTAGTTCTTACAGCTTGAAGTAAATATTGTGACATCTGTTTTCTATCCTCCAGCACCGAACTGAAACATGGCAGAGGTCGATCCAGGTTCAGTTGTGAACACCATGGGGTCCAACATCACCGAGGCTGTGAATGGTACCACCATGGCCAAATTCGTGGCCTCCACAGAGGGAACGGCGCTAGCATACGGCAGTCTGGTTCTGATGGCCCTGGTTCCGATTTTCTTCGGAGCGCTGAGGTCTGTCAGCCGCTCCAAGTCCAAGGATCCGTCAGACATGCCAGAGACTCTAACGAGCAGGGATGCTGCCAGGTTTCCCATCGTAGCAAGTTGTTTTCTGTTTGGCCTCTATCTGCTCTTCAAGGTCTTTCCTCAGGAATACTTGGACCTGCTACTAACTATGTCCTCTGTTTTCTATTTTGCTCTGGGAGTATTTGCTCTGTCTCACACCATGAGTCCTCTGATGACCAAGGTATTCCCATCCAATCTGCCCAACAAACAGTATGGACTGCTGTTTACACAGGGAACCGGAGAGGCCAAGGAAGAGATTGCCAGCTGTGGGTTAGACATCAAGGACCTGGTGTGTCTCATCCCCAGCGGCGTGGTTGGAGTCTGGTACCTCCTCAAGAAGCACTGGGTAGCCAACAACCTGTTAGGTTTGGCGTTGGCGTTTAACGGAGTGGAAATGCTCCACCTGAACAACGTCAGTACCGGCTGTATCCTGCTGGGGGGGCTTTTCGTCTACGATGTCTTCTGGGTGTTTGTAACCGATGTCATGGTAACCGTGGCCAAGTCCATCGATGCCCCAATCAAACTGGTCTTTCCTCAGGACCTGTTGGAGAGAGGTTTGGAGGCCAGTAACTTTGCCATGCTGGGTCTGGGAGACATTGTCATTCCAGGTATCTTCATTGCTCTGTTGCTACGCTTTGATGTCAGCCTAAAGAATGGGAAAACATATTTCTATTCTAGTTTCTTGGCGTATATCTTGGGTTTGGCTCTCACCATCTTCATCATGCACACCTTCAAACACGCCCAGCCTGCTCTGTTGTACCTTGTTCCAGCCTGTGTCGGGCTTCCAGTTCTTGTTGCTATCTTCAAAGGAGAACTCACCGAGATGTTCAGGTATGAGGAGACGTCACCGGAGGATCTCACCGGAGAATCTCAAGAGGAGTCCTCCCCAGAGAAGGACCAATAGAACACAGGACCCAAACTAAAAAATACATTATGAATTAGGCCTTATTTAATAATGAAAATAGCTAATCTACAAGCTTACAACATGAACATTTCCGAAATTATTTTATTTATTTATTTTAAATCCTTTGAAATTACAATACAAAAACTTGAAGTAAATGTTAAAAAAAATATATATATATATATGTACTTATGACGCATAAAAATGGTTCCACGACCCTAAAATGGGTCCTGGCCCACTGCAATAGGTGCACTGTTTCTCTTTTTTTTCCACTGGGAAACCACATCTTTTGTTGGTCCCCACAGCTGTGGTTATAGATGGTGGTCGGTGAATGAAAAGCAGTCCTTCCATTGGGGTATTTTCTGTCACCGTATATTTCCGCATTGGGGTAGTGTGGGTGCGATTAATACAGTGCTCAGGAAGCTGTTAGGGGTTTAGTGTCTTGCTCAGGGACACTTCGACCCAGACCGGGGCAATGGGTGCGAAAGCAGGCTGATAATACAGGTTCGGTGCCTACAGTTTCAGACCATTTTAATACAGGAAGGGAAGTCGTTATGAAACTATACGAACACACAAAGTGAGACTTTTGAGACAAATGCTGTTGCGGTCAAGTGGAGAAATATTTCTCACAGATCCAGTCGTCAGTTATTATGTGAACAGAATCCTATATTAAAATAGCCTAGAGGGTGGGTCGACGGTGGGCTGACGATGGATGTCACAGGCTGGAAAGACAGGCTCCCTTCCCCCAACCGAGCTCTGGTCCAGATCGTTAGCGAGTTCTCTCTAGTCAATGGTAATTTGTATTGACCAGATCTGTAGAGGGGGCAGTGGAGTAAATAAAATAATTTCCGTCTTTTTTTTACTGCAGTTGGAGAACTTGCACGGTAGTGGAAGTTTCAGTCCATGGGAATAGCACCTATTAGAGCACTAACAGAGCGATAGAGAGAAGTTGCTAACGCTCTGGACCAGAGCGTTAGCGACTTCTCTCTAACGCTCTGTTAGGAGGATAATTCACCTTTCATGAAACCAATTCATGGCTAATCCTGGATAAATTAAGCCAGGATAGGTGTTAAATCCAGGCTTAACCCCTAATTCTGCTTTCGTGAAATAGGCAGCATAGCTGATGGGGACAGAGTTGGAGACAGTGTTGCCTGATTTTGCGAGTGACACAAGCAACCGGGTCTATGAAAACAAGCCCAAAAGAAGCGACTATAGACCACATGAGCACCTTTTTTTAAAAATAGCCGATCTACAAGCGTCACGATGCGCCGAATTGTGAGCTTGTAGATCTGCTATTTTCAAAGAAAAGATGATATTTTTGAGACATTCTAAATACACACATCTCGTATGGGGGTCCCTGGCACAACATATTTTCAAATCAAGTAAATGTTCATTTGAGGGGTCCTTGATTTAAACAACATTTAGGAAAGCAGCCCAAATAAGCAACTACACTGAAACAGAAACAAGCCCAAAAACAAGCCCACAGAAACAAGCCCAAAAAAACGCAACCTGCAACTACCAATATTTACAAGCAACTTCGGACCAATTCATGGCTAAGTTGCTTATAATAACTTAGAAGTTGCTTATAATAAGCGGACCTGGCAACACTGGTTGGAGAGTGCCCGGTGGTCCCCTGCCCGGTGCCCCCCCGCCCCCAACTCCCCCTTTGGGGTCCTGACAGAGGACAGGCTTCCCAGCGGCCTGCCCAAGAGAAGAAGAGACAGCCAAAGTTACTGTATGTTCACGATGTTTGTGCGCCCCTGTTGTTGCTGTTTGCTTATTCTATAGACCCGTCGCAGCCAGGCATGTTGGCACGGGTGCTGCAAAGAAACAACAAAACAAAACGATGAACCCCAAAAATATGAGCCCGCCTGGTATTGTGATGGTGAGACAGGCAACTGCTGGTCCAATAAGGGCCGCTTATCGGGTGGCCTTCCTCATGAGAGTCCGAAAACTAAAGTCTCAATGACAAAACTGATGCTTATATAAGATTGTATATAAAATATATGCTATATGCTGCAATATAATAGGTGCTGCGACGTAGGTGTGAGGGCCGCGCAGTGGCCCGAACTCTAGATGTGAACCTCTAATGATACTGTACAAATTGCCCGAGGCTGAAATATTGAAGACCTGCTGCCGAATGTACTGAGCCCCGTCGCCATGTCAGTCTTGATTTAAACGAAGCCTGGCTAGTGAGGCTAATAAATCAATCAATCAATCAATCAATCAATCAATCTGTTAACCACACAGACCATAAATGTTGTAGCATGTTATCAGTGAAGATTAATGACCTGTCAGAAAGTGCTTTCCACACACAAGAGTACATGGGTGTGGAAATGCTTTCCTCTCCTTTCCTACCGTATGTGGCCTGTAGCCATGTAGGAGGACCAACATGACAAACATGCTAAAACACCATTTGGGCTTCTTCAAGATGGGGTGCTGTGATTTTCAGTGATTCCCCCCCCCCCTAAAACACAATCATCAGGTATTATGGTTATACTAGGAGGAAGATTTAAAAAAAAAAAATGTGTACAGAAAGTGTTAAAATTATGTTTTTCTGTGGACACGCCTCCAGTTCATTAAGTATACCTGGTTCTCACCTTAGCACCTCCTCCACCACCTTAGCACCACCCACCTGTCCTAGTCCCTCCTCCTCCTCATGCCCACACCTGTTGTGTTATGATAATGAGGGGGAAGGTATATTTTTACTGTGTCACTAAAGCGCTGTTTTTCTATTGGCACGTTTGACCCTCAAGGTTTCAGCCTCCAGGAAGAAACTCAAAATAGTCAGAGAAGACATAAAACACCATAAAAACACCACCAGGGGGCTTAATGAAGTTCTATCAACCTCATAGACACATGAAAAACAGAAAAAGTGCAAAACCATGGCACCACCTCTTTCAAATATTGTCTCTGCAGTTCACAACACAACATGTGGGCATTTTCTTAGCTTTTGCGATTGAACCACTGTCAACCTGGCATCCGTATTGTGGGCATGTCATCATTGGAAAACATTTTAAAACATTTTCAGAAATGTTCAAAAAACTTTTTAAATTTTGTTACGTTTTCAAAAACTTTCGAAAACCTTCCAAGCTCACAATGCTTAGAATCTGTGTTCATCCTCACCAACGTGACCATGCCGAACAGAGCTCTACTTCTATTGCATCAACAAGCCTCCCAAATCCCACCCATGAGTGTGTCCATTTTTGTGTGACCTGAAGTTACTTAGTAGATTTATTATTTCTTTCTTCATTTGTTTACCGGGACAGTGCACATTAATGGCATGTAAATATGCCGGATTTAGCTAGAAGCTAATTTCCATCCGTATATAGTCCCACTTACAAATACACCACAGTGACAACATGACAAAGAGAAAAACAACATACAGCTGCCTACAAATTAATAATACAAAATACCATACCTAATTTAAGCCTAAACAACAACCTAAATACCTACTGTATCAATGGTCACATGTTTGAGAAATGTTCAACCATTGTTTTTTACAATTACAAAACATACATTAACTAATTGAAGGGATAGTTCACCCCCAAATTACTTTTTTTCTATCGATTAGTCACTCCATGGAGACTTGAATGAATGAATATCTTTTTTGTTTTTGTCGCATTCTTTTCCGGTTCCGGTTCCGGTAGGAGACACATAGTCTCCTTTGTGTCTCTACCAGAAATACTGCCTACCAGTCCGCTGGTCATCAAATTATTGGCTTAGGAATGCGACAAAAACAGAAGAATATCCGTGAATTGAAGTCTCCATGGGGTGACTAATCGATAGATTTTTTTGGGGTGAAATATCCCTATAAACCCTACATTTAGGCTAGTCGAAAAGCTGATCTACAAGCACACAATGCGTCGCATCGTGACACATTGTACGCTTGTTTATCTGCTATTTTTGAAAGATTTGACAAATTTGGAAAGCTTTGAAAAAAAGGGGAAATGGGACATTCTTCATAATACTTTTACTTTTGGCACTTTATGTATATTTCACAGGGAAATTGGCATTCGTTGGGAAATTGGAAAGGTATGCTCGTTTTATCGCACAGGGCTTCGGCGCGAGGCGGGGCTTTGATGCGAGGCGGACCTGGCTTTTGTTGTTCAAATATTCTATGACAGGTTGGATAATGAAGCGGTTAGCCAAGAGGCGCGCTGACTCAGCAGACCTTGAGGCCGAGGAGGCGCGCCCGAGCGCCTCCAGGCGCTAGTGACCGCGCCGACCGGCCGATGGTCTGCTAGTCGAATCAGCGCCGTCCGAGTTGTAAACCGATAGGGGGAGAATAGATCTTTTCATGGGTTACTATCCACGACACTCTAATTAGCGGGCACATAGTGTGTGTGTGTGTGTGCGTGTGCGTGTGCGTGTGCGCGTGCGCGTGTGCGCTGTGCGTGTGCGCATGTGCATGCGTGTGTGTCTGTGTGTGTGTGTGTGGGGGGGGGTTCTACGTAACAGGTGTGTTGATTACATAGACAGATCAGGGGTCGCGCTAGGATTTTTTCCGGCCGGACAGGCTGTCCGACGTGATTAAAGTTTACCGGACATTTGAATTAAAAAAACGGTCATCCATTTTCGATGCATGATTGACATGCAGGTGCATGTAGCTATACAGCCTAACAACATATTATGATACAGCATAGTAGGCCTATTATTATATTTTTGATAGAAAACTATTTGAAAATCGAGGAATATAAGAACTTCATCTTGCACAACCAGATTAATTAGGCCTAGACCGTGTACAGGTGCACATTTGATGTGCGTATAGCTATGTGTGTAGCTGTGCGTGTGTAATGATTTTATCATCAAAACAAGCTGTTTTGATTTTGCATTTGTTAATTTTAACACATTTGAATAACAATGTTCACATCTTTTCTTATTGGCCTTTATTCTGTATTTTTCTTCACATTGACAGCAAAGGTACGTAACAAAGGCAATTCAAGACAACAATGCTGATTTTATCAAGCAGAGGCCATAACATACATAGGCCTATTAACTTCATTAATATAAAAATAAAATGCTTATTAGGCTATAAGCTTAGCTTGTGGCCTGTTAAGTTCAGGCAGCCTACTTACAGTAACGGTCTTCTTAAAACAATCCAATATTGCAATCCATAGCCTACAGTCAGTGTAGGGTGGTTATCAATTTGAGAAGACAAAAAAGTGCTTAAAGTAGGCCAATAAAAGAAAAATGATCAGTCCATATGCTCATTTGCGGCGAGGCTTCAGTTCATTGAATTGAGTAGCTGCTGATTTAAAATCGAATGTCTGATAATCTTTTGTGCAACTTGTAATACGCATGAGACGTGTAACCTTCTCCTCCTTCAGGCGGCTTCTGAGTCCAATTTTGATCCGGTTCTGCAGCGAAAATCCACGCTCAGCTGGCACACTTGAGACTGGAATGACACAGGCCACCTTTGCCACCTTCACCCAGTCCGGATAAATGTCGTGGAATTCTCGGATCAAAACTTCACACACCGTTAAAAATCTCAAGCCTCCCTAGCCTCGGAGAGCTGTCATCATTGGAACAGCGTCGCGTTTTGCATTTGCGCCATTGATTAGTCCTGGGTCGCCTGTGAAATAATCCTTAATGCGCTCCACAGCTGGTGCAGCATACTGCCGAAGATCTGTGTGGAAATGAAAGATAATTAGTAGCCAATAATTATTAGGCTAGCCTATAATCCAAACCAGTAGATACCCTATTTTAGAGGGCTTCAACCAGTCATCCATTTAGGCTTTTTATTTATCTTTTTATGTATGTATTAGGCCTACTACAGGTGGGGCTTATTATCTCTTTAAATCGTTTTAAAGTGTCTTATTAAATGTATTAGTTTTATTTATAAGCCTATATCATTTTCATTTAATGTGTTATGTTATGGCTGAATACAATGATTTAAACATGAAATAAAGGCTGCAATAGCCACAATAACAGGACTCACCCGGATTCTGTGGGTATCTAGCTGGGTTTAGGATTACATCTAGGCAATTAAGAAGATTTAGGTCCTCTTCGGGGAAGCGGGTCTTCAGGCCATCAATCAGATGGACAATGTAGCGCTCCTTGATCGTCTTGAACGCTGTAACATACCGGTCACCTGCCTGTGTCATTGTCACATCTTTGTAGACATCATTGTTGCACTCATCATGGAACTTTTGTTCCTCTGGGCCTGGGGCTTCACGTAGCTGTGACAGTGCCGTGATAGACGCCTGCACCATATGGGGCGGATAGTGAAAAGATTGACATCGTCTTTCTGAAATACAAGACTGAGCTTGGTCATGACAGGGAGGATGTCACATAGAGCATGAGTAAGGGCGATGTATGAGAAGGTCTGGATCTTGTTCAGGATTCCTTGTGCTGATGCATTACCTCCAGCAGCTTCTTCACTGAGCTCCCTGACAACATAAGGCCAGCTGGATTGGATGCTCTCTACTGCGCGATGCAGGGAAAGCCAGCGCACGGCACATGGTTGTTTCAGGCTCTTTGTGTCCTCGTCGCTGAGGGCCACAAAATGGCGGAGGCGGTTGGTTCGTGTGGCAGAGTGTTTGTAGAATGAGTATACTGAACTAACAGTACGTTTATAGTCATCTATTTTGCTCACGGCCTTCGCTGCATCAACTGCTGCTAACGCAGCTCGATGTGCAATGCAGTGCACTTGGATGGAATAGGGACTGACTTTTTTTAGTAAAGCGCCTACTCCTGCGCGTTTCCCTGTCATAACACTGGCCCCATCTGAGCCCAGACCAGTGACCCGACTCATGTCTACCCCTCTCTCGTCCAGTGCACCCACTACCATGTCATATATGCATTGTGCATCTCCAGCTTCAACAGTATAATTCCCAAGAAAACAGGTCTCAACTTTCCCTGCATTTTCCAGTTTCAGATACATAATCAGTTTTCGATCCATCAATTGTCTCATCAATTATGACACCAATGAAGTCACTCTTCTGTATTTTTTCATCCATCTCTTTCATAATGACAGACTCCAGTGATTTCTCCATGTCATCAAAGGAGTCGTGGTGTTTGTAAATGCCCTTTGCCGTTAAGAAATCAGGGGCTTTGACAACTTTCAGCAGCTCAGTCAGTGGTTCAAATTGATGACAGGGAACATCATGTTTGGCCATGTAGAAAGCTACTTTCAGCTGCGAATCGAGTGTGTTGCTGGACGCTTGTAAAGCCGTATCAGAGTGCTGTTTCATCGCTGCCTGCTGGCGCATTAACTCCACAGCAACAATATGGTCGTTACCTTTACTGTGTTCAGAAAGCGCTGAAGATCTCATGTTTGAAGATCCCTTTGTGAACCCATTCTTCCTACCAGTTTTCTCACGGTACGAGCAGAACATTTTCTCAACTTCGCCATCATGTTTTTCACATCTTAACCATTTGTATGTCTCTTTCCATTCAGCCTTGAAACCTCTTTTGCTTCCTGCAGGCAGCGCAGGTATTGCAGACGCAGGGGGCTCATCTTCTACTTCTTCTTGCTCTGCATCAGATAAACGGGGCTGCTTTTCATTCTTTCTGTTCGTTTTGCAACCGAAAAATGCACTAAGAGACGATTGTTTCGCCATTCTAAATTGTCTTAATCGTGTAGTCTACGCGGACCACCAGCGGACCACCACCACATGCCATTGACCGGTGTTTTGATGGCGTAACGTCGCTCTCTGGAGTCGCTCCAAACACAGCAGATCTACAAGCTCACAACATGTCAGGTGCGCAATGTGTTGTGAGCTTGTAGATCTGCTATTTTAGGCACGTGACAAGTCTACTCTACTACACTCAATCCGACAGCGACATCTAGAGGCAAAGTGTCTGCAACAGTGAGCTTGTATGACAGACTGATTTGAAATGTGTTTGATGTGCGGTGCGGTGATAATAATGAATGGCTGTGTTTTATTTTTTACGGGTCCGGATGTCCGACGGGAATTTTATTTACCGGTCTTTGCCCTAACAAATCGGTCAAAACCGTCAATTACCGGTCTAACGCGACCTCTGAGACAGATTAACGTCACCAGTCGCAATCAAAGTGAATCGATAACAAAGGGGGAAGCGAGGGGGGCGTGAAAACGAGCGCTCCTTTTTCAATTTCACCCGTTTTCCAATTTCCCTCTAACATATATATATTAACACCAATAACATGGCCCGCGCCGACCGGCCGATGGTCTGCTAGTCGAATCAGCGCCGTCCGAGTTGTAAACCGATAGGGGGAGAATAGATATTTTCATGGGTTACTATCCACGACACTCTAATTAGCGGGCAGACAGGGCTTTCTGCCTGTGCACATAGTGTGTGTGTGTGTGTGTGTGTGTGTGTGTGTGTGTGTGTGTGCGTGTGCGTGTGCGTGTGCGTGTGCGCTGTGCGTGTGCGTGTGCGTGTGTGCATGTGCATGCGTGTGTGTCTGTGTGTGTGTGTGGGGGGGGGGCTCTACGTAACAGGTGTGTTGATTACATAGACAGATTAACGTCACCAGTCGCAATCAAAGTGAATCGATAACAAAGGGGGAAGCGAGGGGGGGTGAAAACGAGCGCTCCTTTTTCAATTTCACTGGTTTTCCAATTTCCCTCTAACATATATATTAACACCAATACTTTTGTAGTTTTATGCAGGACTTTCACTTGTAATAGAGTATTTCTACATGTGGTATTGCTGCATTTACTTAAAGGACCACTTGCAACCGATCTTCATATAACTGGTCCTCACTAATGGTCATTATACGATGGTACAATTTGTGACTACTCAGTCTGTTTCTCAGAGGAGGGCTGTGGACAGTTCAGAAACCCGCCTACCAGTGACATCATCGAGAAGGGACACCATTGTCGCCCTCCTCATGACGTCATCGATGACATCAACAGGGGCCAGATTTATTGTCATCTTAGGAGTAAATAGGAGCGCTGCTCGGCTATATTGTCTCTGAGACTGCGGGAAATCGCACAAAACTGGATTCACTGGCGATGCGGGAATGAGGGAACAGAGTCATCAACCTGGTAAAAACTCAGCTGCAACGGGAAGAGTTTTGATTGTTGAGTCGGGCAGATAGCTGTCCAAAGGAGTCCGTAGAGTGGCCAACAGCCAAAGCCTTCCCCCCATACCCCCTGTCCTGTTTGGAACAGAAATAACCCAACCTCTCATCCTTCTGCTCCCTGCCTCCCCATCTTTGTTGGCGGTAGCAGCTACCAACCACCGCTGCCAGAGTTGTCAGACATGGCAGGACCCGTGTCAAGCCTAGCACGCGTGTACACCGAGGTCAACAAACTGCACCGGCCCAGGGAGTATTGGGACTACGAGTCCCTGGTGGTCCGATGGGGAAATCAGGACGAATTTCAGTTGGTCAGGAAGGTAGGGCATGGAAAATACAGCGAGGTCTTTGAGGCGATCAACGTCACAAACAGCGAGATGGTGGTGGTGAAGATACTCAAGCCGGTGAAGATTAAGATGAAAATCAAGCGTGAGATCAAGATTTTGGAGAACCTGCGCGGAGGACCCAATATCATCTCCCTGATCGATATCGTTAAAGACCCTGTATCTCAAACGGCCGCCCTGGTCTTCGAGCACGTTAACAACACAGACTACAGGCAACTGTACCCGAACCTGACCGACCACGACATCCGATTCTACATGTACGAGATTCTCAAGGCCCTGGATTGCTGCCACAGCATGGGAATCATCCATCGGGATGTGAAGCCGCAGAACGTCGTGATTGATCACCAACACCGCAAGCTGCGCCTCATCGACTGGGGTCTGGCCGAGTTCTACCACCCAGGGAGGGAATACAGCGTGAGAGTGGCTTCAAAAAACTTCAAAGGCCCAGAGCTCCTGGTGGACTATAAGATGTACGACTACAGTCTGGACATGTGGAGCCTGGGCTGCATGCTGGCCAGCATGATCTTCAGGAAGGAGCATTTCTTCCAAGGTCACGACAACTATGACCAGCTGGTGAAAATAGCCAAGGTACTCGGCACCGAAGACCTGTACGACTACATCGACAAGTACAACATCGAGCTAGATGCTCGCTTCAACAACATCCTAGGAAGACATTCTCGTAAGAAGTGGGAGCGCTTTGTGAACAGTGAGAACCAGCACCTGGTGAGCCCCGAGGCGCTGGACTTCCTGGACAAGCTGCTGCGTTACGACCACCAGGTCCGACTGACTGCCCGCGAGGCCATGGACCACCCTTACTTCTTCCCCATCGTGAAAGATCAGTCTTGAAAGTCATATTCGGTGAACTTGCCCAGTGGGAATACATCAGCTGTTAGCAGTGGTGGAAAGTAACTAAGTACATTTACTCAAGTACTGTACTTAAGTACAATTTTGAGGTATTTGTACTTTACTTGAGTATTTCCAATTTCCAATACTTTTACTTCTACTCCACTACATCTCAGAGGCAAATAATGTACTTTTACTCCACTACAATTATTTGAAAACTTTAGTTGCTAGTTACTTTTCAGATATAAACTATGATATAATGAAACATACATTAACCATTTTAGCCCTATTTTATACATAGGCTATTTGAAAATAGCAGATCTACAAGCTCACAACGCGTCGCATCGCGACGCGTTGTGAGCTTGTAGATCGGCTATTTTCAAATATTTAGTACTTTTACTTTTGGTACTTTAAGTACATTTTGATGCCAATACTTTTGTACTTTTACTCAAGTAAATTTTAAATTTTGGATTTTTACTTGTAACAGAGTATTTTTATATCGCAGTATTGGTACTTTTACTTAAGTACAGAATTTGAGTACTTTTTCCACCACTGGCTGTTAGCACGGCCAGCATGATTACAAGCAACACCCCGGGGACACCTGTACCCGCTGCCGCACCGCACTGATGGCAAAGCAACTTCATTTCCACAGGTTCAGGAAATGAACCAAGTGTACATGGGTGTGGATAGGCTTTCTGTATGTGGCCTGTAGCCAGTGGTGGAAAAAGTACTCAAATTCTTTACTTAGGTAAAAGTACCAATACTGCAATATAAAAATACTCTGTTACAAGTAAAAGTCCAGAATTAAAAATTTACTTGAGTAAAAGTACAAAAGTATTGGCATCAAAATGTACTTAAAGTACCAAAAGTAAAAGTACTAAATATTTGAAAATAGCAGATCTACAAGCTCACAACGCGTCGCATCGCGACGCGTTGTGAGCTTGTAGATCGGCTATTTTCAAATAGCCTATGTATAAAATAGGGTTAAAGTGGTTAATGTATGTTTCATTATATCATGATTTATATCTGAAAAGTAACTAGTAACTAAAGTTTTCAAATAAATGTAGTGGAGTAAAAGTACAATATTTGCCTCTGAGATGTAGTGGAGTAGAAGTAAAAGTATTGGAAATTGGAAATACTCAAGTAAAGCACAAATACCTCAAAATCGTACTTAAGTACAGTACTTAAGTAAATGTACTTCGTTACTTTCCACCACTGCCTGTAGCCATGTAGGAGGACCAACATGACAAACATGCTAAAACACCATTTGGGCTTTTTCAGATATCGTCTCCGCAGTTCACAACACAACATTTGGGCATTTTCTTAGGTTTTGCGATTTAACCACTGTCAACCTGGCATCCGTGTTTTGGGCATGTCATCATTGGAGAACATTTTTAAAACATTTTCACACATTTTCAAAAAAACTTTTTACATTTTGTTACGTTTTCAAAAACCTTCGAAAACCTTCCAAGCTCACAATGCTTAGAATCTGTGTTCATCCTCACCAACGTGACCAAGCCGAACAGAGCTCCACTTCTACTGCATCAACAAGCCTCCCAAGTCCCACCCATGAGTGTGTCCATCTATGTGTGACCAAGTTACTTGGGAGGTTTATTATTTCTTTCTTCTTTTGTTTACCGGGACAGTGCACATTAATGGAATGTAAATATACCGGATTTAGCTAGAAGCTAATTTCCATCCGTATATAGTCCCACTTACAAATACACCACAGTGACAACATGACAAAGAGAAAAACAACATACAGCTGCCTACAAATTAATAATACAAATATCATACCTAATTTAAGTCTAACCAACAACCTAAATGCTTACTGTATAGTCTAATATCTAGCTAATAGAAAATCCAAACCTATTTTGACACATCTAATAATTAAAAAGTATCAATGGTCACATGTTTGAGATATTTTCAACCATTGTTTTTTACAATTACAAAACATATATTAACTAATTAATCCCTACATTTAGGCTAGTCGAGAAGCTGATCTACGAGCACACAATGCGTCGCATCGTGACACATTGTACGCTTGTAAACAGTATCTGCTATTTTTTAAAGATTTGACAAATTTGGAAAGCTTTGAAAAAAGGGGAAATGGGACATTCTTCATAATAGTTTTACTTTTGGCACTTTATGTATATACTAACACCAATACTTTTGTAGTTTTATGCAGGACTTTCACTTGTAACAGAGCATTTCTACATGTGGTATTGCTAGACCACTTCACCCATTTTCAACCTATCTTCATATAAGTGGTCCTCACTAATGCTCATTATACGATGGTACAATTTGTGACTACTCAGTCTGTTTCTCAGAGGAGGGCTGTGGACACTTCAGAAACCTGCCTACCAGTGACATCATCGAGAAGGGACACCATTGTTGGTCGCCCTCCTCATGATGTCATTGTTGACATCAACAGGGACCAGATTGATTGTCATCTGAGTAAATAGGAGCGCTGCTCGGCCATATTGTCTCCGAGAACGCGGGAAATCGCACACACAAGTGGATCCACTGGCGATGCGGGGACGACCGTACAGAGTCACCAACCTGGTAAAAACTCAGCTGCAACGGGAAGAGTTTTGATTGTTGAGTCGGGCAGATAGCTGTCCAAAGAAGTCCCTATAGAGGCCCCCACACAACAGCCAAAGCCTCCCCCCCATACCCCCTGTCCTGTTTGGAACAAAAATAACCCAACCCATCCTTTTACTCCCTGCCTCCCTATCTTTGTTGCCAGTAGCAGCTACCCACCAACGCTGCAAAAGTTGTCAGACATGGCAGGACTCATGCCAAGCCAAGCACGCGTGTACACCGAGGTCAACACACTGCACCAGCCCAGGGAGTACTGGGACTACGAGTCCCTGGTGGTCCAATGGGGAAATCAGGATGACTTTCAGTTGGTTAGGAAGGTAGGGCGGGGCAAATACAGCGAGGTCTTTGAGGCGATCAACGTTACAAACAGCGAGATGGTGGTGGTGAAGATACTCAAGCCGGTGAAGAATAAGATCAAAATCAAGCGTGAGATCAAGATTTTGGAGAACCTGCGCGGAGGACCCAACATCATCTCCCTGATCGATATCGTTAAAGACCCTGTGTCTCAAACGCCCGCCCTGGTCTTCGAGCACGTTAACAACACAGACAACAGGCAACTCTACCCGAACCTGACCGACCACGACATCCGATTCTACATGTACGAGATTCTCAAGGCCCTGGATTGCTGCCACAGCATGGGAATCATCCATCGGGACGTGAAGCCGCAGAATGTCATGATCGATCACCAACACCGCAAGCTGCGTCTCATCGACTGGGGTCTGGCCGAGTTCTACCACCCAGGGAAGGAATACAACGTGAGAGTGGCTTCACGCTACTTCAAAGGCCCAGAGCTCCTCGTGGACTATCAGATGTACGACTACAGTCTGGACATGTGGAGCCTGGGCTGCATGCTGGCCAGCATGATCTTCAGGAAGGAGCATTTCTTCCAAGGTCACGACAACTATGACCAGTTGGTGAAAATAGCCAAGGTACTCGGTACCGAAGACCTGTACGACTACATCGACAAGTACAACATCGAGCTAGAAGCTCGCTTCAACAACATCCTAGGAAGACATTCTCGTAAGAAGTGGGAGCGCTTTGTGAACAGTGAGAACCAGCACCTGGTGAGCCCCGAGGCTCTGGACTTCCTGGACAAGCTGCTGCGTTACGACCACCAGGTCCGACTGACTGCCCGCGAGGCCATGGACCACCCTTACTTTTTCCCCATCGTGAAGGATCAGTCTTGCAAGTCATATTCGGCGAACTCGCCCAGTGGAAATACATCAGCTGTTAGCACGGCCAGCATGACTACAGGCATCTCTGCTTTGCCAGTTTTGCCAGAGACAGATGTAGCAGAATCTAGTTGTATAAAAAATATATTTATACAACTAGATTCTGCCAATACCGGAAAAGATACCGTAAAAGATGCGCTGTGATTGGCCAGTAGTCAGGAAGCTTGTCTTCTCCAAAATGGCGGCCGCAATACAGGTCGCTCCAATGAACTGCAGCGGCCAATGAGGTTTCTATATCTATGATGCCAACTGCCTGGGTCAAGGAGCGTATCCTGAAGGATGTATTTTTTTTCTCTTTTTTTTTCTTTTTAACGAACATGCTAATTTTAGGGAATTTCTATACTATGTGGTAGAATGCAAGATTCATACTATACTGTGCATGTATTTGAATAAATACATAGACATATGATTATTGGTCAGACTACAGACTAGTACTAGTTAGTAGATTGCTTAACCACTGTCTGCTTGAACTGCTACATTAAGAGTAATGAAACATGATGACACATGATATCTGGAAAGGTCACACTGACCAGTTACAAGACATTGGTTTGTCCTGGTCACTAAAGGTCTGCGATTCAAATAAAGACGAGAAGACTGGACATATTAGGACAGCAACATGAATGCTGATGATAGATGCAGGATACTCATAAAGATTAAAACACCTTGTGATTGGTATAGGTAAGAATCGATCTGATTCTTTCTGCTTGATAGGGAAAGAAAGAGAGTATAATTATACTGTAAGCAGCCTCAATACAGTGGCGGCCTCTGTATTGAGGGGCCGCCCGCCACTGCCGCCTGCTCTCGCACTTGCTTAGATTAGACCTAGAACTAATGTGTAAATTCTACTTTGTGCTGAACAAATAGTGAACATAGACTGGTCTGTCATCTGTGCTCAAAGTGCTAATTTCCTCAAGGGAACCCACCACATTAACATGACATGAAATTAATATTTTGTGTAATTCATAAAAAGAATAAGTCTTAAAAGCTGGAGTGATGAAAGAAATGTGCGTGCGCGTGCATGCGTACCTGCCAAGAATTCTCCTTTTTCCTCCATTTCCATCATTTAAACCAGCCTATACGACACCATACGTAAGAGTAGGCCTCCACAGTGTTTGTTGCTCTTCTGTGCTCCAGGAGTATGTCAATCCTTAATATTCAACACAGCACACAAAAAAATATGTTCTGTTTTTGGATTTATTTTTAGTTTGTTTTGTACTGAACCGAAATATGCTCTGAACTGCTATATAGGGTTTATTGTTGTGAAATGGTTCGGAAGGTACTACTGCTCAATCACAAATTAGCTATCATGGACACTGAAGGAAATATTTAACTTGTAAGGTTGAATAGGGTTGGATACTTGGATTGTTACCAAACCTTTTAGTGCCATACATTGAGCTTTACATCCTGCTTTGCTTGATTGGTGAGGCTCTAAGTTAGCCTAGTGACAGGACAAGTTAGCTCCGGAAAGACACAGACAGACAGGCAAGACAGACATATAAATAGTTACATGTCTGTCTTGCCTGTCTGTGTCTGTCCGGAGCTTATCTTGGAGCTTATCTTTGCCAAATTTCTTGTACACGCTCGCTGTCACTATAGGCTAACTTTTTTTGTCACAGGTTCTACACTTCTTTAAATCACTTTTTATAATGGCTCGGATGACATCATCAGCTAGATTCTTTCAGCCGTCTGTCAAGGAATTTATTTTATAAGGAAGAGACGCCGACGTCATTTTCTTTATCTAGCCGTCTGTAAGGAAGTGAATGTTGGTCGAATCGGGCAGAGACCTTGCCCATATATGGAGTGATGTCATAGACGATTGGTGTCATACTGTAGACTGTCTGAGATCCATATGAAGCCCTGCTGTTATTGGACCAAAACAAATAAATCTCCAGTCCCATGAGGTCCACCCACCACTGCAGTGGCCCGGGTCCCCGCAGTGACGTCATTGTGACATCAGCGCAACAGCCATATTATATCAGGTGTGCCCTCTTCACCGTTGTTCAGTCGTTGGCAGGTTTTTAAGTAGTTTGAGAATTGTAGTGAGAGTCAGTATTTGGGTGATGTTTTAATGGTACTTCTTCATTAAAACAAAGGGACTGGGAAAGAAAAGAAGAGTGAAAATCATTAAAGCAGGCCACAAGGGAGCATGGCAGGAGGGCGCACTTTGCCGAACGCACCGACACCCCGCATAAATCAAGCGGACAAGGCGGAGCACCACACATCCAGCGATGGGAAGCACAAAGCGTCCGGGTGGCTGTCTTTACTTTCGTTTGCCATCCTTCTCCTGGCCTGGTTGGTAGGATTCAGCTCAAGACTTTTTGCAGTGATCCGGTTCGAGAGCATCATCCACGAGTTTGACCCGTGGTTCAACTACAGAGCAACGCAATATCTCACCACCAATGGCTTCTACGAGTTCCTTAACTGGTTCGACGAGAGAGCTTGGTACCCGCTGGGCAGGATTGTCGGGGGAACGGTATTTCCAGGGTTGATGGTCACTGCGGGACTGATCCACTACGTCCTCAACCTGCTGCACATCACCGTTCACATCCGTGACGTTTGTGTGTTCTTGGCGCCGGTGTTCAGTGGCTTAACCTCCATTTCCACGTTCCTGCTGACCAGGGAGCTGTGGAGCCACAGCGCCGGCTTGCTGGCCGCCTGCTTCATCGCCATCGTGCCCGGTTACACCCAGCGTTCGGTGGCGGGCTCCTACGACAACGAGGGCATTGCCATTTTTGCCCTCCAGTTCACCTACTACCTATGGGTGAAATCAGTGAAGACCGGCTCTGTGCTCTGGACCATTTTCTGCAGTATCTCTTACTTCTACATGGTATCTGCATGGGGAGGTTATGTGTTCATTATCAATCTGATCCCTCTGCATGTGCTCGTACTACTGCTGATGCAGCGCTATAGCAGTCGAGTGTACGTGGCCTACAGTACGTTCTACATCATGGGCCTTGTGCTTTCCCTGCAGATTCCTTTTGTGGGCTTCCAGCCAGTCAGGACCAGCGAGCACATGGCCGCTGCAGGTGTGTTTGGCCTGCTGCAGGCCTACGCCTTCATCCACTACTTGAGGGATCGTCTGACCAGACGGGAGTTCCTGACTCTGTTCTTCCTCTGTATCCCGACCGCGGCCGTCGTCGGCACCCTCGCTCTCATCTACCTGACGTACGCCGGTTACATCGCTCCGTGGAGCGGGCGTTTCTACTCGCTCTGGGACACCGGCTATGCTATGGTCCACATCCCCTTGATAGCGTCGGTGGCAGAGCATCAAACGCCAACCTGGTGGCCCTTCTTCTTCAACCTGCATGTCTTGGTGTGCACTTTCCCGGCAGGCCTCTGGTTCTGCATCAAGAACATCAATGACGAGCGAGTCTTCGTTGCGTTGTACGCCATCAGTGCGGTGTACTTCGCCGGTGTAATGTCGCGGCTGATCTTGACGTTGACTCCGGTGGTGTGCGTTCTGTCCGCGGTGGCGTTCTCCAGCGTGTTCGATTGTTACCTGGCGGACGACACCAACAGAGACGACAAACCCCCCGCAGAGGACAAGAGGAACTCTGGGAAGCTCTCTGATAAGTCTGGAAAGGTGCGTAAACAACACGTGTCTGAGAAGGAGAGGCCAGAGAGAGGGCAGAACGAGGGGTCTGGAAAGGTGCGTAAACAACATGTGCTCGAGAAGGAGAGGCCAGAGAGAGGGCAGATCGAGGGGTCTGGAAAGGTGCGTAAACAACATGTGCCTGAGCAGAAGCCAGAGATAGAGCAGATAGAGAAGGGTCTTGGGTCCAAAACCAAGACCGCAGTGTGCGTTACGATGTTGATGCTACTCGTGCTGTTTGCCATGCACTGTACCAATGTCACCAAGTCTGCTTACTCCCACCCCAGTGTGGTACTGACTACAGGGAACCGTGATGGATCGACCAACATCATCGATGACTACAGGGAGGCGTACTATTGGTTGAGAAAGAACACCGATGATCACGCACGGATCATGTCGTGGTGGGACTACGGCTACCAGATCGCCGGCATGGCTAACAGAACCACGATAGTCGACAACAACACATGGAACAATAGTCATATAGCACTGGTGGGAAAAGCCATGGCGTCCAATGAGAGCGCAGCTTATGAGATCTTGAGGTCCCTGGATGTAGACTATGTTCTAGTCATCTTTGGGGGAGTGATGGCCCAGGGTGATGACATCAGCAAGTTCCTGTGGATGGTGCGGATAGCGGAGGGGGAACACCCCAAAGACATCAGGGAGAGTGACTACCTCACCGCCCAGGGAGAGTACAGGGTGGATGAGGCCGGTACAACCACGATGTTCAACTCCCTCGTGTACAAGATGTGCTACTATCGCTTCGGGGAGCTGCAGGTGAACCCCCAGAAACAGCCCGGCTATGACCGAGCACGCGGCTACGTGATCGGCAGCAAAGACATAACGTTCAAACATCTGGAGGAGGCGTTTACCTCAGAACACTGGCTGGTCCGAATCTACAAGGTCAAGGACCCGGAGAACAGGGAACCTCTGGACCACAAACTGAGCAGTTTCAATCCCAAGCATGCGTACACATCCAAAAAGACTTCCCACAGGAAGCAAGGACACATCAAGAACAAGTTGGTCCTGAAAAAAGCCAACTGATTAAACAGCAAGAAATAACGGAGATGAGCCACTAGGAAAACAAAACATTCAAATTGCAAGCGTGCCAGTGATACCCCAAGCCCAGTTGTGTTGGGGCATGCTCGTTTTGGTTCATGCATGTGGAAGGTTTTGAAACAAATGCATGACTTTTAAAAAACTTTAAAAAAAAATGCCAAATCTTCTTGAGTCAATGCTTGCAAAATATCTTCTTTTCTTTTTTCACACAATGTATCATTTAATTTTGTCTTGCTGACTGAACTGAACAAAAATGTAAAGATCGAATCATGTGGATTTCAGGGAATCATGTGGTGGACTTGGACTTCATACTGTATGTGGGCAGCCTGTGATGCCAGCCTGTGATGCCAGCCTGTGATGCCAGTCACAGGCTTGAGCAAGATTTCAGGTCAGCCTAATTGACTTCAATTATAAAATTGAAGTTAATAATTCAAAGAATATATATAAATGATGTGGGAAAATATCCTATTCTAGACCACTGTTTCGTCTAGTCACGGGAACCACCGGGCGTCCAAATTTTTAATCAGACAGAGTTAAACACTGAGGACTTTACAGTGTAGATTGGGGTCCCTGATATTCAAAAAAAGATGCATCTCAAACTGGGGTTCCTTGAAATTAAAAAAAGTAGACAGAGACGGCTCACCTTTGAGGAGCTCATGTCATAAAAAAAAGAGGAAACTTCAATGGTGAAACAAGCAATTGAGGGGGGAAAATATGTACTAAAGGACAGTATTGCAATACTGGCGTCAACATCCCATTGCAGTTGCCTTCATTGGCACATTTCATTTACAGTATGAAGCCATCAATGGTCCACTTGGGCTATTCAAACCCTAACCCTTTTTAATTTCCGTTCCCTGAACCCGCCACTTGTCCCTCGTTTGTCCACAGAATATGGGGGGAAGGCTTTGAGTTTTCATGGTCGTGGAATCAGCTCCAATGGGACCGACTTCACCTGTTTAAATAAAAGTTTAAAAAAAGAAAGAACTGGACTACAACCGTATTATCCACTTTCATCCTGGAGTCCCTATAGTTTTGGGCAAGTCTATTTCTATTTATTAATGTATTTATCTTTTACGCTGTGGCTCTGCAAGAAGCTAGCCATGTCTGTTTGGTCTGGGGCTAATCTCAATCTCACTAACTGCTGCTTTATTTTTTTTCACGTTTTATACTTTTGGAAAGATTTAATATTATAATGGAAGTCAATGGGGCTGTAAACCATGTCCAAATTTGGACTACTGTATCTTCATAGATACATCATAGATGAGTGATGTCACAAAAGATGAGTGATGTCACTGAAGATGACTGATGTCACAGATGAGTGATGTCACAGGCTGGTCACATAGTCCCAGATCCACAATGGAGCCGTTCCCATGTGGATCCTGAGAGCCACATAATGTAGTTTAATAAATAGAAAATGTTTTATTATGATCTATAACTTACGCAAATCTCTGTGCGTGTGAGCGTGTGTCTGTGTATCTGTCCTATGACCAATCAAATTCAAGCTAACTGTGTGTATCGCGGATATCGATACACACAGAAATAAAACATTGATAGAACCGCAAATCCCCATAGAGTATGGTCAGACCAGCGTTTGGGCTCGCCATATATGGGCAGAAAAGGGACACATAAGACACTTAAGACAGATAAAAGGGTCACATCCAGACAGACAGACTGATACCGAGATCTCCATTTATGGGCATAAAGGGGACACTGACAGACAGACGGGTACAACGGGTCTTGCTAAAAAGTTGCTCATATAAAAAAGGCATTCGCTGTGAATGGCTAAGACGTGCAGAAGGGAGTGTCTTCCGGTCTTCTCCCTAATGAGGAGGCGGGGAATTCGTGACACGACAATGACGCTCCAGTGACGTCACGATTACATCACTCACTGCGGGGGGTCTAGCCCATATATAGCATTAGCAGCTGCAGGGAGGAAAGACAAAACACAGCCCAATCGTTTGACTTCGAGAAGATCCAAAGGAGATTCATCAAGATTACCACATGATTAAATCCAACCTGCAAACAATATTGAATAGCCACTGTTTCATACGAAAGAAAGAGAAAGACTTATCCAACATGTCGTTACAAACCGAACAGAGCAGTAAACCTGAAAGTGAAGGGACCTCCTCCTCCCCCATCACGAGGTCCACCCCCCGCTGCAGTAACCCCGGTCCGGGGCCTCTGTGGTGCTCCTGACACCCCCCACGCACCGCTAAAGATCCCGGGTGGCCGACACGATGATCAGCTGCAGCTGTTCTACTCCGACGCCAAGCTACTGGTTCTGGAAAGTCCCCCGCCCGCCAACTGCAGAATGCGTTGCCTGCTCTTTGCGCCGTGCCGCTCGACGGGGGCCAAGCACTGCGTCTGGAGGGCGGCGCTGAAGGGCGGCCACCTCTACGTCGAGATCCCTCCCGGGCCTTTGCCCGAGGGCAGCAAAGACAGCTTCGCCCTCCTGCTGGAGTTTGCGGAAGAGCAGCTGCGGAAAGATCGAGTGTTCATCTGTTTCCACAAGAAGCGCCACGACAGGGCCGCCCTGCTGCGAACCTTCGGTTTCCTGGGCTTCGAGGTCGTGTCGCCGGGGCATCCCCTCGTTCCCGCCCACCCCGACGCCTTCTTCATGGCTTACAGCATCGAGCCAGACTCCTCCCCCTCCTCTGATCAGTGCAGGATTAACGGGAGGGCTTTAGGTGCTGAAGCACAGGGCACCAGCCTTGGGGGGGCACCAAACGGCGGGGAGAAAGTGAAAGAAGACAGAACTAGCACCGAAATTTAGAAGCAGCGGCTGCTGAAGGACCGCTAGAACAGTGAACCGTGGCGGTGAAGTGTCAATTCCCCCCCTCCCCCCCCCCCCCCCGTTGACAAAACGGTCCCGGGGGGCACCGAAACAGTTCGTAGCACCGGCCCTGCCTCTGATGATTAAACCACTGAGCAATTACACAAGCATTGTTGTACTCATACTCATTTCAAGGGCCCACAGTTTGATTAGCCCACGGACCCCCAGTTTATTGTCTCTAATACCCCAATAGACACTGTGGTCTCAAGAGTGTACAATATTTGACCCACATTTCAACCGCTAGTGGTCCCTGGACCTGACGTCCTATGCTTAATGTTTGTATGCCATGTTCTGGGTTACAGTGTCTGACGTTAAAGGCAATCTGGGCGAATCTGTCCTCAGATGAAGAAGGTAGAGGAGTGGAATTTATTTTTCTTTTTTTTTTGTTACGGCATAGCGCCTAAAGGGCAAGCTGTCTGGAAGAGCGTTTTGTCTGTACAGTATGAAAAGCACATACATACTGTGTCCCAAATCTTTGTGTGACAGCGACTGACTGGTTTTGCTGTTTTTTGTCCATGCTGCCAGTAGGCCAAGGAAGAAAAATCCCTGAATATTTTTTGATTGTATGATTGTGATTTTTATACTTTTTTTTTGGAAGGGGCTGAATATTTCATTCATCTTAATTGTGAATTAATAATCTCAGATCCACAGTCCCACCGATCAGTCTGTCCCAAATATGGAGCCATGCGGAGCTCAATATGATGTCATATTGATGAAGCAAGATTATATGTATTTTTGCCCAAATATAGAGTTTTCTCAAATGCATATCTCACAAACAAGAAATGTGGGCAGACATTTGGGTGGGACATGCATCAAATGGGACAAACGTCAAATTTCTTGTGCATGCTAGCAGCAAGAAAGAAACTTAGTGTGGACAAATACCTGTGCATGTATTTCCCCACCACAGCCTAATATTATTATTTAGTTTTGGCTATGTGCAATAACTGCAAGCCAATGTTCGGATCGGCATTGTCAGTATTGGTCTTACTTTCTTGAATTCATATTTATTTAAGCCAGTGTTTTGAGACATGTTGTCTTCTATTGCTACACAATAAATAAATGAATAATAATAATAAGGATAATTAAAAAAAAAAAAAATTAAATGAAATTAAATGAAAACATTAAATGGACGATCAGGCTTCAGATGATCGGTGATTGGTCCCCAAGAACCTGATCGGAGCACCTCTACTACATTTATTAACTACAGGTTTGGACGTTACGTTTGGGGCGTTAAATAGTTAAATAAAATCACTCTAAACTCTAGAGTTTAGAGTGAAACCAAAAAAAACTTTAAAAATAAATGAAAATGTGGAAAAAAATCACAAACATCTACAGTTCCGGCCCTCACACCTACATCGCACCGCCATATCTCATATATGGAGATGTCTGTATGTCAGTCCTTAGTCCCTTTTATGCCCTTATATGGAGATCTCTGTATCTGTCAGTCCTTGTCCCTTTGGCTTCATCCAGGCTCTTGTCATCTCCCGCCTGGACTACTGCAACTCCCTCCTTGCTGGTGCTCCGGCATCTGCCATCAGACCTCTGGAGCTTGTTCAGAAAGCTGCGACTCGTCTGGTGTTCAACCGCCCCAAGTTCTCCCACACAACCATCCTTCTCCGTTCTCTACACTGGCTCCCCGTAGCGGCTCGCATCCAGTTCAAAACCCTGGTGCTAGCCTATAGGGCAGTGAAAGGAACAGCTCCTTCTTACCTCCGGGCTATGGTCGATGCCTACACCCCTGCCCGACCACTTCGGTCTGCCACCTCGGGGCGACTGATTGCCTCGTCACTCAAGGGTCCTTCTGGCCGATCCACACGGTCACGACTCTTTTCTGTTCTGGCCCCACAGTGGTGGAATGAACTTCCCACTGATGTTAGGACAGCAGAGTCACTGCCCATATTTCGCCGCAGGCTGAAAACCCACCTCTTCAGGAAACACTACCCTTCCTCTCTGCCTGACCTACTTGTTGTTAACTAGTTGTACGAACGCTTGTTTTCTATTGTTGTATTGTTTATTGGATCTTGTTTAGTCGATACACTTATTTGTTTTAGCTCATGCTCATTTGATTTAGCTATTTTGTCTCATCTGTTTAAGGAAATAGGTAGCTGATATATTGCACTTTTACCTTAGCGCTAGGTATACTCTTGGTTGCTTGTTTTTGCAGAAAATGCACTAAAGACTTCTGGTGATTAGTAGTTTTCGTTCCCTACCCATGTTGAATACACTTATTGTAAGTCGCTTTGGATAAAAGCGTCTGCTAAATGACTGTAATGTAATGTAATGTAATGTAATGGAGATCTCTGTATCTGTCAGTCCTTGTCCCTTTTATGCCCATATATGGAGATCTCAGTCCTTGTCACTTTTATGCCCAAATATGGAGATCGCTGTATCTGTCAGTCCTTGTCCCTTTTATGCCCATATATGGAGATCCATGATGTCATCAGTATATGCCCATATATGGGCATGCCCCTTTTGTGCCCATATATGGAGCTGACTGATTTGTTTGTGCCTGATGCCATGACGACAGAATAGATCAAGATAAAACTAAAGATCACGCAAAACATCTTAGTACAATTTCCCCAACTTCTATATAGCGAGAGAAACAAATCATGTTTTCTAAAGGCATGCTTTCACAGGGGATGTAGCTCAGTGGTAGAGCGCATGCTTCGCATGTATGAGGTCCTGGGTTCAATCCCCAGCATCTCCAATCTTTATACAGTAGATGATTATAAATAGCGCGTTATCTATCTGCTAGCCTGTGGATAGACAATCCTTCTTACTTTGGAGGTCAGCAGTTGAAATATTGATCAAAATGAATGGGAAAAGATCTTCGTAATCTATTAGCAGTCTCTGTTCAACGATACTGAATGATTGAGTGCAGGGCCTTTAACTTGAAGTTTGTAGATCGGCTATTTCAATAATGCTTTCTCTTAGGCATAAATGTATTAAATATCAGGCACGCAAGCACACAAACACACACACACGTTGCCATTTTTAACCATAAACCTTATGCCGAAAATAGCCGATCTGCAAACTCACAATGCATCACAGACGAAATTGTGTGAGTTTGAGTACTAATAGCACAGGGGATGTAGCTCAGTGGTAGAGCGCATGCTTCGCATGTATGAAGTCCTGGGTTTAATCCCCAGCATCTACAGTGTTTATGAATGATTTAAAGACTGGACATATATTCGGTGCGCACAACTAAGTATAAATCAGACACAACTCTAACCCCAACCTCTAAATGCCTAATCTTAACCCTAACATCTAAATGCCTATCTTAACCCTAAATGGCTAATCTTAACCCTAACCTCTAAATGCCTAATTGTAACCCCTTTACCCTAATCCCAACCTGACTCTTTTACCAATTGTAATGTAGGCCTAACTCTAAAACCTTTTTTTAAACCATTCAAATATTTCTGTTGTGAATTCCAGGACATTGAGGACAACTATCCTAAAGCCCCATTCACACCACCCGGCGTGCAGCTAATTAACATAGATTTTTAATGTAATGTCTCTAATAGTTCCCTACATATTTCGCAAAAAGCGTGCGTCAGTCACGGCTACCTTTTCCTCTTCTTTGGCGCAGCAAGAAATCCATTTTGAAACGAGCCAACTAGCCTGGGCTTCTCTGATGTGAAATCATCAAACATTATAAAGACAGACATTCTTACAGTTATCCTTTTTTATTTACATGTTTTAATTTTCAGTTTAAACAACATTAAATAATCTATTAAGTATTAAAGAAAAAAATACATCAACACAATGTAGCTGTGACCTCTAACATCTAACACGTGGTGCCGCTCGGGTCTCACCATCCCATAATCCTCCTCCATTCTGTTGCTGTCATGGATACAGCTATAGTGTCCACTTCAAACACCTGAGAGAGAGACAGACAGACAGACAGACAGACAGAATGAGAGACAGAAAGTGAGTACTCAGGCACTTTTGCGTCCACCCCAGAACAATATCAGTCACCAGAAGCAGAGACGTGTGTTTTAAATGAGTCTAACATTCATTAGAAGGACAATATCAGTCACCAGAAGCAGGGTCGTGTGTTTTCAATGAGTCTAACATTCATTAGAAGGACAATATCGGTCACCAGAAGCAGGGACGTGTTTTAAATGACTCCAACATGGTTAAAATGTAGTTTGAAGTTGATTGGGTGTCTGATAAAAAAATATAAAATATTTACATATTGAATATTGAAAATCTGTCCCGTTTACACACAAAAGCTTGAGATGTTGTTAAAACTACACCAGTTTACTACACTTTTACATGGTTGCTGTCGTCATAGCACAGGGTCACACAAAGAGCAGCAAAAATAGGGACTCAAAGGGTTCGTCCCCCGTGCCGAAAGTACGGCTCCCAGTTCCGTTGTTTTCTTGCTTATACTGGTTTCTCACATGTACTGTAACACAGCGGCTCTCAAACTTTTTCATGTCAAGGACCCCCAAAATGATATGTAATTGGCCAAAGACACACATCTCAAAGTATGTTGTTCCAGGGACCGCCACAGAAGCAAAGATTTGAGTTACAAATGTTCACTTTAAAAAAATATATATTCAAAGGTTTGAATAACGATTTTTGAATATAGATTTTTCAAAAATAGCAGATCTACAAGTTCATAGTGCCGCGCTATGAGCTTGTAGATCTGCTGTTTTTGAATATCCAAAGTATAAAAGGTTAAAATTATTGTAACGCCATATTAACACATGTCGCTGGGGACCCCCTGGAACCCCCCCAAGGACCCCACTTTGAGAACCAATGCTGTAGCATATATACACACACACACACACATAAATATGTACCTGGTTTCTCTGTGCGTGAGGAGGCATTTGGTGGTGCAGTAGCGCCCTCCACAGGAGGTGCAGGTGTACTGCGAGGGGAAGCCGCACGCCGAGCAGAATTGGCGGGGCGGCAGAGAGGAGGGCGGGGCCTCAGCCGATTGGTAGTTGGGCTCCGGGCGCTCCGACAGGTTCTACCAATCAGACACAGTCAGGTCAGGTGACAGGATAGTAGGCAATAAAAACACGTATATATATATATGTATGTATAGGACCTGGGGTCCTTCAGGGGGTTCCAGAGGGTCCCCGGCAAAGCGAGGAAACCCTATTATACATCGGCTAATTCCAATAACATCTAGGGAAAAGAATTTGGAATATTTTTTAAACGTTTTTTTATATTTTCACAGCTAAGTATAAATCAGACATTACGACGCCATCAAGGCCCAACAACATAAACCTTAGTCGACTAAATCAACTGCAGATCTTATAGTTATTCTATCTATAGTGGCTCACAGTGGTGGAAAGTAACTAAGTACATTTACTCAAGTACTGTACTTAAGTACAATTTTGAGGTATTTGTACTTTACTTGAGTATTTCCAATTTCCAATACTTTTACTTCTACTCCACTACATCTCAGAGGCAAATAATGTACTTTTACTCCACTACAATTATTTGAAAACTTTAGTTGCTAGTTACTTTTCAGATATAAACTATGATATAATGAAACATACATTAACCATTTTAGCCCTATTTTATACATAGGCTATTTGAAAATAGCAGATCTACAAGCTCACAACGCGTCGCATCGCGACGCGTTGTGAGCTTGTAGATCGGCTATTTTCAAATATTTAGTACTTTTACTTTTGGTACTTTAAGTACATTTTGATGCCAATACTTTTGTACTTTTACTCAAGTAAATTTTAAATTTTGGATTTTTACTTGTAACAGAGTATTTTTATATTGCAGTATTGGTACTTTTACTTAAGTACAGAATTTGAGTACTTTTTCCACCACTGGTCTTCCGTGAGGAAGAAGAAGCCCAACAAATCCACGGTGAGGCCTTGAAGGAGGGCCAGTCAAAGCAAGCCGCGAGTGGAGCCTGCAGTACCACCACGGCCCAAGACACCATCACGCCAGAAGGTAATGTTTGGAGCCGGGGGGAGTCTGGTGCCACGCTCAGGTCCTGGACCTGGTGAGACAGAGGAGGAGCCAGGCCAGGAGGCCATCCACAGAGCCTAGTCCCTCCACGTGCCAGAGCCTCTCCTCTCCCCAGTCCCGGCAGAGTAGTTCCGGAGAAGCGGACTGAGTGGCCCTGTCTTTCCCTAAGAGGACTGACCGTGGGTAGCTACCTGGGACGTAAGGCGGGGCTTGATCAATCCCGGCTGGGTCACCTGGGCGAGGGTGTATGTTTTGCGAGACCCGAAACACCCGTCGACCCCAGGCTACAACACTGATGATACGTCCCAGTTGCATCCATGTGAATGTTTTTCTTTATAGTCCACTAAAACTAGACTAACAGTAAAACATTTCAGATGACTAAAATATGACTAAAACTAAATGGAATTGTATTCAAAAAACAGACTAAAATGACATCAAAAAGTAGTCAATAAAGTAGGTTTTAGGTCTGATCAAGTGGTAGCAAGCATTCGTTTGTACAATCAGTCAGTCAGACAGACAGACAGACAGACAGACAGGCCAATCAGAGTGATCAGTCTCACCTCCTCCTCCAGCAGAGTGCTGAAGTTCTTCCTGAAACGTTGTTTAAAATGATCTCCTCTGGTTTTCCTCTTCTTCTTACCTAGAGAGAGAGACAGACAAACGGTTAGGTCTAGATTAGAACCAGTGTTGCCATGTCTGCTTATTATAAGCGACTTTGGGCTTGTGTTTCTGTAAAGTCACTTGTAAATATTGGTTCAAGGTTGTACTTTATTGTTACATCTTGTGTACAGGTACATAAGAGTAAAACCTATTTTGGTTTGGCTTCCTTCAGACAATGCAGCAGCATCGATAACAACAACAGAATAATGACAGAAATCGTAAAAATATTTATAGAAAAGAAAGAGCGCAAAAGGAGAGCAAAAACAGAATCAAATACAAGCATCATCAAATGTACATGTGCATAAAAACTTGGTATATCGTATACACCAACACTTTTTTCCCTGTAGCTGCCACCTAACTTTTTGTAAACATCTTCACAGTATATTCTTTTTTTTTTACTTAATTTGTTTTTATCCCACGATTTTGTAACCCATTTTTTCATCCAGTGCCAATTGCCTATGTAATCCTGGGCGCTACACTCCCTCTGCCAGCCTAGGGAGAGCCTAGAGCCAAGCTCATGCCTCCTTCAATGCATGAGAGCTAGCGAGCCGCTTCTTATCACCCGACAGGGGAGAGGTTCCCTGGTTAGACGTAGCGCGTGGAAGGAACACGTTATTCCAACCAGTTCCTTTCCCCTCCATCAGGCGCCGCGGCTGACCAGGGGGAGGCAGTATAGAGACCAGGATTACTACATGTTTTTGTGAGGGTGCCTACCCTAGGGAACACGGGGAGAACATGCAAACTCCACACAGGGCACTGATGACGCGGAGGAGAGAACACGGCCCCAGCACCCACAGCGTGAATCAAACCCAGGACCTTCAAGCTGTGAGGCGACAGCGCTACCGACTGCGCCACCGTGCCCCCCTTAACAGTATATTCTATATACAGCAGATTAGGTAGGTGCAGTTCAGGCATAATAGTGCAAGAAAAGGACGGCTCTGCGAGCGGGGGTCTCACCAGGTTGTTCTGTGTCGCTGAACGCAGGCAGGCGGGCAGTAGGACCCGGGGGAGGCAGTGAGGACAGTGGATCGTCCTGGAAACCAACACAAACATTATTATTATTAATGTCAACCAATCAATGGCCTCAGTCGGGTGGAAACCTTTTATGTCCAAAGTAAACCCCTTCTTTTTTTAAACAGGTAACTCATCTAGATAGGTCACTAGTTTCGGCATAACACAATGTTATAAAATAGTGAAAATAGCCGATCTCCAAGCTCACAACACGTCGCATTGTGAGCTTGTAGATCTGCTATTTTCACTACTTTTGTGTGACGCTCTTGTATAATGACATACATAGGGCATTAATTTACGTAAAAATAATGTTAAAACGTTTAAATATGGAGATGGTTGGACAAGGTTTCTGCCCGATAGCAATCTTTTGTATATTCTATTGTATATCAGTTTCACTGAGTATTGTGATAATTCTGTCATCTGTGAATTAAAAGTTCTGATTTACCTATAAAAAGTTAAGAAATAAAAATGATATTTTTTATGCCATAATCATTGCACTACAATGCATATGCATTATGACAATAAACAAGTGTCTAATGGAAACCAGCGTTATTTAATCTAGTCGTTGACGATTAATAGTCACACATATAATTGCAATTAACTATTTGAATGTGTTTTTGGCATTGAACATTGGAACATAGAAGTAAAACGTATTTTCTGTTTGGCTTTTAGGCTTTGTAAATCAAAATTGCACATGCAGGGCAGATATGACAAATAACTTTAAAAATGACTGATAAATGACCAAATAATAAATAAAAAAATACTGTACTATGTCTTTAGGATTAAGGTTAGGATAAGACCATTCCGAGGTCACCGGATTTGACCCGGGGTGAGCGTGTTCTGGGGCGAGCGTTCTTGCATTCACACACACGCAGTCACACTCGCACACACGCGCACGCACGCACGCACACACACTCACACACACACACCTGGAAGTTGTCTTTCTCCAGAGCGTCCAGCTGTCTGTTCAGTCTCCTCTGTCTGGTGGCTTCATCTAGAACTCTACGCTGACCGGACTCCACACGAGCTGACAGACAGACAGGTAGAGAGACAGACAGACAGACAGACAGACAGCAAGAGAGAGACGGACAGAGAGACAGACAGACAGACAGACAGCAAGAGAGAGAGAGAGAGAGAGAGAGACAGACAGACAGACAGACAGTCAGAGAAACAGAGACAGACAGACAGAGAGACAGACAGACAGACAGACAGACAGAGAGACAGAGAGACAGACACACAGACAGAGAGACAGACAGAGATACAGACAGACAGAGAGAGAGACAGAGAGACAGACAGACAGACAGAGAGACAGAGAGACAGACAGACAGAGAGACAGACAGACAGACAGACAGACAGACAGACAGACAGACAGACAGACAGAAAGAGAGAGAGAGACAGACAGACAGACATTCGGAGAAACAGAGACAGACAGACAGGCAGACAGAGAGACAGACAGACAGACAGACAGACAGAGAAACAGCAAGAGAGAGAGAGAGAGAGAGAGAGAGAGAGAGAGAGAGACAGAGAGAAACATTATACTTTTACTCCAAAACATTCCGGACTTCTACTTGTAAGTAACAGAGTATATCTACATTGCAGTATTGATACTTTTACTTAAGTACCACCACCACTGCTCTTAACCCTTTAAGACCTGGAACGCATCTGTGTCACTTTTTGATTTGAGATAAAAAAAAAAAAAAAGCATTATTTTACACTTTGGCTGGTGCCGCACTACGAGCTTGTAGATCTGCTATTTTTGAAAAATCGAGAAAATGTGTGCAAATCTTTGAATATATATATTTTTAAAGCGAACATTTGTCACTCAAATCTTTGCTTCTGGGGGGTCCCTGGAACAACATATTTTGAGATGGGGGTCCGCTGCCAAATTCATATACATTTTGGGATCCTTGACATGAAAAAGTTTGAGAACCACTGATATAGTAACATAAGTTTTACCATTGAGACCTGAAGCCGAACTGTTTTTTGGAAAAAAAATGATGTTTGTACAGTGGTTCTCAAACTTTTTCATGTCAAGGACCCCCATCTCAAAATATGTTGTTCCAGGGACCCCCCAGAAGCAAAGATTTGAGTTACAAATGTTCACTTAAAAAATATACATATTCAAAGATTTGCACACATTTTCACGATTTTTCAAAAATAGCAGATCTACAAGCTCGAGTGCCGCGCTACGAGCTTGTAGATCTGCTATTTTTGAATCAGATATAACATGACTTTTCTGTTTGATGAATGAACTGTTGGATGGATGCAGATAGCATTAGCATTTATAGCATCTAAGTTGCTTGCGGATAGGTTGTGGTTATCATACTAAAACGCCTGAAAACAGCCTGATAATTATCTCCACAAGCAGAATAAACATTTATACTTTATTATGATGTGATATAAAAGGATATACAATAAGAATAAAATAATTATAAGGGTTTATAAACTGACCGGAGGGTTTCCTCTCAACCACCATGTTGATGTTGTTGTGGAAGTGACGTAGAGAGTTCTTCTTCTTCCCCTTTGATTTATCTTTCCGGCAGACTAGACGCCCATCTGCGTGTTGCTGCCTCTCACTGTTTGAGTTAGGTACTGCGCAATTGTACTGTGGCCTTACTTTCACCTTATGGTGTAGGCCTGTTTCCAGTGGTGGAAAAAGTACTCCCATTTATTTTATCCATTGTAAAAGTATGAATACAGCAATATAGAAATATTCTGTTACAAGTAAAAGTTCAAAATTTGATGCCAATTTTTTTTTTGCATCAAAATATACTTAAAGTACCAAAAGTTAAAAGTACTCATTATGCAGAATGTCCCATTTCACAACTTTTCAAATGTATAAATATCTTTTGAAAATAGCAGATCTACAAGCTCTCAATGTGTAGCACTGTGACGCATTGTGAGCTTGTAGATCTGCTATTTTCAAATGGCCAAAATGTATATAGGGCTGAAGTGGTTAATGTATGTTTTGTAAAAGTATTGAAGTACAGAGCTTTAGTAAATGTACTTGTTACTTTCCACCACTGATGATTTCCCAGACAACCCTGAAGGGACAGTTGTCAGGGAACAATACACAAATAACTATTTTTGCGTATATTTTTTATTTCCTTGAAGGATAATTTATGTTGAACATGCAGTTGGCCTAAAAAGCATAATTTAGGTTACTCTTTGTGTCGACCTTATTTGGCATTGAAGCACACCATTTGGTTTTAATTTTTGTATAATCCTTTTCCAACTAACTCAAACTACAAGTATAATGAAAATACACAACACTCTTATGACCTTATTTTGAATCTCACACCTGACAAATGCATTATGAAAAAGAAAAAAATACACTCAAATTATCTTTAAGCTTTAAGAAGATAAACCACATTCAGAAGTAATATTAAACTGACCTTAAAATTAAGAACAAAATAAAACCAATGAAAAAGTTAAGACTATAATAACCTTGGTCCCAGACTACTTGTGGACCAATAATTATAGTGCACTGTACAATAATGAGAGAGATGACGTGCATTTTTTATTTCTTTTTATTTAGTCAGCTGAAACCTTGGGAGAGAGGGGTGGAAATATGATTACTACATTGTGTTATAAGTCATGCTTACATGAGCATTGTGCATTGAAATGATGATCGTACTTGTTTTTCTAGTATTTTGATTTCAAGGTCCAACTTTTGGATCTTCCGCCTTTTTAGCTCCACATCCAGTTCCGTCTCCTGGAGTCTTCGCTTCTCATTTCTTATTTGGAGATCAGCCAACTCAATCTGTTTTTTTAGGTGTGTGGCGTAGAGACTTCTGATAGTTTGTTGTGAATTCTGTTAAAACACATTATCAATCAGCAGGAATTGTACATTGGGGGTGAATTCATGTCCTTGAGTTAATACTCACTGCATTGCCAGGCTGGCCCTCAGACTGGCTCTGTCCAGCTTCTGCATCTGTTGGTTCCTGTTAGGAAATTATATTTTCTATGACAACCACATCACTGACTTCTTAGCCATTATGCACTTAAAAAGTATAGGCTATTTACAGATACCTCCACCTGCACCGACGCAGTCTCCTCCTCATCATCTGCCTCCTCTTCAGAAATGCCCTCCACCTGCACATTCAATAGAACAGTGGAATGTAATAGCCTTTATTGACCTAGTGGTGACAGGTGTCATTAAATTATAATACTCACTGGATCATCTGGTGGCTCCACAACGATCATGGTCTTTCCTGACTCTGCAAGACAACGTCAGACCTTTAATAATGCAGTTAAGATATTCACATATGTATCAATCACATTAAAAGGAATTATCATTACCAGCAAATACTATAACGCAGGGGTCTTCAACATTTTCAGGCCAAGGACCCCCTAGCTGAGAGAGAGATGAAGCAGGGACCCCCTCTATGTATAAAATTGTGTGTCATCTTTTTTGTTTTACTTGGTCTGCTATTTTTCCCCTCTACACCAAACCTCTTTGCCAAAAATAGCAGATCTACAAGAGGCGTTGTGAGCTTGTAGATCTGCTATTTTTGGCTAAAGTTCTCCTCAGAAAAGGGATGCTAGGGTAAAAAAATATCATGTCACACAAAGATTTGGCGGACCCCCTGTAGTAACTTTGAGGACCCTCTATGGGTCCCGGACTCCCTGTTGAAGACCTCTGCTATAACATAAGGAAACTATAATATTTCACTCACATTCTGTAGCATCAAATCACATGGATACAGTATATTCAGCACATGGTTGCCAGTTGAAATCAAGCCCAACCACGCTGTCATTTAGATGAAGCAAAACAGAAATAACATCATTTTGGATGACTTACTTTGGGTCAGTGATGCACACATCTTCAATCCTAGGCAGGTAGTGAACTTATAACTTATTAAAAAGTCAAGAGTCCTTAAAAAGTCCTTGTTCTAAACTGAAAGAAAAGCTCTCATTAAGAGCACCTGTGCAAAAAACAATCACACCTGCACTGGATGTAACTTAATTGACCATTTAAACGATGGCCTTCTGAACAAATGTAGACCGACCTGCTGAAGGGGGCAGACTCTTCAGGCCAGGGGCACAGAGATCCCCTCCACCACTGGCCTGCCTTTATTTACTGTAAGGCCAGGGGTCAGCTCCTCTTCTGGGGTGTAGTCCTTTGTGGGGGAGCCACCACCCGTGCCACATGTGTGGGTGCTGGTATTCATTAGGCCATGGACCCCCATAACTCTGAGAGTGTATAACTGAAACCAAGTGGACCCTTGCGAGTCCACTTGTCATTTCCATTAAAAGGAAAAGAAAATATATTTTAAAATATCTTTAAAATATATTTTTGAGTTTCCTTTTCTGCTGAGCAGCAAGACCAGATAATCTTCGACTAATTTGATTAATTTACAGTAGCATTTACACAACTTCAAAGATGAAATGGAAGTCGGGGGGATCGAGGCGGACATCTGCTTTAAGCTGTGTGCATTTTCAGTGCTTCCGTTGCACAGACTGTTCAGCGGAAGCGTTCGAAAATTATGTGAGCAAATCTGTCTCAAGAGACTAATACACAGGGTACATATACACCAGGGGTGATGCAACTTTGATGATGGAGAGGGCCACTATATTTCCACACTATCTTTCCACACACAATCTCCGTATATTCACTTTTTTCGCCATTCTATGTCACACAAAAGTAGCAAAAATAGCCGATCTACAAGCTCAAGTGCGACGCGTTTTGAGCTTGTAGATCTACTTTAGCTATTTTTTTATTGGAATGCAGATTTTTTTTGTTGCTATTTTTGAATTGGAATCCTGAAAAGTACATTTTTTAAGTTAATTTCAAATGCATTTAGTTATGCTTATGTTACCTTTATGAACTTAAATACAAATACATTGGACATAAAAAAGACAATAGAATTTTTATACTAGTCATTAAGCTACTAATATAGACTGAAATAATTAAAGCGGGTCATGTTTGCATGTTTGGAATTGTAACAGCTGAAATCAATAATATATCAGTAAAATGAAGTCTCTTAAGTAGTAATATTAACCTGCGGGCCGCATTAGGTGAGGTTGGGGGCCACCAGTTGCCCATGTATGTGTTACACTATTCAAAATCCTTTAAAGACTGGAGATGCTGGGGATTGAACCCAGGACCTCATACATGCGAAGCATGCGCTCCTCCCCAGTTGTATACATTTCTAAGGACCCCCAATTTCGTATTTATTAGGCCACAGACCCTCATAACTGAGAGTGCACAAATTGAACCAAGGGTCCACTTGGTTCCGTTTGTACACTCTCGTACAGACCTGTAAAGGAACCATTTTGGTTCCTAACTATGAATCATTTAGCTGGGGATCCCCCTGGAACCCTCTCATGGACCCTTAATTGGGGGTCCCCGGACACCACTTTGAGAACACCTGCCCTATTGATGCATTGCATTAGAAAGCGTGATTTATTGTTTCTCCCTTTATATAGAGGTCGGACATATTTTTTGGGCGGTGAAACCGCCCCTATAAGTGAGGTTTGGAAAAATGTACAAATATCCTGCGCTGTGAAACCGCCCCTATAAGTGAGGTTTGGAAATTTGTACAATTATCCTGCACCGTGATTGGCCAATCACAATCTATTCAGGACTGTGATTGGCCAGTGTCACATGACACATGTGCATAGCCCTATATAAGAAACCATAACTTGAAAAAAAACATAATTTTGTTTTTTTCAAGTTATGGTTTCGTCCATCATAAAGAGTGTTTCAATAAATGTATTTATCTTTTGTACATGATTGGTTGACTCCATTCAGTATTGTGATTAGCTAGCAAGACACCGCCCACTTCACACAGGGTGTGATTTTTTTACTAGTTGCATGATCTTCAGTTTTATCTGTTATCTTTATCTTCACACGGCCGGACCCGTCGCACCTGGATTAGAACATCCTGCGTGTGAATCTGCGTGCTTGTGGCATGAAGATGATATCCAAAGCGCCCTCCCTCTCTTAAAGACGGGGTGCCGTGATTTTCAGTGATTTTTCCCCCCCTAAAACATAATCATCAGGTATTATGTTTATACTAGGAGGAAGATTTTTTCAAAAAAGTGTACAGAAAGTGTTAAAATTATGTTTTTATGTGGACACGCCTCCAGTTCATTAAGTATACCTGGTTCTCACCTTAGCACCTCCTCCACCACCTTAGCACCACCCACCTGTCCTTGTCCCTCCTCCTCCTCATGCTCACACCTGCCGTGTTATGATAATGAGGGGGAGGGTATGTTTTTACTATGTCACTAAAGCGCTGTTTCTCTATTGGCACGTTTGACCCTCAAGGTTTCAGCCTCCAGGAAGAAACTCAAAGTAGTCAGAGAAGACATAAAACACCATAAAAACACCACCAGGGGGCTTAATGAAGTTCTATCAACTTCATAGACACATGAAAAACAGAAAAAGTGCAAAACCATGGCACCACCTCTTTAAAAAACAGTGTGAGTGTACACGGCCCGTAAATGAAAGTCCTTTATAAGTGGCAGACGGCAACAGCCTAACAGAGTGGGTCTATATGGATTTGACGTATGCGCAGGTTGATCATTCATCCCATAGCTTGGGGGGCTGTAACCATGGCGACGGCTGTAAGAATAGCTTACCATACCCCGAATTATTTTACGTAAAAGCGTTAATAAACAGCTTACATTTTTGGGAGAGTGAAAAACGGGCGTCACTGCTCCGTGCACATGCTAATGGTCAATGCCCGTGTGCAAAATGCAGATCAATCGCTCCAGCCATTGAGGAGAAGAGGTTTTGGTGACAGATGTTTCCATAATTATCTTCAGATTGGAGATACTGGGAATTGAACCCAGGACCTCGTACATGCGAAGCACACGCTCTACCACTGAGCTACATCCCCTATTAATTTTAGGCAGCAACTGTATGCTTGAGTGTAGAAGATGGGTGATCAGAGCCACTGACACTGCTGTCCTTTCAGCTCAGGGATCACGTGCCGATGTACGCCGCTACGCAGGGATCCAGGAGTTTCAGAAGCGACCGGAACATCTACTCATAGAGCAGGCCAAACCTGAGAGTCTGGCCAATGACAAGAGGTATGATGATGGATGGGGGGGAGGAGCTGGGAGTAACAGCCCATGACATCATCATGTCTGTGTGGTGATGGGGGGAGGAGCTATGGTAGTAACAGCCCATGACATCATCTTGTCTGTGTGGTGATGGGGGGAGGAGCTATGGAAGTAACAGCCCATGACATCATCTTGTCTGTGTGGTGATGGGGGGAGGAGCTATGGGAGTAACAGCCCATGACATCATCATGTCTGTGTGGTGATGGGGGGAGGAGCTATGGGAGTAACAACAGCCTATGACATCATCATGTCTGTGTGGTGATGGGGGGAGGAGCTATGGGAGTAACAGCCCATGACATCATCATGTCTGTGTGGTGATCTGAACGCTCACCTCTCTCACTCCCACAGCCAGGAGAAGATGAAGGTCCTTCAAGACAAGTTGATTATAATCCATCCAGCAGTACCGCAAGGACAGGATCATTGGCAGAACATATAGTGTGTGTGTGCGTGTGTGTGCGTGCGTGTGTGTGTGTGTGCGCGTGTGTGCGTGCGTGTGTGCGTGCATGCGTGCATGCATGCATGCGTGCGTGCGTGCGTATGGGAGCGCATGTGCATGTGTGCATACCGAGTGTGTGTGTAGCCCATGATGTAGCCTGGGACCAGACGAATCTGCCAGTGCAAAAAAAGATTGCACTCTGCGATCTGGGTCCGGCACCGCTCCGTTGTGAATCCATTTCCTGCTCCAGAAGTCTGGGGTGACCAATCAGGGCCCAGTATTTAAATATGGGAGACTGTGATTAGTAGTTGGTTGTAGGTCTAACCAATTGCGTCCAGAGCCATTGTTTTGATCCCGCCCCCTTGGAAAAAAAACGTCCTCATAGAAGCACCAGACTCTATCCATGCAGTGATATAGTCTGGCTACGCGAGGCTATTTGTATTGCACTGTGTTACTGTAAATACTGCACATGTGTGTGTACTTTGGCCTTCCATAACTATAGATAACGCCGTAATTAGATGTGGAGATGGTTACTATCTGTACTAATAACCTCCATACAGTATAAGTGCACAGTTTTCCTCTGGAGTCTCTTACTACAGTTTATCCAGACAACCAGCGGTGGTCGTTTATTTAACTCATTAAGCTCCTTATTGACTCATCTGGGTTGTCAAGTTGCACTTTTCTAAGGTAAGAGGAATGCTGCCTATGTAGGCTCTGCTGTATTTAATATTTCATCACCATTGATGAGGGGGGGAAAAACTATCGGTGTTGTAAATGCTCCTCAATAGTACAGATACCCCCCCCCCCCTCCTCAAACTGTTTATTGTACATATTTCTTGTTTTTCATACCAGTAACCTGTAAGCTGATTGTATGTTCTGCATAGTACTGTATATCTGTCTGTTTTCTTAAATGTCATCATGATTTGAGTGCGTGGGGATCTCATTTTAAACAGGCCATTGTGCTTTTTTGAGCGATCCAGTTTAGAGGAACTATTATTGTAAATGTAATGTTTCTACATATGTTAATGTTTTTCTTTCCAGATGTATATCTTCTCTGGATTCGTTGGCATTTCAATGATCCTTCACATCTTTACAAATGTGTCAGGTTTCAGTCTCAGGAACTTCCCACAGGATTGTGAATCAATGTTTCCACAACTTAAACATGGACACGACTCACATTATGAGCCTCAGAGCAGTGAGCCACCATTTAAGATCACATTCACTCACTCCAACATGGATGACTTGATTACAGGTACAGATACAGTCTCTCTCTCTCTCTCTCTCTCTCTCTCTCTCTCTCTCTCTCTCTCTCTCTCTCTCTCTCTCTCTCTCTCTCTCTCTCTCTCTCTCTCTCTCTCTCTCTCTCTCTCTCTCTGTCTCATATATATGAATTAAAGCATCAGTTTAATTGTCCAACTCATTTCCCAGTGCATCTACAGAGCAGTCCATCCAGGTATTTCAGGGGGTTTATGTTGGAGGCGCGGGACCCCCAGACAAAGCGTTCTGTTGGAACATTTACCTTGCTGGATGATAACTTGTCTCGTCTACTGGACTGTGATGGATCGCCGGTAAGACTGTTTGCTTTTAATCATTGTTGATAATAGCAGGAGTCCATTTCATTCATTCTGAGTTATCCATTTGACTTTGTGATGAATGAAGCTGAGCATGAACCTCATGGTTTTTAAGTCAGTTGTCCTTGAGTGTTGGAACTCTGTTTAGCATGTAAGTGCAACACACACAAAGACACCGGATCTTAAAGTATGAATGATTATATTAATTGTTTCAACAATAAAGACAAGACTTAACACTTGGTACAATATGGACCCTCAAGTGACTTCTGTCTGTCTTAAAGGACAATTTAGTTTTTTTACAACCAAGGTTTATATTTGAGCTTGTAATTAAAGTAAATAAAAGATGAGTGTTATATATTTTTTCATTTATTGCTTTCTATAGTTTTAGCAATTTTTGCGATCTTTTTTACAGTGGGCGGGGGCATTCTGTTCGGTGGCTAAATATGTCTTTTTTACACAATAAAAAAGGTCCTGTGGTCTTTGATGGCCAGATGTGAGTTATTGGGGGCTAGAAGAGCTACTGTAAATAATAATAAAGAAAACACCAGGTTATTGTGTTAAAAAAAAAACTATTTTTGAATAGCCCAAATAAATCTAAAAATGACACAGATACTTCCCCGGTCTTAATGGGTTAAATTATTTGCATTGACGTATGAACTTCTATCATTTCATGTGCACTAACCGGTCTGTCTGTCTGTCTGTCTGCTCATGGTTGGCAGCATTCCTTTCCACACCTTGATTTGGACCAGTTCTCCGTTTCGGGGGGTGAGGCTCAGGCTGGCATGGCAAATGACTTTAATTTTTTTTACATTATTTGTCACTTTCACATTTACGTGTAGGCTCCTTAGGTTTGTTAGTTTGTTAACCAACAACTGTACTTTACATTTTCTAGGCGTGTGATACTTGCTGGGATACTGTGGGAAAAACAATCAAGGCCCTTTCTGCGGTAGAGAAGTTCCTGGAGTGGGTCACAAATGTGAGTGCTAACAACATGGTGTCATGACATAAAACAGTGGTTCTCAAAGTGGAGTTCGGGGACCCCCAGAGGGTCCTTGATGGTGTTTCAGGGGGTCCCTAGTAAAATGTGTTAATATGGCATCAAAATGAATTTAACCATTTGAAACCCATACCTAAATGGATATTTCACTTTAAAGAATAAATTGGGTCATTTTATCGTCTACTCAGGCTACAGTTGACCATTAGACATCCTTCTCCTTGTCACAACAGATCTCACACATCTTGCTGCTGTGTTTGTTTCACATTGTTCACCCAACAGATATGGGAGTTTATTTGTCATTAGTCATGCTTTCAAACGCTCTCTCTCTCTCTCTCTCTCTCTCTCTCTCTCTGTTTGTCTGTCTCTCTCTCTCTCTCTCTCTCTCTCTCTCTCTCTCTCTCTCTCTCTCTCTCTCTCTCTCTCTCTCTCTCTCTCTCTCTCTCTCTCTCTCTCTCTCTCTCTCTCTCTCTCTCTCTCTCTCTCTCTCTTTCAAGAAGATGAAAAAAAAACATACTCGATCTACTCAAGGATTCTTTCCAACCTCTGAATTTGATGTCTCTGTCAGCTGATGTTGCTGCTTTGGCTTTGTTTTATCAGTTGGAATCCATACATGTGAGTGCTGGTAAAAGGAATGATATCTTGTGTGTGTGTGTGTGTGTGTGTGTGTGTGTGTGTGTGTGTGTGTGTGTGTGTGTGTGTGTGTGTGTGTGTGTGTGTGTGTGTGTGTGTGTGTGTGTGTGTGTGTGTGCGTGAGTCTCTCTCTCTTTGTGTGTGTGTGTGTGTGTGTGTGTGTGTGTGTGTGTGTGTGTGTGTGACAAAGGTGAAACGGGGGTTTCTTAAAACTTTTGTAAATGTTTTTATTGGTGCTTAATGTATAATTATTTGCTCATTTAACCACCATCTTATTATTTTTGTACAACCGTTTTGCACTGCATTGGGTTACAATTGTTTTCCCCCGGTCCCTTGGTTCACTCATTGAGAGACATTCAGTGGCAGAGAGGTGGTCACGAGGTCCCGCCCAAGGCCACGGTCATGGCCAATGTCCCCAGACATTATGTCACCACGGACAAATGAAGGAAGAGAGAGGTGTGGTTTTGACAGGTATAAAAGAGGAGGCGGGACAGTTGAAAGGAGAAGCAGAGCCCCAGAGAGACAGAGGGTCAGACGGAGAGAGGAAGCAGAGGAGGAGGTTGTATGAGAGCCCCGGAATAAAGTGAGGGAACTTGAGCGAGTTACACCAGCCACCAAGCAGTTGGAAGCCGAGGTGTACCTATCTATGAGCAAAGAGGGAGGAACGATCGAACCGAAGGGGAGGAAGAGAGAGCGAGACCAGACCATAAGGAGAGGACCATACGAACCGAGACCAGACCATAAAAGGAGCGCTGAGACGGAGAGTGGTGATAAACGTTGCATACGCAACCTACTCAGCGCCAGGTGTAAAAGCCTGGCCTGTCAGTAAGTACCGATCCATGCAACGTTCATCCTTGTATAACCACCAACTGTGAAAACGCGCATGTACGTTACCAATGCACAGTGAACTGGTCATAGTTTCTATCATTGCAGAAGGAGAGAAAGAAGAAAAGAAGACAAAGACGACTGGCCTAAAAACCCTCTTCCTACCTACCCCCATATATGGACATGCAGCATTTCCCCCTGAAACGAAACGTGTTGAGTATCTCAAAGCACTTTATTGGCACAGCACTTTTCTTATGAAGTATTGTTGCACAGAAACCCCTGCTAATTGAAAACCTGTTGACCAAGCCCTGCGTAATTTGCACAACTTTATAATTCATTTTATAGTTGTTGTGTAAATTGCTTTGTTGTGTTTTAGTTAGGTTTTATTAGTATAGTGTTTATTTTGATTGTTTTTAAGGCACAGAAGCCACTGTATTAGGGACCAATAAATATACTTACCTTTTTGATACATTTTGCATCCGTGTCCAGTTTCTCAGTCAGGGGAATTTTCTAAAGTGTTGTGTTCTCAAAACCAAAGTATTGAAACTTACCAGTAACTCGAACCTGTGAAAGCCTGTAGAAGTAAAGGTGTATTTAAAGGACCCTCCTCTATAAAAAAGGTGGCGTAGTCGACAAACTAAACAATATTCAGATTGGACTCACAATAAGTACGCACCCAGCACTTTACTGTGCATTGATATTTTATTGTGAGTTTGATATTGAATTATTTATTAAAGGACAAATAGAGTGTGCAATACCTCAAGATAATTGCAAGTCAAATGTGATACAATTGTGTGTGTGTGTGTGTGTGTGTGTGTGTGTGTGTGTGTGTGTGTGTGTGTGTGTGTGTGTGTGTGTGTGTGTGTGTGTGTGTGTGTGTGTGTGTGTGTGTGTGTGTGTGTGTGTGTGTGTGTGTGTGTGTGTGTGTGTGTGTGTGTGTGTGTGTGTGTGTGTGTGTGTGTGTGTGTGTGTGTGTGTGTGTGTGTGTGTGTGTGTGTGTGTGTGTGTGTGTGTGTGTGTGTGTGTGTGTGTGTGTGTGTGTGTGTGTGTGTGTGTGTGTGTGTGTTCGCTCTTGTCGCAGTGATGATCTTGCGCACTCTGGCTGTCATCTTAATATCCGGAATAAACACCAAACAAGGACACAAACACGGAGCATAAACCTAATACAAAACTGTAAGTCTCTGAAAGTCTTAGGGGCCGTGTATACATGAGCCCATTATGACAGTAACAATCTGCTGTGTTGTCTTTTTAATTTTCAGTGTTGCTGCTGCCCGACTGACTTCCTTCCTTCTAGATCTTTTTAGAAAATAGTAGATCTACAAGCTCACAACGTGTCGCGATGCGACGCGTTGTGAGCTTGTAGATCGTCTATTTTCAAATAGCCTGTGTATAAAATAGGGCTAAAGTGGTTAATGTATGTTTTATAATATAATAATTGATCATTGCAAAGTAACTAGTAACTAAAGTTTTCAAATAATTGTAGTGGAGTAAAAGTACAATATTTGCCTCTGAGATGTAGTGGAGTAGAATTAAAAGTACAGAAAATTGGAAATACTCCAGTAAAGTAGAAAATACCTCAAAATTGTACTTAAGTACAGTACTTGAGTACATGTACTTAGTTACTTTACACCACTGTAAATACAGTAGGCCTACAGTTTTTTTTTTAACAGTGGTTGATTAGAGCGCAGTATAATACTTTTTGGAATTTCTTTCTGTTGCAGGACGGAATATCTATAGGTGAGATGTATACACATTATATTATTGAATTACATGAATGACTTGTCATGAATATTATATCAGTGGTTCCCAAACATTGTAGCTCAAGATCCAAACATTTTAGCTCAAGATCCTGGGACCCAAACTAGTGAAAATAGCCGATCCACAAGTTCACAACGCGTCGCAATCTGCTATTTTTACTACTACTTAATAGAACAAAAAAAAGTTAGTGTATCTTTTGCAATTTTATTTATGAAATTATTTTTGACAGATGTTTGATTTTTTCTTTTTATTTATGACAGTTTTTGTTTTGTTTTGTTTCATTTAGTTTTACAATCTTTTGAAATGATAGATATATTTTATATTTAAGATATATTTAGGAAACAAATTCCAATTTTAAGGGTCTCGAGTCGTGACCCTTAAAAATGCGGCCGCGACCCAAAAGTGGGTCCCTAACCCACTGTTTGGGAAACGGTGCATTATATATTGAATTACATGAATGACTTGTTATGTGAGCATATTTAAATCAGAAGCAAAACGTCTCATGAACTTCAATACAACCAGCTTCAATTGTACCTCGATGCTATAATTGACGTCTTTTTTCACTACTTTCTCTACTCTGTGAATTCTAGGATGAATCCAAATCCAACACAGCCAGAGACATCATCACTCCTGTTGTCTACATTGTAAATATTTGTTTTGCTGTAGCTCTCCTTGTTATTATTATTATGTAACCCGTGGTCATGCTCATAGGATAGGCTCGATCCATCCATCCAGCCATCTTCAACCGCTTATCCGGAATCGGGTCGCGGGGGTAACAGTTCCAACAGAGATTTCCAGACAGTGTTTGTTCATTTACCAACACGTTTTTGCATTTTTAGATCCCTTTTGTCCACACTGAAGACAAAAGGTGATCAGGCCGTTTGCAAACTCGCTATCATCTATAAAAAAAATTTAAATCACCTGTCAAAACTGTTTATTTTATAGTTTACATATTTTGTGTTGTGTTTTTATTTCTTCTGGGGTGTTTTTTTTCTTACAGTGTATTACTATTGAACATTATTTGGGGGTGTAGAAAAAAATAAGTAACAGGAGATCGCTACTGGTATCCCTCAGACCACCGGTGCTCATGGAAGGGAATAATGTTCAAGAGAGAGGAGAAAATATGCCAAAAAAAAAAGGCATACAAAAATCCAGGTCCAGGCACTCAAGGTGGATTTAAAGGCCTTTATTAAATGTTGTCTATACAGACATTAAAAAAACACCAATTATCATTATTTCGGGTGTATTATATATATGTATGCTTTCTCCCTGCTACTACTGCTGTACCAGTACCGCCACCCTGAATGTTTCATGTACTTCTCCCATCAGCTCATTAAACTGTCGGTATCTGTGTTTCTACGGCTTATTTTGAAGTAACGGTCTTGTGTTTCTTGTACCTTATTTTGAATATTTTTGATATTTTGATATTTTGATATATGCTTATATGTAGATATATTTGGAACGAGAGCTCTGTTGTCTGAGCAATAGTGTGACTGTAAAGCAAAACAGTCTTACTACATGTTTTCAACTTCCTTTGTTGGCATTAAAAAGTCAGACAATGAGAGTGATAAACGGTAGTAGATGGTATGCCAAGAGTTATTCAGCAGAGGGCGCCATACTGCAACTGGAACTAAAATGATCTTTTTTTAAAAGCATTTAATTGTGTGTGTTATTATGCACACTATGAATTAGTTTCTTTAAATATCCCTCAGACAGAAACCTCCCTGTGCTCATTTCACAAGAAGAGCGGTTAGAATGCAGAATACGTGGCTGTACCTTTGGCAAGAGTTTCATTGTCTCGTCAAGGGCAACTAAAGAGCGAGGTACAGATTTACTGTTATAAATAGATGCACGAGCACATTCAGCCGTGGGCCTGTTGACCAGCACAGAACAGGAAGGATTGTCCATCTATTTAATCATGTATAAGGACTGGAGATGCTGGGGATTGAACCCAGGACCTCACACATGCAAAGCATGCGCTCTACCACTGAGCTACATCCCCTGTGAATGCAATGGATTTAGAAAACATGATTAATTGTTTCTCTCGTTATATAGCAGTTAGGAGAAAGGTATTAGATGTTTTTGCATGATATGCAGTTTTATCTTTGTAAACATCTGCCCTTGAAGCACCAAACACAGCTAGTGCAAGCTCATCAGAAAATTACAGGTTAAATAAAAAAATGTACTTGAGTAAAAAAAGTAGTTAATGTATTTTTTGTAATAATAATCAAAATCTACAAAGTAACTATAACTAAAGTTTTCAAATATTCTGTAGCGGAGTAAAAGTATAACATTTGTCTCTGAGATGTATTGGAGTAGAGGTAAAAGTATAGAAAATTGGAAATACTCCAGTAAAGTAAAAGTACCTCAAAATTGCACTTGAGTAAACGTAAAGTACTTTGAGTAAATGTACTTAGTTACTTACTTTCCACCACTGAAGCTCATAAACCCTACATGTCCCCTGGCTGAGCAGGGATTCTGTCATAGCTTCAGCGCTAGATGTTTGCTCTCTCCCTCGTGGGAGTGCTGGGTTCAGATGCTGGTGGGAACACAAAGGTTATGGATTGCAACACAAACCAATACCAAACTTTCACCATGTCTAACGTTATGCCTAACCACTGCCGTTTGTAACATTATACCTAAATGTAACCATTTGTAATGTAACACCCAAGCATAAACTCAACCATTTTTAGTATAAAAGATAAATGTATCCTACCAGGAATTGAACATACTGTAGGTCTGTTATTGTATTGTTGTTATTGCTATACTCCAGACGGTTGTTTATGTGACTGTTGCAACACAAGGCCCAACAGATGTGGAACAGCTCAGGGTCAGCTCTGTTTGGCTCTAGGCTGTTCACACAGACAACACAACACACCTTGGGTCCATTTGGTTACATTTGTACACTCTCAGAGTTGACGGTGCTATAGAGCAGGGGTCTTCAACAGGGGGTCCGGGACCCCCAGGGGGTCCTCAGAGATACTACAGGGGGGCCGCCAAATCTTTGTGTGATAGGAACTTTTTTTTTTTACATTAACCACTTTATTCTGAAGGGAACGTTAGCCGAAAATAGCAGATCTACAAGCTCACAACGCCTCGCGCTGCGAGGCGTTGTGAGCTTGTAGATCGGCTATTTTCAGCTTTTTGGGGTAGGGGAAAAAAAAGATGAGAGTTTTCTAAGTATTGAGGGTTCAAGTGATTAACTGTCTGAAAATACACACGTCTATGAATAGTATGAAGCTATCTATGAAAATGTTTAATATGCAACATGATTTTATACAACATGTATTTGGGGGTCCCCGCTTCATCTCTCTCTCTCAGCTAAGGGGTCCTTGGCCTGAAAACGTTGAAGATCCCCTGCTATAGAGCACCGAAGTCTGACGTAATTTACGCATCCTACCTGGGTCGCGGTTTGTCCCCCCCATATACTGAATTCCCATAGACGTGTTTAATATTGCGTCACATAAGAACTGTGTTCCAAAAATAAGCAAATGATCCCGGCGGTTTGACTCACATGGATATGCAGCATCAACTGACGGTGAGAAAACGCTAATACTTCCGCCGAATTAGTAACATTTTCGCCAGAAACAGACTGTGTCAAATATGAGTGACTATCATAAACGATAGAGAGCCAGCTCCCTGACAATACCGCCGAGACAGTTTGTTTATTTTTGGACCACAATTCTTATATGAGACGATTCTAAGATGACCCAATGTTATTCTCCATAGAGAAATGACTTCCACGACCCAGGGGATGAACTATAGTGACGTCAGGACTTCTGTACTCTATAGACTATATTCACACAGCGGACATTATTGCTCTCACGTCATATTTGCGCATTCATATAACATATTATTCATATACATTTAATCTGTGTATTTAATGAAATACTGTGAATTTATGTATAGTTTCAATAGTACAAACGGCTTCCCTCTGTGGCCGAGTTGAATGTTGTCTAACGGAAATATTTCTATGTATTAATGTCCTGCAGTTTGGGAGCAGCAGTGAACCCTACTATAGCTACAGCTCTCAAACAAGCTGTATCCAGTCCTTCCACACTGTGACCACCAGAGGGCAACAACTTATCACACACACATACATGAGTGCAAGAGGTCTGCGTCGGGCAGGCAAAGCCTGTGCTTGATGTTTTAAAGGAGTAGTTCACCCCTAAAAAGTACTTATTTTTCTATCAATTACACACCCCATGCAGCCTTGAATTCAAGGAGATTTCTGTGTTTTTGTCGCATTCCTGAGCCAATAATTTGATGACCGGGTAGGAGACTCTGCAAGTCCGCAAGAGCTTGTAGATCTGCTACTTTTGCTATTTTTCAATTTGTATCCTGAACACAGTTTTGGACTTAAAGTATGAGTTTTCCACCCATATATATGAGAAAACGGCCCCACAGTTTGCATAAAACCAGTTGGTTCACTTTCAGTTGTGACCACAAGATAAAAGTATCACCACACAGTAGGCCTATAGTACCAGCATATGAACTATGGGAGTAAACATAGTATACTCTCATTCTTAGGCCTAATCTTCTTTTTCCACACATTCAGTTTAGCCTATTTTGAAACATTGCTTCCTAGCTAGGGGCTATACTCTTCTGAGTGTGTTGATGTGAGGTCTACAGTATTTAATCTTAAACTTTCATCATCACGATCTGACTTATTAAAAAATCTGTATCACCACCGATAGTCTTAAGGCCTGTATGATTAACCCTTTAAGACCTGGAACGCATCTGTGTCACTTTAGATTTCTTTGGCTATTCAAAAATAGCAGATATACAAGCTCGTAGCGCGGCACCGAGTGCCGCGCTACGAGCTTGTAGATCTGCTATTTTTGAAAAATCTTGGAAAAAAAATGTTTTAGATGTTTTTCCAAAAACTATTAGGATTTAGAAATGTTTTAAGAATCGCCTCAGGTCTTAACCAATTCTAATGACCCACCACAAATACTACACAGGGTACACGCCGGTATGCTATTTAATCATATATAAAGACTGGAGATGCTGGGGATTGAACCCAGGACCTCATACATGCGAAGCATGCGCTCTACCACTGAGCTACATCCCCTGTGAGAGCAAGATATTTAATTAGAAAAAAATGACTTATTGTTTCTCTGGTCATATAGAAGTTAGGAGATAAATTCTAATGACCCACCACAAATAATAAATACAAGGACCTTCTATATACAGTAGACCAAGGGTTCCCATATTTTTTAAGGCCACGACCCCCCAAAATAGTCATATTTGAACTGGGGACCCCCCTCCCTGACAAGTACTTGGCACTTGTAGGAGTTGAGGCATTACATTTAGTTTGACTCGGTTCCGCAGAAAAATATGAGCCGATCTACAAGCTTGTAGATCGGCTATTTTCACAATGTTTGCCTCTTTCTTACGTAATATATGACGATTTAGCCAATTTGGTATGAAAAGTCATTAAATTGTAACTTTAGAAATGTGTAGATACCCTGTATAGCCTACACTTATACTGTGTGTTGGTTTGTTTGCTGTTGAGTAAGAAAACAATGTTGCACATATTAAGCTAATGATCTGGGCACCCCCCCCACCCGCCCCCAAATAATTTGCCCCCCCTCCCCCCTGGTGGTCCCGACCCCCAGTTTGGGAACCACTGCCGTAGACAGCAACCTAACCCCTGGGATAGACTGGTCAAGGTCAGCATAAATGATAGAGAGTCAACACACGTCATTTACTTCCACTGTGTAATTGCAGAGATCAACGTTTAAAAAAAAAAAATCTTCATCAGTATGAATGATCATGTATCCCGATGAAGATCTGTGCAATGAACTGTGGGAGTAAACAACAGTGTATAATAATAATAAACTTTATTTATATAGCACCTTCATGACATGAATGCAGCTCAAAGTGCTTTACAGAGCAAAAAATAATAATAGAAGAATAAATAAAGCAGAAGTGCTTTACAGAAAAGCATTAAATACTTTAACAATAACGCAAAAAGGAGAGCAAAAGCAGATTTAGGAAAAACATCTACAAAAAGCGAGAGTGAAGAAATAAGTCTTGAGCTGTGCTTTAAAGCTGGACTCTATCTAGTATGGACTCTATCATTACCTTTATGCTAATCTCTCAAGACAGATTCAGCAATCTTTTGCCGATGGGTTGCCAGATTGCCTTTATGCTGATCTATCCTTTGTTGTGTCCTGCACCTGATCACCAGCGTGATGTCTTAATCAGTACATACAGTCCGTCTTTAATCAAAAACCCTCTTGGCACCTCTGAAAGATGGCAATTATCCATGCAGCGAATGTGGCCGATGCAACAAACACCCTTAAATCCTTTTCACTTCAAACATGGTAGGTCTGCTAAACGCTATCCTGCGAGGTGCATCATTACACGCAATACTAAGAATGTTGTTTGTATAAATAAATGATTAAGATGCCCCTGTGATGAGGTCTATGTTGGTATAAACCACATGTAGAGGATTAGTGAACATTAAAATGTCTCATTACGGCTCTCGCTCTCACGCCATTTCTTCACCTCGTTTCCAGGGCATTGAACAAGTGCAGCCAAGAAAGCAGGGACATAAGACCAGTGAAAAGACTTTGCCAAAGAGAACTTTCTGTCTTTCCAACACACTAGGCTCTGTAAGCCAGGGGTTCCCAAACCTTTTCAGCTCGAGACTCAGAAGAGAAATGGTGGTGTCTCCCCGGGAGCCATAGTGAAAATAGCCGATCTACAAATATTTTAGTATAGTATAGTACAAAAAAGAGTTAAAGTGGTTTAACTTATTTTGATTCTATAATTTAGCTGGGGACCCCCTGGAACCCCTCCCCCCCAGGACCCCACTTTAAGAACCACTGTATCTGTTACAGTCAGATTGAAAAATGAGTTTGTTCACCTCCCGCCCCCCCCATGGGGGACAATGATTTACGATTATGTCCCTATTGAGACATAACTTGGACGGCGCTGAGTTGGCTGAAGGTGACTTCGCAACGCTTGGCACGGCGACTTGCTCGGCAGTGTCTCTCATGGCTCTAGTTGCAGTCAGGCGGTGCGCCTCCGTCGGTGAAAACTAGTGCACTTTAGTCATTTATAAAGACTGGAGATGCTGGGGATCGAACCCAGGACCTCATACATGCGAAGCATGCGCTCTACCACTGAGCTACATCCCCTGTGCATGGTGCTGCATTAGAAAACATACTTTATTTTTTCTCTTGTTACATAAATGCCAGGAGTTAAAATAATAGTTGATCTATAAGCTCACAACGCTTGTAGATCAGCAATTTTCACTAGTTTCTGTGTCTGTAGCCAGTGCGTGCCTAGGCGTCACACGTGTCAATGTCCAATGTTGTCTTGCGGGTTGTGGCCATGGGCTCTGGTGCCGGTTTTCTTGTGTGTTGTTCATTTAGGTTACGATGGAGTGCTTGGCTCGCGGGGGAAAAAAACTGGCTGACTGAAATGGCTGCCAAGTGGAGTCAACCACGGTGCTTCTTTCCTGTTGGTTGAAGCCCAGTCAGAGTTCACCAATGTTGAACTCCACGCTACAGACCCGTTAAAAGCAATGTGTCAAAACGCAGCAACCGGACGCTCCACCCCCGTGGAGTCAGTATCCCGTTCACTTCCATTCTACGTGAGGTAGAATGGAAGTGAACGGGGAAACTGACACTCCTGAAGTCTGTGACTGAACCTAGAAGACTCAGTACACACACAAAGACCACAGCTGACACACGAGATAGCCACAACAAAACTAGACTAGTGGGTTAGATCTGAACAGACATTCTTAGTGCAACAACAATGTCAACACAAGTTCATGACTCACAAAGTCAAGGCCTGAACCAAACCCAATCTGACCTGATGTTCTTTCTACCACCAAGAGAGAGATAGATCTTCTAATCCAACACAATCAAAACATACCCTGTCAGGCTGGGCTCGGGTTGCAAACCTCTAAGCACACCCAGTAATAATAACAAAGGAGAGGAGATCGTTGATTGACTGATGTTCAAAAAAAGCACACCACCTCCTTTGACCAGCACAGTAAAATCCTCAGTGTTAGTTAAACTCTGAAGTGTGTAGAAATGGAACCGAATGGACCCATTTGCACTCTCTTTGGAGTTGGCTATTCAAAGATAGCAGATATACAAGATATACAACATTTTGAAACATCTTGAAAGTGTGAGAACTACGTGATTTAGAAGGCATTTGTAGAATCGGCCTCAGGTCTTAACGGGTTAAATGCAGTGGTGGAAAGTAACTAAGTACATTTACTCAAGGACTGTACTTAAGTACAATTTTGAGGTACTTTTTTCTTTACTGGAGTATTTCCAATTGTCTATACTTTTACTTCTACTCCACTACACCTCAGAGGCAAATATTGTACTTTTACTCCTCTACAATTATTTGAAAACTTTAGTTACTAGTTACTTTGCAGATATAAATTATTATATTATAAAACATATATTAACCACTTTAGCCATATTTTATACCTTGGCTATTTGAAAATAGCCGATCTACAAGCTCACAACGCGCCGCGATGCGACGCGTTGTGAGCTTGTAGATCTGCTATTTTCAAACATTTTAGTACTTTTGCTTTTGGTACTTTAAGTACATTTTGATACCAATACTTTTGTACTTTTACTCAAGTAAATTTTGAATTCCGGACTTTTACTTGTAACAGAGTACTTCTGCATTGCAGTATTGATACTTTTTTTACTTAAGTAAAACATTTGAGTACTTTTCCCCACCACTGGTTATATGAACACTGAGGATTTTACAGTGTACTGTCTGTACCACTCCCTTGGAACGGCTCATGGACACTATACGATACGGGGTCTGGTATCTCCATCGAATGTTGTTAGGAACTGCTGAAGATAGGGAATTAAAATTGAATCACAAATGCAGAGATAAGATATAAGGAAGTGGACCGGATGAAGTGCTGTGAGAGCCTCAGGAGAGAGAGAGAGAGAGAGAGAGAGAGAGAGAGAGAGAGAGAGAGAGAGAGAGAGAGAGAGAGAGTTAAGGCCCTGCGGCAGCTCAATACAAACCTCATTAATGCCTTTAGTGTTATTGTATTTCTAATGGCATGCCACGGTGATGGACTATTATGGTAACCCAGAATGAATCCTCAGCAGCAACGCTTTTCTGTTGCCTCAACCTTTCCCTGCATGTCTGTGTTCTTCAGCACAACTTTTAATCATAAATCCACAAGATTGATATTGACTCTGTCTCTGCTGAATAGGTTACTTTGTGTGTATGTCTGTGCCAAAAATTGTCCGTGTGTGTGTGTGTGCCTGTGTGTGCCCCTGTGTGCCTGTGTGTGTGCCTGTGTGTGTGTGTGTGTGTGTGTGTGTGTGTGTGTGTGTGTGTGTGTGTGTGTGTGTGTGTGTGTGTGTGTGTGTGTGTGTGTGTGTGTGTGTGCCGCGTGCGTGTGTGCGTGTGTGTGTGTGTGTGTGCGCGTGTGTGTGCGTGTGCATGTGTGTGTGTGTGTGTGTGTGTGTGTGTGTGTGTGTGCCACATGAGCCCTAGCGTCTCTATTCTAGGGGCAAAAGAGATTTGGTTTAGATGGAAAAAAGAGGGAGCTAGTATAGACCCCTGGGGGACTACAGTAAGTAAGTCATAATAATCTATAGAACAATCAGGAGTGTGTCATCGTTTACGTTTTCTTTGTAATAGTTGATTATTCAAATGAATCCACATGACATCTCCAAGTGCATATCAAAGCAAAGAACGTGTACTTTATCTGTGATGTTTGCATCTCAATGCTGTCTTGATTAAATCACTCCTTGTAGTGCATTCAGTGGTAGAAGAAGTAAATACAACAATGTTCTAAAAGGCCTGCATCAAAATATACTTGCAGTACCAAAAGCTGTCAAATAATTGTAGTGGAATAAAAAAGTATAATATTTATCTGAGACGTAGTGGAGTAGAACTATAAAGTATTTAAAACAATGGAAACACTCAAGTAAAATAACTTCCTAAATGTTTTACTTAAGCACAATATTTGAGTAAATGTACTTAACTACTATCTACCACTGAACTATATGTAGAGTATGTACTGTATAGGGCATAGCAGTGGCGGGTGGCCATTTTGTGGTTCCACAGATAGAAAGCCCGTTCATTTTTCCCATAGAAATTTCCAAAAATATTTGCATAAATAATGTTAAGCCTGGAACCAAGCCATCCAGGCTCCTGGATCATTTGCATTTTAAGTGAAGTACTAGCAGTCGTTAACTGGGCTTATTTCCAGGTCATTTCCACAGAAACAAACAGTATTATGTTATTCTCAACTCAATTTCTCACACTACCTACTCTCTGGCACTGTGCCAAAATGTAATGCATTAGTAAGAAGTCGTGAGCCTTCCCTTTTCAAACATTCTCAAACAGTGTGTGTGTGTGTGTGTGTGTGTGTGTGTGTGTGTGTGTGTGTGTGTGTGTGTGTGTGTGTGAGTGTGTGTTTGTGTGTGTGTGTGTGTGGGGGGGTTGGTTTCATCCTATCAGGGAAAACCCCCACCAGGGAAACTCTCACCACACCGGCCCTTCTCACATGATCACAACAATGTCAGGTCACTTCAGTCCATGGACATGCCTTATAGTTTATATACTTTCATTTCCCCCAATGTCTATGGTCTATTATGTGTCATGAAGTTTGGATTCATGGTTTATGCATAATGTATAAACAACACGAAACCTAGCGAGTTCTATTGAGTTACTTTTTTACTACTCCTAGAGTTTCCAAATTGCAATACTTTTACTTATACTCCACTACATCTCAGAGGCAAATATTGTACTTTTACTCCACTACAGTTATTTGATTACTTTACTAGTTACTTTGCAGATATAAATTAATATATTATAAAACATACATTAACCACTTTAGCCCCATTTCATACATAGGCTTGAAAATAGCCGATCTACAAGCTCACAACGCGTCGCATCGCGACGCGTTGTGAGCTTGTAGATATTTTTCAAACATTAGTACTTTTACTTTTGGTACTCTAAGTATATTTTGATGCCAATACTTTTGTACTTTTACTCAAGTAACATTTTGAACACAGGCCTTTTACTTGTAACAGTGTATTTTTATATTGTTGGTATTGTTACTTATATTTATATAATATCTGAGTACTTCTTCCACCACTGTAATACTTCAAATTTACGTATGTTTAATATTGCACATGGTCCCTGTGTGTACACTGTCATTCAGTGTGTGTGCTGTGTAGGCTACTCCAGCAACATCATTAGCATTTCTCTCTGACAAGAGTGGGCTTGTGAAAGGATTCACACAGAAAACAGGAAGCAAGAAAGAAACCGAAAGTTCCGTTGAGTTTAGATTAGTTTAATTCTGTTCTCTGTAGAAGTTGTGTGGTTGGAGGGACCTCCGGGGGGGGGGGGGGGGGGGGGATTTTATGTGGTTTTGTATGTGTTATTTTCGAATGGGAAATCTTAATAACTTTCCCACCTGTCACCATTTATTACACAAACAACCACGACGATGTTTTCACGTGTAAAGCGTGAAAACTCATAGGTCACGTTCTTTTTTTTAGTTTTTTTCTTTTACACATTGTGTTTAATTAATGTCATCTTGCTGTTAAAATTGATTTTTACCTCACAAGAATACCTTATATTAATATATCAGTTTACCGTGTATTTAAAGAGCAAAAGGAGTTAATGTTTCACAGGAGATAAAGTGCCACTATATGTAACTTTTCTTTATTGACTAAAATGTAATTGTGTCCAATCTGTACGGTAGAGTATGTTAATACAATATAACTGATACTATTGGGGTGGTTGTATTTTGTCTCCCTGCACTTCTATTTTATCGACCTTTAGTTCGTGTCAAAGGTCATGTCTCGGCCTGGACGGTTGGCGTAACCGCGTGGGCACCTATAGGCACCTGTAGGCACCTGTAGGCACCTATAGGCACCTGTAGGCACCTGTAGGCACCTGTAGGCACCTATAGGCACCGATAGGCACCGGTAGGCACCTGTAGGCACCTATAGGCACCTGTAGGCACCTATAGGCTGGTAGTTCAGCCTGACAGCGTGTCGCGGCGGGTTCGTTTCCGGATCCCGACGACCTTTGCTGCGTGCCACCCCCCCCCCATCTCTCTACACCAGGGGTCCTCAACGTTTTCAGGCCCAAGGACCCCCTAGCTGAGAGAGAGATGAAGCAGGGACCCCCGGGCCCACTACATACTGTATAAAGTTGTGTTGCAGATTAAACCTTTTCATAGATTTAATCAGTGTTGTGTGAACTAATGTTTTTTGTTTATTTCACTTATTAACCCTCAATACATGGTATTCTTGATCATTGGCTCTGTACTTGATCTACTCTTTTTTCCCCCTCTACACCAAATCTCTTTGCCGAAAATAGTAGATCTACAAGCTCACAACGCCTCGCAGCGCGAGGCGTTGTGAGCTTGTAGATCTGCTATTTTCGGCAAATGTTCCCCACAGAATATGGATTTTATGGTTGAAGTGGTTAATGTAAAAAAAATTAATAATAATCCTATCACACAAAGATTTCGTGGCCCCCCTGCAGTAACTCTGAGGACCCCCTAGGGGCCCCAGACCCCCTGTTGAAGACCACTGCAGTCAACACATTTCCTGTCAGCCTACTGTCCTGTCAAATAAAGGTATGAAAGCCCCCCCCCCCCCCAAAAAAAAAAGTCATGTCTCATCTAGACACAGGATCTGACATGAATTTTGACCTGATGGTCAAGGAAAGTTACATAGTGCTGCTTTAATATTTATTGACATATTAGTAGCAGTTCATTTGAAGCCGATTAAACACTGTGACCATCAGTCAGAGTAATCACATTTGATGAATATTTAATGCTGAAGCCAAATGTATAACCCCATTGTTTAAAATTACTCTATTACCCTCTACAAGGTTACACTATTGTGAGCTGAACTGAGTCTAACACTTGAACTTCCTAGCCCCCCCCCCCTCTATTGTTATTGTCACCTCTGGTTTATGTCATCAAGTGTTCAGAAGTAAAATACTCAATGATGGAGGGTAACTAAGTACATTTACTCACACTGTACTTATTTTGAGGTAGCCTACTTCTACTTCAATTAAGTATTTCCATTATTCTTTACTTCTACTTCACTAGCCTCAAGAGAGTCAATTTACTCCACTGCAGTTATTTGACAGCTTTAGTTTGTAGTTACTTGCAGGTTTAGATTATGAATACAAAACATACATTACTATTTCTACACTGACTTGCTGATTTTATTAAAGGTAGTGTAAGTGATATGTTTTGGTTTTTATTAAAGAGTTAAAGCTCTCCATCTATTCTGATAGTAATCATCGTTATAGTCCATGTTTCTCCAGCTCTCAGTTTAATAGCCTACATAGAAAATACATTTTCAAGTGAGTTGCCAATTTTATCCAATCGGGAGAGTAGGCTACAGGCTACCCATTAAATCAGCTTAATTTTGGTAGTGATCCAGTTTCAGTTTTGTCTGCTCATTTATTTGTGTCATCAGTTCCAGTTTCACCTTTTTATCCTTGTATCAAATTGGTTCTCAAAGTGGGGTCCGGGGACCCCCAGGTGTCCTTGGGGGTGTACCAGGTGGTCCCCTGCAAAATGTGTTAATATAGTGTCACAAATTCACAATCATTTTAACCACTTTGACTTTGAGCTTCTATATCTGCTATTTTTGAATAGCCAACATATAAAATATGCAGTGGTGTTGATGTTGGCTATTCAAAAATAGCAGATATACAAGCTCATAGCACTGTGCTGCTGCGCTATGAACTTGTAGATCTGCTATTTTGGAGAAATCGTGAACATTTGGGAAAATCTTTGAATACATGTCCTATATTTTAGTTTGAGCTTGAGAACCACTGCTGTATCCTTCCTGCATGAGGTCGTTCGATTGATGTGTGAAAATGAATATTGTAGTCCGCGCGACACCGTCTTACGGCGAAGTTGCAACTTAAAGTGCACTGTGTCGCTTTAAGAGAACGCTGTGTCTCTTTAAGAGAACGCTGTCGCTTTAAGAGAACGCTGTGTCGCTTTAAGAGAACGCTGTCGCTTTAAGAGAACGCTGTCGCTTTAAGTGAACGCGCCCTTGGCATTTAAACGCTGTCTCATTGATCCTCTGCGTCACTGACTCACTACAACTGTCTACACACACACACACACACATGCTGGACGGAGTTTACATTCACAGCACGGACCCATAAGACACAACACACACACATTGACACACAACACACACACATTGTAAGGGCAGGGTGAGGCACACAATGGCGTCTGTGAGTGTGGTGGGTCCAGGTCCAGGTCCAGGTCCACACAGAGCCGGCTCGGAACCCTTCTTCAAAGTGACGAGCGGCGGCGGCGGGAGGAAGAAAACCTCCACCCGGGAGAAGAAGATGATGTTCAGGAAGAACTCCTCCTCCTCTACCACCTCCTCCACGGAACTACCAGGAGGAGGAGCGGCTCCTCCGGAGAAGAAGAACAACCACCAGAACCCGCTCTCTGTCACGTCTCCTCCTCCCGGGCGAGGAGCGAGAGACACGGCGGTGACAGCAGCAGGAGGAGGAGGTGGAGGAGGAGGAGGAGGAGGAGGAGGAGGGATGCCCGGGAGAAGCAGCAGAACCACCGGGGACTCGGCTCTGCCTCTGCCCGCTCATGCGCCACGTAGCGCGGCCGCGCAGGGCGCGGAGGACCGCTGCTGCGGCGTGACCGGGGGGTCCAGGGGGTCCGCCGAGGAGGGGGACTCGGACTGCAACAGCAACCACTTCGACTGCCCTGACGCCAACCTGAACACAGGAGGAGTTCGGACGACCAGGACTTCTTCACTGAAGGGGCAAGCGGTGACCAATGTCACCATGCCCGTTGCACAGGGTGCCAACAATGGACATAACAAAGCGAACGGGTGGCACCACCACACGTTCCCTCAGGTCACCACTAGTAACGGACAGCGGGGTGCCAGCACTGGTGCCACCAGCAGTGCCACTCCCGTCGTTGGGACAGCAGTGGTGGGCGTGGGCGGTGGCAGCAGGGGGGGTCTGTCACTAGACAGACTCACGCAGGGCAGGACCGGGGTTGTCCGGTACGCCCGGTCCGAGCGACCCCGGCTGGAGGCCTGGTCCATATTCCCATCAGGACTGGCACTGGTGGTGCAGGACGACGGCTGCTGCGAGCCCGACCCGAGGGTTCCGGCCGAGAGCGGCGAGGGACACCGGTTCGAGCCCAAGCCGGTGACGCTGCCGCTGGTGGAGGACTGGTGCGACGGCTGCAGCCGCCAGATCACCTCGCATGTGGCTCTGAAGTGTCGAAGTAAGTCTTCTACTTGGATCGTGTTATTATTATAGCCTATTGTTGCACTTGAAAAGTACAGTTCAATACAAGGTCTGCTAAGAGGATTTTAAACGCAAGAAAGCACTATGGCTTGTTTCCATCTGGGTTCTTTGTACTCAATTCATCGCACTGGTTCTGATGAACGTGGGGTTCCGATGACCTGGGGATCACCAGCCAGGGGTCCAAATTGAACCGTTAGGCCAGTCTGTAACTCTGAGAGTGGACCCTTACGGGTCCATTTGGTTCCATTTGTCCACTCTCAGAGTTACATGAACACCATGGATTTTATGGTGTGTACTGGAGGTCAAAGAGATAGAAAATTGGTTCTCCTTGGATTGATTGAATATACTTTTATGAACAGTTTGCAAAGACAAAGCACAGGGAAGTACAGTTCAATACAATGGTCTGTCTGTTAAGAGGATTTTAAACCCAAGGAAAGCACTATGCTGGCTTGTTTCCATTGGGGTCCTTTGTACTCAATTCATCGAAAAATGAATGATCAAGACTATCATAGATGTATTTTAATCGAGTCTGACTTTTGCATCAATACGAAAGTAAAAGTCAGACTCGATAAAATAAATCTATGATGGTCTTGGGTCCAAAGCTGGAAAATGAGTATAAAATGGGGGCTACTCTGTGCCTTAGAGGCTAATAGGTATACTGGGAGTGGAAGTCCTTGAAATTAAAAGGGCTGCAGAATCACTGGCCCATTATTGCACTGAAGCAAAGCAGCATTTCCTTTCCCCTCCTGTCCTCTGTGTGTCTCAATGCTAAGGGGTGATCAGCGTAATTACAGCTCTGCTGATGATGACAGAGAGAGAGAGAGGAGTCATCATCTTACACAGTGACAGTGATTTGTTTTCCTGCATCCTAGAAGAACTGCAAAAGATTTCTGCCTGTTGTTGTGTGTATGTACTACTTCCATTCCTTCTTTGTGTGTTTCTTCCTTTGTTCCAAATATCCCAGCCAGGGGTGGACAATACTGTACATGTGTTGCAACATAATGGCCTGAGCGTGAGTGTGTGTGTGTGTGTGTGTGTGTGTGTGTGTGTGCGTGTGTGTGTGTGTGCGTGTGTGTGTGTGTGTGTGTATGCGCGAGTAAAGGACAGTGTAATACAGCGTCACAATAATTTTAACCACTTTATCCATTTATACCTTGGCTCTTCAAAAATAGCAGATCTACAAGCTCACAGTGCGGCACTTCGTGCCGCACTGCGAGCTTGTACATCTACTAATTTAGAAAATATTTGAAACATATTTTTTCTCTTTAACATAAATGTTCTCTTCTGGGGTCTCCTGGCACAAAAAGCCTTTCAGATGGGGGTCTGTGGCATAATACATATCAATTTAGGAGTCCTTGACTTGGAGAAGGTTGAGAAAAGGTTAGAGCGTGAGTGCGGGACATTCATTGGGCTCCTCCAGTGGTGATGGAGCCAAAAAGCCTTCCTATGAAACCACATTATCTGGTCCTGCCAGCACCATCACCTCCCTGTGTGTCTCTGTGTCTCACACTGATTTGCAGCCTGAGCTTCAAGCCAGTCCTCTGTCTGAAACACACTGATAGGTTTTGTGTGTGTGTGTGTGTGTGTGTGTGTGTGTGTGTGTGTGTGTGTGTGTGTGTGTGTGTGTGTGTGTGTGTGTGTGTGTGTGTGTGTGTGTGTGTGTGTGTGTGTGTGTGTGTGTGTGTGTGTGTGTGTGTGTGTGTGTGTGTGTGTGTGTGTGTGTCTGTGTGAGAAAATCAGGACAGATTTACAATACAGATATAACTTAAATCCTAACAGCTTGGCCTCAGCCCCATAGTGGGTTCCAGGGGGTCCCATGTAGCAAAAGAGAGAGATGAAGCAGGAGCCAGGGACCCCCACGCCCCCCCCCCCCCCCAGACCCCCACTACGACATTTGACCACTTAAACCCTCAATACTTTGTAAAGTTTACAGTTGGCTCTGTACTTGGTCTGCTCTTTTCCCCCCCTCTACACCAAACCTCTTTGCCAAAAATTAGCCAATCTACAAGCTCAGAACGCGTAGCAGACACGTCACAGACGCGTGTTCATGAAAAATGAAGAATGCTGAATGCTTGTAGATCTGCTATTTTTTGAAAAATCATGAACATTTTGTGCAAATCTTTGAATATGTTTTCTACAAACAGTTTTTTGGAAAAACGTTTATGTTGCTATAATATCAGTGGCGCTCCAACTTTTCCATGTCAAGGACCCCCAAAATGATATGTATTTGGCCACGGACCCCCCCATCTCAAAATATGTTGTTCCAGGGACCCCCCAGAAGCACAGATCAGAGTTAAAAATGTTCACTTTAAAAACAGATTTGCACACATTTTCATGATTTTTCAAAAATAGCAGATCTACAAGCTCGTAGCGCGGCACTCGCCGCGCCGCGCTATGAGCTTGTAGATCTGCTATTTTTGAATAGCCAAAGAAATCTAAAAATGACACACAGGATGCGTTCCCGGTCTTAATGGGTTAATGAAAGTATTCCAGCAGACAACGTACCGCGGTCGATGCGGCACTATACTCTTACGGGCGTCCCTGACACACACACACGTGCTTTTGAGCTGTGCGTTCCGCAACCAAATACATATCGATTTTTAGGTTCATGAAAATGAAAAATTTAAATGTTTGAGAACCAACCACTGGCTTTAATTAAAGTATTCCAAACTGTGCCAAAGGTGCAAGACCTGGCGCACCAATAGGCTCAGGAAAAAAAGATTGGTTTGTGTATATATTTTCATTTGGATCTGAAATTCTTTGTGATGATGACCTACTTGCAACAATAAGGGTCAAAAATGGAGTGCTTCATACCGTAATTCTATGCATTAGCTACTGTAAATGTATACAGCAGCTAATGCATTATCGACCGTATATGTCTTTGTGTTGTTCTGCAGCCACGTGTTCTCGTTATCTCACACACCCATAGCGGCCTGTAAAAGAGAGAGAGAGAGCTGCTGAAAAACGGTGATAAGATACACGATACTCCCCACCTGCACTGTTATGTTTGTGGGACGCGGAGGAGACGAGGTCGGAGCGAGTCAGTTTGACCCGACTGTTGTCTGTTCAATGTGTGTTTGTTCTGGCTATAGATGCACAGTCAGACACTTCTCTTATAGTGCTGCTGGAAACATTAACCCATTTAGACGGGGGGAAAGAATCTGTGTAATTTTTTAGGTTTCTTTGGCTATTCAAAAATAGCAGATCTACAAGCTCATAGCGCGGCACCGAGGGCCGCGCTACGAGCTTGTAGATCTGCTATTTTTTTTTTTTATCGTGAACATTTGCGCAAATCTTTGAATATATATATTTCTAAAAGCATTTTTAACTCAAATCTTTGCTTCTGGGGACAGGAAAATGTCTTCTAAATCATTTTTTTGAAAAACGTATGTTTCTATATCAGTGGTTCTCAAACATTTTCATATCAAAGACCCCCAGAATTATATGTATTTGGCCACGGACCCCCATTCAAAATATTTTGTTCCCATGAAGCAAAGATTTGAGTTAAAAACATATATATATAATCAAAGATTAACACAAATGTTAAATTTTTTTTCAAAAATAGCAGATCTACAAGCTCATTATCTGCTATTTTTGAAAAGCCCAAAAAATCTTAAAAATGACACATGACACAGATGCGTTCCCGCTCTTAATGGGTTAAGCTGCTAGCCCGCAGTGTGTGTGCGCGCTCCGTGCGTGTGTGTGTGTGTGTGTCTTTGTTAGCGCCTTGTGCTTGTGTTCTTATGTGTCTCCATGCGTCTCTGTGCACATGCACTCCTCTGTGTGTGAGTGTGTGTGTGTGTGAGAGAGAGAGAGAGAAAGAGAAAGAGAGAGAGAGAGAGAGAGAGAGAGAGAGAGTGAATGCTGAGCTGGCAGCGTGTCAGCAGAGCTCTGTCATGGGGAGGCTTCCACTGCAGAACACTGCTGCTGCTGCAGGATGATAAAAACCAAGGAAGGGAGGGATGGAAAGTAAAAGAAAAAAGGACGAGATGTGAAGAACATGGCAGACAAAGAAAGATCAGGAACATTATATAGCAGACAGACAAAGAAGATCAGGAAGAGAGAGAGAGAGACTGGTGTGTGGAGGAAATGGAAAGAGAGAGACAGAGCGAAAGAGGAAGGATTATTATTATTATTATAAGTAGCAACGACAAAGCACCAGAAAATATTTGAATCGGGCAAACTGGAGTTATAGAGTATAAAGCATGATGGAAACGAGGGCTCGCCCAGGGGGAGAGGGAGAGAGATTGTCCAATACTTTGTCCAATAAAAATATTGGCTATTCAAAAATAGCAGATATACAAGCTCATATATGAGCTTGTAGATCTTGACTTTTTTTTTCCCCCAAAAACTGTCAGGATTTAGATTTTTTTTAAATAATCGCCTCAGGTCTTAATGGGTTAACCCATTAATGGGTTAACCCATTAAGACCAGGAAAGCATCTGTGTCATTTTAGATTTGAGCTGTATATATATATACTCTTAGGAGTGGTTTAGAATAGTGGTTCTCAAAAATAGCAGATAAGTGCAGGCCCGGACAGCTGGCGTAGCGGTCCGGGCACCTAGACTGCTAATGCAGCCTGACAGCGTGAAGCGGGTTCGAATCCCGATCCCGACGACCTTTGCTGTGTGTCACCCCCCATCTCTCTCTCTCTCTCTGCCCATTTCCTGTCAGTCTACTGTATCCTATCAAATAAAGGCAGAAAAAGACCCACAAATATAAAAAAAACTAATATTGGCACAAAGTGACGCACTGTGAGCTTATACATCTGATATTAAAAAAAAATAAAAAAATCTTGAAAGTGTAATAATCGTGAAAAATATTGATCAATTTTGAATTTCTTAACACATTAACTGCCAATCACGTAGATCTACGCGAACCTCCGTAAAGCCGCCACGTGCCAATCGCGTAGATCTACGTGAAGTGAAAAAAAAAAAAAAAAAAAACTTTACTTTTTTTTTGTCCAATTTCACCCAAAGACCAAGGAGATATGATTAGTTGAAGATCTAGACTCCTATCCACTTCAATTTTAACTTAAAACTTAAAAATGCTGTATTTCGGTTCCTGAGTACTTTTTTTTTTGCAATGAAAAACTCTGGCACTGGCTAAAAAAATATGAAAATAATTCTGGCAGTTAATGTGTTAACATAAATCTTCTCTTCTGGTGGTCCCTGGGCCCTAAACCTTTTCAGATGGGGGTCCGTGGGGCCAAGTACATATACATTTGGGGGTCCTTGACATGAAAAAGTTTGAGAACCACTTAGTTACAGAGTATAAGCATGATATAAACGAGGGATTGGCCAGGGAAGAGAGAGAGAGAGAGAAAGAGAGAGGGAGGGAGGGAGGGAGAGATTGTCCAATACTGCAGGGCGGTCTAATTTAATGTGCTATCATCAGCAGGAACTCAGCTGAGTGAGAAAAGTGATTAATGGAGCGCTACTGTACTACGCACATGCATGTCCACACACACACACTAACACACAAATATACACACACATGCACCTTTACCACTCACGTTTTCCCTCAGGACCCTCTGCAGAAGGTCATGGAGTTCTCTGTGTGGAGGGATGAATACCATTAGCTGAAACCTGTACCTTTTAGCAGGTTTATACTACGAGCGCAGTTGTGGTTCTCGATATGGGGTCCGACCAAATGGAGGAGGCACGGTGGCGCAGTCGGTAGCGCTGTCGCCTCACAGCTAGAAGGTCCTAGGTTCGATTCCCGCCGGGGACGCTGTGGGCGCTGGGGGCGTGTCTTCTCCTCCGCGTCATCAGCGCCCACACCCTAGGTGGGGTCGGCGAAAGGGCCTACTCTGTGTGGAGTTTGCATGTTCTCCCCATGTCTACCAGGGTAGTTAATACCCTCACAAAAACATGTAGTAATCCTGGTCACTATATCGCCTCCCCCATGACAGCCGGGGCGCCTGATGGAGGGGAAGGGAACTGGTTGGAATAACGTGTTCCTTCCACACACTACGTCCAACCAGGGAAACTCCCCCCTGTCAGGTGACAAGAAGGTCAGTTGGCTCTCATGCCTGAAGGAAGCATGAGCTCGGCCCTGGCCTCCCTACTGTGGGGGACTGGTGTAATGCTGGTGTAGCGCCCAGGATCACTTAGGAAATTGGCACCGGGTGAAAAAAATGGGTTACAAAAATCGCGGGATAAAACATTTAGAGTAATAGTAACCAAATGGACCCTTACAGGTCTTGAACTCAGACGGCGACCCGGGGTGGAGAGGGTTGGCACTGGCAGCCCCAAACCACTTCTTTCCTGTGAGGAAGAACCCAAAAGCTACAGGCTGCGGTGAAACCTGCAGGGAGGGTTTAATCCCTCCAAGGCAGAGTGAGGTGTTTGTGCCCAGCAGCAACAACTAGGCCTGTCACAATTTGTAATCGTCTAATCGCAATTATTTGAGATCATCTCAATTAATTTTGCATAATTATCATAATTGTTTCCATGTTGAAATAGCAGATCTACAAGCTTACAACGCGTCACGCTATTTCAGCTTTTGTATAAAAATGATCAAATATGTCAATAATTTCTTTGCATAATTATTAGTTATTTGTCAAATCTGCCCCGTGCATATTTTTTTTTACGAAGCCTAAAAGGCTTCATATGTTCAAATGTTCAATGGCCAAACACACAATTAAATCGTTAATCGCAATTATTTGAGTGACAATTAATCCACAACTTAAATTTGAAATTGTGACAGCCCTACGCAACGCACAGAAAATCCCTTACTTCTGGTCAGACGAGGGAGGAGCCAGGCCCGGAGGCAACCCACAGTGGCCTAGACTAGACTAGACTAGTGTCGCCAACACCTGCTGCAACATCTCACCTAACCTGGCCTGGCATCGGCCGGACTGATGGCTAGGATTCACTCACATACACGTTCCACGTGTGGATGGATCCACGTTGTCGGTCTGGCTAGTGTGCCAGGCTAACCCTAACCCCCCAATTAGCACAGCCTTTTAACTACCCCTAAGAGACAGTGGGGGCAGTAGCATGCCACTTGGACACAGGCCGGGGTATGATCAGCCTCGGTCGGATCGCCTGGAGGGAGGGTGTCTGTTGCAATACCCCAAACACCCAGTGACTCCAGCTAACAACACTGATGATGTGTCCATGTTTGTGCATCAGTTGATGTTTTGTTAACCCTGAGAAAGAGGCAAAAATGTATCTACCGAGTCAAACAAAATGTAATGTTTAACTCCACCCCACTGGGGACCACCCCAGGGTGGGGGGGCCCCCAGTCCAAATATGTTTTTTTTTTGGGGGCGTCGCGGCCTGAAAAGTTTGAGAACCTTTACTGTGCTGTTAGTAGTGGTCCGGTCAGGCGGTCACCCAGAGAGGAGGTAAAGAGGAGGGGTCTCTTGAGTTTCGGGGGAATTTTGGGTTGGGGCGCAACAACCAAAGCTCTGCTCAAATAGAACCAGAGCTGCAGGGTTCACGGATCATAGCTGAAATAACACACCAGCACGCACGCACACACACACACACACACACACACACACACACACACAGACACACACGCACACACTTCTTAAACTTCCTGCCGTTCAACTACACCCTGCAAATGACAGGGAGTGCGAGACAGAGGCTTTTGCAACCATAAACAACCCCCCCCCCTCCACACACACACACCACACCACACCACCCCCCAGTTCTCTCTTGTCTTTCTCTTGTTCTATCCCTCCCTCTCTCTCCTCCCGTCTGTAATTTATCACGGTCGGTGTCTTTGCATCCACGCTGCCAGCATTGTTGGATATAGGATAGCCTGTGTGTGCTATAGAAAGAACCCTGGTTCCCCCGGGAGGGACGGTGCGGTTGCAGGGTTAGCGTTGTGATGTGGCGCTGAGAGCCTCCGCACTGGAATCTCTCACTCGAGCCAAAGCCTTCTCTTATCTCTCATTTAAGACATCATCGAACGGCCACCGTGTCACTCTGTGATTTACTGGATTTCACACTGAAAGAAACTGTTTTTTTCAGAGATTTTGTTTTCGGAGATTTTTGTATTTCATTTCATGAAGTACAAGTAAGCTGTTTGTTAAGTTCCTTGCTGTGAAGTCCCCTTGTTCTTCTCGTTTAATCACTTCTTCTTCAAGCATCACACGTTTACATGTGCAAAGGAGTGGGTGAAAACAATTTCTGTTCAAGCTCCCCCAACTATTGCCATGGACGAAAATCCGATTCGGCAATGACGGAAATGGGCGAAAATGTAAAAGAAAACGTCTCACACAGAACCAGAGTTAACGTGATCTGAAGATTTGCTGCTCCATTCACTTCCATGTTAACTTATTACTTAAAAATGCTGTATCTCGACTCCTGTGTACTTAATTTTTTACTATGTATTTGTGGCCCAGACATGTTATTTTCAAAGGCGGACAACAAATGTCAACGAGGTCGCGATGACCTCGTTGACATTTCTGAAACCACACAATGACACCCTCCCTGATTAGCAACCTTCAGGGGATCGATCATACTGGAGATCAATCTGGGAACCCATCGCCAAATGAAAAGGAAAAACAGCGCCCTGTTTTTTACTCTCTCACTTGGCTCTGGGAGAGGGTATATGGTGGACCCGAGCGCAAGGAAACCGGGGTTTTGGTCTGCCTTCAGCCTTTCACTTCCGGTGGTGCGACTATGTTTTCATTCCCACTAACAATATTTCTACATGGAACACTAACACCACTTCTCCCAGAGAACATGGATAGTTTTGGCCCACTTGTTTCTATGATGAAAGAGCAAGTTAAAATGTGAATATCTTTCCGTGGTTTTGTCTGCTCCGAGGACGCTATTGTTAAATGAGTTTCGGTTTTGTTTTTAGTGGGAAGCAGAGCACAGACGGTAAATCCCGCCCACTACATTTGATTGGGTAAAGCGCGGCCTGCTTCCTGTTCTGAAGGCACGCCCACTTGTAGGTCAGTGCGTACACGTTATGACGAACCCCCCCGACAGATTCAAGCGGAGAGCAGAATCTGTTCTTGAGAGATTAACTGGAGATAAATATTCTGTGACTACTTGAAAAGGTTATAAAACACAAAAATCACTGGCATTGGGTGAGTTAATTAATGTATATACTCTGGCAGTTAAAGAGTTAATATAGTCATAAGAATGGAGAAGAAACAAAGGAAAAGTTGGATAAAGGCATGGGGACAACAATACATAAATATTATTATGAGGTGCATCGCGCATGCTCAACAGAAATAAAAATGAGGCTGAATATCACAGCCTCTTGTGCCAAGAGACATCATATAGCAGCAGATATCAAGTATCATTTAAGTGTATATATACTGTAACATAAGTGATAGCGTCAGTGCAACAGCAGCGGAGTGTTATTCATAGTCATGTACAATTTTGGCATTTAGCTGACCCTCTTATCCAGACAGACAACAAGTGTGAGATCATAATAAGCAGAGTCAGCATGAACTCTAGAGTCTAGACAATAAACAAGGTAAATAGTTACATAAGTAGAGTGCAGACTGAGAGAACAATGTAGTGCCTCAGACGCTATAGGATACAAGGTAGGCCTGTCACAATTATTACATAATCATCTTAATCGCATTTTTTTAAAATTATACAGTACAATTTAATAACTGCCAAAGACGTTTATAAACGTCCAGAAAAAAAAGAAGAAAAAAAAACTAAAAAAAACTAAAAAAAAAGATTTTCTAATTATTTAGTATTGAACATTTTTCGATATTCAAAACGAATAAGGAGATAACAATTTCCAAAGATTTGCTGCTCCATTCACTTCAATGTTAAAATTCAAACGGACAAACAATTCACATTGTTTTTTGGTTTAAAACTACTGGTTTTGAGCTATTTTCAAACATCAAACAACACATGTCAACGAGGTCACAATGACCTCGTTGACATTTGTGAAACCACACCTGAATCTCCTCAGTGATTAGCAACCATCAGGGGATCAATCATACTGGAGGAAAAAATGTTGTGGCTACTTGAAAAGGTAACAAAATCGTTCAAAACCCTGGCAGAGGCTACAGACTGCTCTAAAAAAACTCTGGCAGGGTAAGAGTTGTTAAATAGCCAACGTATAAATCGGGCTAAGAGAGCAGCAGGAAGGGTTGTAAGGTTTGATCATCATGTCTTGAAGGCGTGGCAGTGCCATCATGCCTTCGGGTGCATACATGTGCTGTTCCCACGGGGGTTAGACGAGGCTGTATGACAGAGACGTGGTGTCACTCTGAACCATTCACATACATGTACTGTACAGTATGTCTATGTACATCTTGTGCCTGTACTGCACGTCAGGCCTGAGGGCATAATGTATAATAAGATCTGTCTGGTACTGTCTAAGTGTGTCAGACCAGATGGTCTCTCCTTACTGTACTTACTGTACAGTATGTCTGTCTCACTGTCACTAATCTGTCTCATTTAGGGAAACCTTCTCCTCATCATTATTATTAATAGTCTGTTACTCTTCAATCTTTATCTCCTATCACTTCCCATTAGAGTCCCAATTATCCATTTGTTTTTCGATTAATCAAATAATCGAGAAGCACGTTTTTTTTTTTCTTCTTGTATATATTAATATATATAACCAATTGATGTGAAAAATGTATGTGAATTCATGTGAAAAAAAATAGAGGGAGGGGGGGAGGGAGGGAGGGCGCGGTAGCCTCCTAATCCCAGCCGCCGCGTGCGTCTCCTCCTGCCACAGGATTATGTTTTGCTGGTCAGACGTCAGATTAATAATTAATTAAATCACACTGTCGAGGGACCACCATGCTGTCTATGAACCACCATGCTGTCTAGGGACCACCATGCTGTCTAGGGACCACCATGCTGTGCAGGGACCACCAATGCTGAGACACTTGTGAGTCGTGCAAGGCTCTCCGTTTTATTGAGTGATCAAATCAAAGCTTTATAACATGCTGTACTGTATGTGACAGAGAAAATGTGATATTATGGATCTATGCTGCCGAACATAATGACATGAATGACAAGGTCACAGCAGCTCTGAGGAACATTTAGGTGTGTGTGCGTGCGTGCCTGCGTGTCTGTCTGTCTGTCTGTCTGTACGTCTGTCTGTACGTACCGTGATATTATATTGGCCTTGCATATCGTCGCTATAATTTTTTTCAGAAATTGATTTTATAGATAATTTTATACCTTTAGTTTGTTTTACAACAGTGTTGTGCAAAAGTTACAAAAATAACTGTAACAAAAAAAAAGGTTTCAATCTTTTCAAAAGGATTTGTGGCCCAAATCAGGGACACGCCCCCAGGTTGAAAGTGGTTCAGTGTGTCTGTGGGTTTCATGAATATTTAACCAATGAACAGTATTAACAACAGCCTCTGACTAAATATTAACTACACTGGATCCAATGGGAATAAAAACAAAGTGCAACGGTTTTGGGCATACTTACAAGGTTTCAGTCCCAACAGTGACAATATATCGCATTTCGAGCTTGTGGATCTGCTGCTTTTGATGCTTTTGTGTGACAGGGGTCTTCAACAGGGGGTCCGGGACCCCTAGGGGGTCCTCAGAGTGACTACAGGGGGGCTGCCAAATCTTTGTGTGATGTTTTTTAGCCACTTAGCACCCTAGCACCACTTAGCACCCTAGCATCCCTATACTGAGGAGAACTTTAGCCAAAAATAGCAGATCTACAAGCTCACAACGCCTCGCTCTGCGAGGCGTTGTGAGCTTGTAGATCGGCTATATTCGGCTAAAGTGATTTGGTGTAGAGGGAAAAGGGAGCAAACCAACTAAACTACAGAGCCAAAGTTTAAGTGGTTAAATGTCTGAAATAAACAAAAAAACATTCATTTACACAACACTCAGTGAAGCTATCTATGATATCTATGAAAACGTTTAATCTGCAACACAATTTTGTAGTGGGGGGGTCCCTGCTTCATCTCTCTCTCAGCTAAGGGGGTCCTTGGCCTGAAAAACTTTGAAGACCCCTGCACTAGAATGATCAAGGAGAGGGTTAATTTTTGAAAAAACACAAACGTTTCGGCCCCGACAGCAACACTATGAGCCTGTCAGAACCATGTCAATCTGGGAACCCAGAACCAAATAAGAATGAAAAACAGCGCCCTCTGCTGTTTGTACTATCTTACTTGGCTCTGGGACAATGGCGACGTACCACCCGTGCGCAAAGGAAACCGGGGTTTTGATCTGCCTTCAGCTTTCACTTCCGGTGGTGCCACTATGTTTTCATTCCCACTAACAATATTTCTACACGGAACACTAACACCACTTCTCCCAGAGAACATGGATCGTTTTGGTTATAAGCCCACTTGTTTCTATGATGAAAGAGTAAGTTAAAATGTGAATATCTTTCCGTGGTTTTGTCGGCTCCGCGGACGCTATTGTTAAATTAGTTTCGGTTGGTTTCGAGGGGGAAAGATCGACGGACACGTGAATCCCGCCCACTACATTTGATTGGGTAAAGCGCGGCCTGCTTCCTGATCTGAAGGCACGCCCACTTGTAGCCCAGTGCGTACATGTTATGACGAGCCTTCACGACAGATTCCAACGCAGAGCAGAATCTGTTCTTGAGAGATTAGAACCATGCAGACAAGGTGAACGCTCCAGAGGTCAGATGAATGGAACTGTTCCTCCTGGCGTACGTTTTGCAAACATTCAGCAGCACTGTGCTGATGACCTCTGTTTAAATGACCCCTGCCAGCTGCCATACAGTCTGATGATGTTGTGGACTCAGCACTCAGATTAAACAAACAAGACAAACAGTGAGTTGTTAAGAGATAGATCTGTTATTACTGTGTCATCTAGCACAGTGGTGGTTCTCAAACTTTTTCATGTTAAGGACCCCCAAAATGATGTATTGTTTTGGCTGCGGACCCCCTGTTACAAAAAATATATTTTTGTGCCAGGAGTTTAAAAAATAACCCCCATCTCTGTGTCTCTCTCGATGTCACTCTCTGTCTGACACTTTCTCTCTCTATCTCAGTCTTTTTCTGTGTGTCTCTCTCTGTCTCTCTCTCTCTGTGTCTCTCTCGCTGTGTCTCTCTCTCTCTCTCTCTCCCTCCCACTTGGGGTCGTGCGCCGGTCACTGCACCCACTGGAGAAAACGCACGCACGCACGCACGCACGCACACACACACACACACACACACACACACACACACACACACACACACACACACACACACACACACACACACACACACACACACACACACACACACACACACACACACACACTACACAGGCCGCAGACCTTCACAGTTACACACCGTTAAACTCACCATGCCCTAAAGGCATTCCTGTAGAATGTTATTATTCTTTGAACCCAGTGTGTCCTTCATATATATATATAGTTATATACACCAATTTATTCTACCCCCCACCCCCCTCAGTCCATACAGTACAGGCCTTGTCCCTGAGGTTGATTCCACAGACCTTCTCAAAGCTCCATTCACATGGTCTGCTGTAGACAGAGAGAACCAGGGGAGTAACAACCCTGTTAAATTATTCAAAACCTCTTTTGAATTCTCATTCATACTTTTTGAGTATGAATGAATAGTACAGTTTTAACTATAGACTCTGTGCGTGCGTGTTTGAGTGTGTGCGTGTGTGTTTGAGTGTGTGCGTGCGTGTGTGTTTGAGTGTGTGCGCGCGTGTTTGAGTGTGTGCGTGCGTGTCTGAGTGTGTGCTCGCTCTCTTGTACTACTATACCCGTGTTGATTTTCACATCAAATTTTGATTTAGTTTTAGTCATAGTCTTTTGAATAAAATTCTGTTTAGTTTTAGTAATTTTTTAGTCATCTGAAATGTTTTAGTCTAGTTTTAGTCAACTAAATATACAGTTGATTTAGTCGACTAAAATAAATTTTTGGGTGGGCCGTGATGGCGTCGTAATGGCTGATTTTCACTTGGCTGCATGCCGAAAATAGCCGATCTACAAGCTCCCAACGTGTCGCGTACTGTGAGTGAGTGCGTGCGTGCCCGGAACTAATCTCACAAACCGCTGGAGCGATTGGCGCCAAATGTCTGGTGGACAGACTGGACTCTCACTGTCAGTATATAGAGACTCTCACTGTCAGTATATAGAGACTCTCACTGTCAGTATATAGAGACTCTCACTGTCAGTATATAGGCCAAAGAACTGCCTCCATTGTCACCTACATGTTTTATTTTTAATATTCAACTTAAATCTTACAATAGAAGTCAGTGGGGCTTGGATTGGGCTTTAACCTACAGTAGAGCCCACATTTGGAGGGAACCTTATAATCCTGTGGGGGGGCGGGGTGTTCCGTTTTCAGCTTCCCCCAGCTGATGGCTGCTCAGATGGTCAGGATGAGGAGGAGAGCATTTAGGGGTTAAGCGTCTTGCTCAGGGACACGTTGACACATGAGGCCAGGAGGTGAAACGGTGACCTTCTGATTACCAGTCGGCCTCTCTTTGATTGATTGATTGATTGACTACTTTATTAGTCATACATGTAAACAGCACGTGGTAGATAGGCTACAGTCAGACATTAAGGCTAAAAGGATTACACAAAAAAAGTCCTGGGGACTTGTTTCCATTGTGGTCCTGTCACTGTGTACAGTGGTGTAAAGTAGCTAAGTACATGTACTCAAGTACTGTGCTTAAGTACAATTTTGAGGTACCTCTACTTTACCCGAGTATTTCCTCTCAGAGGCAAAATATTGTACTTTTACTCCACTACAATTGTTTGAAAACTTCAGTTATTAGTTACTTTGCAGATATAAATGATTATAAAACATACATTTACCACTTTAGCCCTATTTTATACCTAGGCTATTTGAAAATAGCCGATCTACAAGCTTACAACGCGTCGCATCGCGACGCGTTGTGAGCTTGTGGATCTGCTATTTTCAAACATGTTAGTACTTTTAAGTACTTTAAGTACATTTTGATACCAATACTTTTGTACTTTTACTCAAGTACATTTTTAATTCCGGACTTAATTTACTTGTAACAGACTACTTCTACATTGCACAGTATTGATACTTTTACTCAAGTAAAACATTTAAGTACTTTTTCCACCACTGCCGTGCCTATGTATTCAATTCATCAACATAAAAAATAAGACAATAATACAATGTCATCAACAAATACAAAACACTATTATCACCATCACCCCCAAAAGGTCATTTTTGAGCAGTCCACCATTGGGCTGGATAAGATAGTGTCTGACCCCTCTCATGTACTATATCCTGAGTATAGGTTACTGCCGTCAGGTAGGAGGTACTGGGCCCATGCATGGAGCTACAACAGGTACAAATACTCCTTTGTCCCTCTGTCAATTACACTCCTCACCTCCTTTGAGGTGGTGCTGTGCTGGTTGAGGTGTTTATTTATTTATTATGCTGGAGGGTGATGTATAGAGGCCTAAATGGGTTGTACGTGTCACTGTGTGCCTTTTTATTGTTTATTTTGTCTTGTACTGTATTGTATGTATTGTTTGTATTACATGTATTTGTAATGTATGCTGCTGGGCCGTGGGTCCATAAGTACACATTTCTCCCAAGGGAGACAAAACAAAGTAACCTTGAACGTTGATTATGTACAAAGGAGAAAAAGGAAAAAAGGTCGGCAGCAGTGTTGATTTCGTCGACTATGACTAACTATGACGAAAAATGTTCGTCGACTACCTTTTTTCACTGACGACAAACTAAACAAAATTACAAAAACCAAATAAAAACTAAGCTACGATGACCAAAACTAAGACTAAATATATTGACAATTTCATCAACAAATAAAAACTAGACTAAAATGTTAGTGTGAGGGACTAGTGGAGAAGAGATCCAGTAGAACTAAAAGACAAGTCATTTTATGTTTGCTTGCACTCGGGTGTTGCGCTCTGAAAATAGCCGATCTACAAGCTCACAACGCGTCGCATGCAACGAAGTGTAAAATCAGCCATTATGACGCCATCAAGGCACCGCCAACATACATTTTAGTCGACTAAATCAACTGTAGATTTAGTCGACTACATTCTTATGATACTTAGTCAACTTAAACTAGACTAAAACATTTCAAATATGACTAAAACTAAATCAAAATTTGCTGTCAAAATCAACACTGGTCGGCAGTGAATGTGACACCTCCTTTCTATGGGAAAACATGCATTCACCTCCCCTTGTGGTCTCCTGATAGATGTTTTTTCAGGCCTGTTTTGAAAGAAGCCAGTGATCCACATGTTTTAAAGGAGGAGTTCACACAAAAAATGACTTATTTCCTATCAATTACACACCCCATGAAGCCTTGATTTCATCGATTTATTTTTGTTTTTGTGGCATTCCTAAGACAATCATTTGATGACCGTGTGTATTTCCGGTAGGAGACACAAATAATCTACTTTGTGTCTCCTACCGGATACATTAGCCGGTAGGAGACGGGAATCAAATTATTAGCTTAGGAATGCGACAAAAACAAGAAATAATCCATGGATTCAAGGTTTCATAGGGTGTGCAATTGATAGAAAATAAGTAATTTTTTGGGTGAACTCCTCGGTTCACGTGTGGAATGCCCCAACGGGCATTCCACACTTTTCCACACTTTGGTGGCAGTGCACTAGTAGTTTGCTCTACAACTGTGCGGTACCAGATCGTTGTTGTCACTCCCTCTAGTGTTGTGGCTGTGGGTGTCGCTCACTTTGGAGAAGTAGTTAGACAGGTACAGTATGAGGGCAGTGACCCTCTGAGTATCTTAAATGCCAATCCCATTGTTATTGGCTTAACCCTGGCGACCCTGAGTCATTCCAGAATAGCAAAATGTGTTGGAATTAGGTGGGAGAGAAGTAGTCGAATCAGCGTTTTTTTCCCGGGAGGTCTGAGGCTTAGTTTTTAGTGACTTTGAGATGATTTGCGTTTTTTACACCTTATGTGTTTTTTGTGTTCTTTTTTCTGATTTGATGTATTGTTGCTTTTCTTTTTTCTGCTTTTTACCTGTGCAGCACTTTGGTCAACTAACGTTGTGTAAAAATGTGCTATATAAATAAAGTTTGATCGATTGATTGATTGAAGAGGTGCTTACGGCCGCACAAAATTTTCGATACACCAAAAAATAACTCATAAAAGCTGAGTGCGTGTGCCTTTTTATTGTCAAAATGGCGTGGATCTGTAAGAGCTATAGTTTTGCAGACAACACAATGCCTCACAGTTACAAATCCAATCATGCAAAGAGCAGAAAAAACCTGAGATACAGATGAATGGGAAAACTGTTCCAACAATTATGGAAAATAATTGCAATTATCTCAAATAATTGCAACCATGCAATATAGATCAAAGGCGTATTAATTGTCACATGACATTGTTTGACCTTGATGGGGCCTCTGGCTAATGCGGCGCAAAATCCGGAGTGTTTAGTGTAAAATCTTTACACCAGGGGTCTTCAACAGGGGGTCCGGGGCCCCTAGGGGGTCCTCAGAGATACTACAGGGGGTCCGCCAAATCTTTGTGTGATTTTGACATTAACCACTTCAACCCTAGCATCCCTATTCTGAGGAGAACTTTAGCCCAAAAAATAGCCGATCTACAAGCACACAACGCCTCGCGCTGCGAGGCGTTGTGCGCTTGTAGATCGGCTATTTTCGGCAAAGAGGGTTTGGTGTAGAGGGGAAGAAAAAAAGCAGACCAAGTACAGAGTGAACGGTCAAGTTTACTTAGTATTGACGGTTTAAGTGGTCTATGAAGCTATCTCTGAAAAACGATATTTTATACAATATAAAATGGGGGTCCCTGCTTCATCTGCTCTCTCTCTCAGACAAGGGGTCCTTGGCCTGAAAAAACGTTGAAGACCCCTGCTTTGTTGTTTATTGCAGTGCCTGTGTGCGTGTGCGTGTGTGTGTGCGTGTGTGTGTGTGTGTGTGTGTGTGCGCACACCTGCGGTGATGAATGTCTGCTAGAACGGTGGGGAATCTCTAGTCAGGGTTATATTTAGAATAACGCCCTTGCCTGGATAGTGATACCAACCAGCAGGAGGACTGCAGAGATGGAGAGAGAGAACCTGGAGAAAGACACTATATCGTTGTTGTCGGGCAGAAAACTCTTATCGCCATATTTTAACTTTGTGTTTTTTTTGGTAACTGAAAGCCCCTACTCATACTACAGCGTCACACAAAAGCATCAAAAGTATAGCGATGCATTTTGAGCTTTCAAAATGCACTGAAAGAAATCTCTACTGGTTGGTTATTCACCTGCAGAAATTAGTATGAGCATCATGCATTCATACAAATGGACCCTAACGGGTCCATTTGGTTTCATTTGTACCCTCTCAGAGTTAAATTAACATAGATTTTTACAATATAAATTTGGGTCCCAGAGATAGAAATGCCATTAAATGGGGGTCCGTAGCCTAATGCATGTCAAACTGGGGGGTCCTTGAAATCAAAATGGTTGAGAATCACTGCTAGAGCAGTAAAAGTCTTCCCTGCATATTTTTACAAATAGGGGTCTGTGGGCTGATAGTGTCAAGTTGGGGGTCCTTGACGTGAAAAAGTTTGAGAACCACTGGCATATATTACGTATACACACACACACACACACACACACACACACACACACACACACACACACACACACACACACACACACACACACACACACACACACACACACACACACACACACACACACACACACACACACACACACACACACACACACACACACACACGCCCATGCAGGCACAGATGCCAAACTCACAGAATGGAAAGCTGTAGTTCTGAGTACAGTGGTGGGAGAAGGTGGGATTTCTTTTTTTCTCCCCTTCTTATTTTTAATAACTGTCATCAGCTTCCTCTCTATCATGTTTTTTTTTTGCAACATGATTATGTCACAAAGTGTGTGTGTGTGTGTGTGTGTGTGTGTGTGTGTGTGTGTGTGTGTGTGTGTGTGTGTGTGTGTGTGTGTGTGTGTGTGTGTGTGTGTGTGTGTGTGTGTGTGTGTGTGCGCGTCTGTACGAACTGTTCACTTGGAGAAGTAGGGCAGCATAAATCCCAGCAGCCCCTCTCTCTCTCTTTGACACCGTGCATATTAATAACCAACTGACAGTGTATCACCAACACCCTCTCTAACACACACACACACACACACACACACACACACACACACACACACACACACACCTCCTGACACACACACACACACACACCTCCTGACACACACACACACACACACACACACACACACACACACACACACACACCTCCTGACACACACACACACACACACACCTCCTGACACACACACACACACACACACACACACACACACACACTCACACTCACACGCGCACAAAAACACAGCCGGTGTGATGCACGTCATTTAGGCCAATACGATTTCTCAGCACCTCCTCGGAGCGACGAATGAAATGAATCACTTCCCATCAACCTGCTGGGCTGTGAGGAGGAGGAGGAGGAGGAGGAGGAGGAGGAGGAGGAGGAGGAGGAGGAGGAGGAGGAGGAGGAGGAGGAGGAGGAGGAGGAGGAGGAGGAGGAGGAGGAGGAGGAGGAGGAGGAGGAGGAGGAGGAGGAGGAGGAGGAGGAGGAGGATTGATTCTCAAGGCTACCAAGGACAGAGGGGAGAGTGAGGCTGAGGCTATACAGGAAGTTAAGACGCGGCACTGCAGTTCTCTCTGTGACGCTGCTGCCCCTCTCTCTCGCTCTCTCCGCTGTACGGACAGATCTCTCTCTCTCTCTCTCTCTCTCTCTCTCTCTCTCTCTCGCTGCATGTCTGTCCTCAGACTCTGCGAGTGATGAGAACCGTCCCTCAGGAAGGACCGAGGGACCGGAGGACAGGAGGACGGCAGAGGAAGAGAGGGACAGAGGAGGGACAGTGAGGAAGGAGAGGAGGAGCGCGTTGGGTTTCGGCGGTGTCGCGGTCTCTGTCTCTTTAAGCCTCGCTGTTTGTTGCTGCAGAGTGTGTGTGGGTGCTGCAGTGTAGAAACAGAGCGGAGAGAGAGAGAGAGAGAGAGAGAGAGAACGAGAGAGAGAGGATGGGGAAACATTTGACAGCGGCAGCCAGTGGAGCGAGTGAACCACTCAACAAGAGGGGGGACGAGTAGAGAGCCGACAGCTAGCGAGAGAGAGGGAGAGAGAGGGTCGAGGGGGGCTTCATGTGCACAGGTTAAAGGGGAGAGAGAGCGAGAGAGAGAGGTCGAGAGAGACAGGTGACAAACAGGGGGAGTTGTGTTGAAGTGAAAGGCTACAGGTGGAGGGGTGGCAGAGCGGGCGGAGAGGGGGGCTGTTTGCTCGGAGCGTGGCACCGGTGGCGGAGTGGCTCCGCTGGGATGGCCGTGCGGGGGGAGGAGGGCACCACTGGGGGGGCTGGCGCTGGGGCAGCCCCCAGCGGGACAACAAGGACAACAAGGAGAGCGGGACAACAAGGAGAGCCAGCAGCGCCAGCGAGAGCTACGCGCTCCGGACGGCGCCGGCCGGATGGTGCCACCACCCCCACCCCCACCACTCTCCGACCATGCCGCAGATAGCAGCGCCCCCTGGGGGTCGGAGGTCCGAGAAAGAGGAGGAGGAGGAGGAGGAAGGCGGGGAGGCTGAGCCTGGTGGCGTGTTCTTCAGCCGGGTGTGTCTGCGTCTGGAGGAGGGGGATGGAGGAGGAGGCGATTCGGAGGAGAGCGAGGACGGGATGGCGGCGAGCAGCGCCTGCTTCGGGCAGGCGGCCCGGCGGCTGGGCCGCCTGCTGAAGAGGCTGCCCAAGTCCCGGTCCTGGAGCGAGGGCCTCCGCATCCTCCGGAGGTCGTCCTCCAACGGATCGCTGCTCACTGCCTCATCAGGTGAGGAGAGGGAGAGGAGAGGAGAGGAGAGGAGAGAGGAGAGAGGAGAGGAGGAATGCACTAAGAAAAGAGGTGGCATTTTTAACCCATTGGGACCTGAAGCCGATTCTACATGTCTCCTAAATCCCAACATTATTCTGAAAAACGTATGTTTCTATATCAGTGGTGCTCAATCTTTTTCATGTCAAGGACCCCCAAAATCATATGTATTTGGCCGCGGACCCCCATCAAAATATTTAGTTCCAGGGACCCCCCAGAAGCAAAGATTTGAGTTAAAAATGTTCGCTTTAAAAATATATATATTCAAAGATTTGCACACATTTTCACGAATTTTCAAAAATAGCAGATCTACAAGCTCATAGCGCGGCACTCGGTGCCGCGCTATGAGCTTGTATATCTGCTATTTTTGAATAGCCCAAAGTGTAAAATAATGCTTTTTTGCTCAAATCTAAAAATGACACAGTTCCAGGTTCTTAATGGGTTAAGAGAAGAGGCATTCATTAATTGGTAATAAACACGTGGATATGAAATGCTTTCAAGATAGCAATTATGATGGAAAGAGTAGATGGGGAGAAGTGATGAATAGAGCTGGTCTGAATGACCCATTTTGGATGCTGTCAATGCACTGAATGGGACATTATCACGTTTAATCAGACTGTTGATTGGTCTAGAGACTCTAAGTAGGTGAGATACTGACCTACCGACGGGGCTCAGTAGGTGTTTTGTATAAAGTATAGTTTTGGACCGTGACGGAGGTGTGCCGTCTCAAGCGAATTGGAGCCACGAGAGCACCACCACCGAGCGAGCTAGAGCGAGCGAGTCGCCGTGCCGAAGGTTGCGAAGTTCGCTTGAGCCGGCTCAGCGCCATCCGAGTTACGTACCGATAGAGTTATGTACCGATAGAGTTACGTACCGATAGAGTTATGTACCGATAGAGTTACGTACCGATAGAGTTATGTACCGATAGAGTTACGTACCGATAGAGTTATGTACCGATAGAGATACGTACCGATAGAGTTACGTACCGATAGAGTTATGTACCGATAGAGATACGTACCGATAGAGTTACGTACCGATAGAGTTACGTACCGATAGAGTTACGTACCGATAGAGTTACGTACCGATAGAGTTATGTACCGATAGAGTTACGTACCGACAGAGTTACGTACCGACAGAGTTACGTACCGACAGAGTTACGTACCGACAGAGTTACGTACCGACAGAGTTACATACCAATAGAGTTACGTACCGATAGAGTCATGTACCGATAGAATTATGTACCGATAGAGTCATGTACCGATAGAGTCATGTACCGATAGAGTCATGTACCGATAGAGTCATGTACCGATAGAGTCATGTACCGATAGAGTCATGTACCGATAGAGTCATGTACCGATAGAGTCATGTACCGATAGAGTCATGTACCGATAGAGTCATGTACCGATAGAGTCATGTACCGATAGAGTCATGTACCGATAGAGTCATGTACCGATAGAGTCATGTACCGGTAGAGTTATGTATAATAACGGTAATATTTGTATCAGCGCAGGTGGGGCCCCCCTGCTGGTGGCCCCCCCGCACCGCATCACTTGCTACCCCTCCGTTACGCCACTGCTAGTATCTAAGTAGTAGTAGGTCAGTATCTAAGTAGATGTACTTAGACAGATCAATAGTCTGATTAAACGTGATAATGTCCCTTTCAGTGCATTGACAGCATCCGAAGCCGGTGGTTTGAATAGGGCTGTATGGCTATAGAGGGCCGGTTGTGGACCAAATGATTTGGGTGTTGTGTGCATCTGTCTGTCTGTCTGTCTGTCTGTCTGTCTGTCTGTCTTCAATCAATGGCCTCAACCCCTGTAACTCTTTGTCTGTCTGTGTACCCCCTCCCTCTGTCTGTCCCCCCCGTGTAGCCAATAGGGCTGATCTATCCTTTTGTTTGTGTGTGTGTGTGTGTGTGTGTGTGTGTGTGTGTGTGTGTGTGTGTGTGTGTGTGTGTGTGTGTGTGTGTGTGTGTGTGTGTGTGTGTGTGTGTGTGTGTGTGTGTGTGTGTGTGTGTGTGTGTGTGTGTGTGTGTGTGTGTGTGTGTGTGTGTGTGTGTGTGTGTGTGCTGGCCCTGTAGCCATAATGCATTGTTCTTTTGTAGCCTCAGCATTTATGGCCTTTTGCTTTTTTACTCATCATGTGTTGACGTAGGCCAAATCATTAAAAGAGTGTGTGTGTGTTTGTGTGTGAGAGTGAACATGCGTGTGTCCTCCTTACAGGCATACATGTGTGTACGTGTGTGTGTAGATGGACGGTAAAGCAACAGACAGAACACTGACTCCAGCAAACAGGTCAGATAAAAGCTCTGGCAGACAAGTTTTTTTCCCCTTCTTCTTTCTTTCTTCCGGCTATACCAACACACACACACACACACACACACACACACACACACACACACACACACACACACACACACACACACACACACACACACACACACACACACACACACACACATAAACAAACACACAGAGCCCTAAAGTCGTGTACATTAGTCCAAAGGGAATATCCTTGCGTTTGTAGATTCTAAGGTATTGATTTCCATCATATTTAGAGCAGGAATCCGAGACGGGAATGTGCTGCTGGAGGCTGGATTATTGCAGTAAAGCATCGATCTTTCCGTATGTGGGTTTTTTTTCTATTCAAGGTTTTGTTTTTCCTTTTTCCAAAGAGGGAGCATGCTGCTAATGCAGCCTGGCTGGTTGTTTGGGTGATGAATACAGAATGTAATGTTAGCACAAAGTGGGGAGTGGAGGGAGGAGGAGAGAGTCTGCATGCTGCACAATCATCCATTTTAATTTACAGCAAGCAAGCTGTGTAGAGGTCAAAGTGAAAGGTCACTGCGTCTTCTTTTGGGGGGTCTTTGTATAGGTGTGTGTGTATGTGTGTGTGTGTGTGTACGTACGCGTGTGCGTGTGTGTACACTTGCTTTGGCAAAAAAAATATGTTTTCTCATGCCAATAAAGTGTGTGTTACATTTCTACTACATTGTGAGGACAATTTACCTGGTCCTTCTCTTTCTTTCTTTCTTTCTTTCTTTCTAGAGAGAAAATTATTCAGGTGTTGGGATTAGACATTTAGAAGTTAAATTTATGGATTAGAGATGGAGTTAAGCCTGATCTACACTTAGTTGTGTGTTGGTGTTATGCTCCAAGAAAATTGCTGATATACAAGCCCAGCTGATCTACAAGCCCACAATGTGTCGCTCTGCCGACACGTGGAGGGCATGTAGATCAGCTATTTTCCGGCTTATGGTTAAAATTCATAAAATCATCGTCTTCAGATGTTGATGTGCTCACAAGTATAGCAATACGTGTGTGTGTGTGTGTGTGTGTGTGTGTGTGTGTGTGTGTGTGTGTGTGTGTGTGTGTGTGTGTGTGTGTGTGTGTGTGTGTGTGTGTGTGTGTGTGTGTGTGTGTGTGTGTGTGTGTGTGTGTGTGTGTGTGTGTGTGTGTGTGTGCGCCCCTGCCCTCCCTGCAGGGGTCTGATAAACACCCTGACTAAACATGACTCAAGGACAATTAATGTCATCATCAGAACGCATCATCACACCACCTGGGTGCATGATGATGACATCATCACTGACTGCACCCACATCCAACGCATTATTATTCAGCCAAAAATACAGTTTCTTTCAAGCTCACAATTATTTTCCGCAAGGAGATATTTGGTGTAGAGCGAGAGGAAAAAGGACGAGACCCGGGCCAGTACAAACCCTTCACTCATTTTCAACATTATGAGATGGCATCATTTCTGTCTACTCACTCTGTGTGTCTCGTCTCAGAGGAGGGCTGTGGACAATTCAGAAACCTGCCTACCAGTGACGTCATCATCTTACCAGTGACCTCATCGGTAGGCGGGTTTGGTGAAATGATGCTTTTTAAATGTTTTGCATTGATGCAAGAACAATGGCTTGTCTTTCATAGCATGCTTTTTTTTTTGATAGGGGATTCCTAGATAATTAATGGAAACTACAGCCGGGGCTGGCTGTATAGTTTCCAATAATTAGCTAGGAATTTCCAATCGATGACGATGTCACTGGTAGGCAGGTTTCTGACAGCGTTGCCAGATTCTGCGAGAGAAACAAGCAATCAGGTCTAGGAAAACCAGCCCAAAAGAAGCGCCTATGGGCCACATGAGCACTTTTAACATATATTATACATCAGCTATTTGAAAATAGCAGATCTACAAAATCGTGCAGGGAAATTATAATAATCAGATCTGGCAACCATGGTTTCTGAACTGTCCACAACAACACATCTGAGACACAGAGCAAGTATTGATTGATTGAATGCTTTATTTACAGTTTTTTTTTTAAACTGAGGGGGGTCATTAATTTTGGCAAGCTAGAAGACTTGTCCAGTTGTAAATTGTAGACATGTGATCCTTTTTATGGTGGTTTTGAAGGGGAGTAGAGAGTCAACCTTTTTTGATGGCTGGTGGTAGGGCATTCCATGATATTTTGGTTGCATAATAGCAGAATGAATTCATTCCCATCGTGTTTGTGCCGAATCTGGGTATGGAGTGAGATCAGTGGGCCATAGTGAGGAACAATTATATGAAGTTGAAAATAGGTGAAGTGCTCCGTTTAAGCCTCATGGTCTATGCTGGTCATAAAGGCATGTCATTACATGGTACAGTATGAGACTGACTGACTGACTGGTACTGGGAGTATAATCTCTTGGTGACAGTGGGTCTGTTCCAAGTGTGTAAGAATAGTACTGCTGCTGCTGCTGCTGCTGCCACTGCTTGTGCAAGGTGCTGCTGAGCTGCTTGATGTGTGGTTATTGCAGGTCCTGAAACGGAGCCAATGCAAGCAATGTAACTGACAGGCCTCCTGAGTCCTATATTAGTGCACTCACTAGACTAGAGTCATAGTGAATGGTCGAAAGTAGGGCTGTGAATCGTCTGCTATCTCACGAATTGATTCGATTCCGATTCGTGGGGTCACGATTCCGATTTTTATCGATTTTTTCAAAACAAACGATTTTCGATTCAAAAGCGATTTTTTCCGATTCAAACGATTCTCGATTCAAAACGATTCTCGATTCAAAACGATTCTTGATTCAAAACATAGGATTTCAGGATCTACTCCAATCTGCTGGCATGAGAACAGAGTACATTAATGTAGCTTTTATAATTGTAAAGGTTTTATCAACTGATAATAATGTAAACACACAAAGGTAAATCCAAGATTTTTTTTTTTTTTTTAATTTTTTTTTTTTTAAATGAGAATCGATTCTGAATCGTCCAACAGTAGAATCGCGATTCGTATTCGAATCGATTTTTTCCGACACCCCTTGTCGAAAGTAACAAGTACTGTACTTCAGTGCAATTTTGAGGTACTTCATTTGATTATTTCAATGTATTTTATACTTTTTATACTTTTGTATACTCCACTACATCTCAGAGGCAAATATCTTACCTTTTACTCCACTACAATAATCTGACGTTGTTATTTTACTGTTAATAAAACATCAGCTGATGCATAAACTTGGGACACATCCTCGGTGTTGTTACCTGGAGTCACTGGGTGTTTCGGGTCTTGCTGATCAGCCCCCGGCCTGTGTCCAAGTGGCATGCTATACTGCCCCCACTGTCTCTTTGGGGTAGTTAGAGACAGTGCTAATTATGGGGTTAGGGTTAGCCTGGCACTAGCCAGACCGACGACAACGCGGATCCACCCACACACGGCAGTTTGTGAGTGAATCCACGCCATCAGTCCGGCCAATGCCAGGCCAGGTTAAGTGAGTTACTTTGCAGATTTAAAACAACACGTAAATATAAATGATGTGTGATGACGTATGTTACTTTAGGTGAACCTAAACATGGCATTTATACAGCTATTTAGACTATATTCCATACAGATATAGAATTCATCAACTATGTAGTGGTTTTCAACCTTTTTCATGCCAAGGACCCCTAAATTGTTATACATTTGGCCGCGGACCACCATTTGAAAATGTTTTGTGCCAGGGACCCCCAGAAGCAAAGATATCAGTTAATTTTCGCTTAAAAAATATATAAATATTCAAAGATATGCAGACTTTTTCAAGGTTTTTCAAAAATAGCAGATCTACAAGCTCATTGCCGCGCTATGAGCTTGTATATATGCTATTTTTGAATAGCCAAAGCTAAGTGGTTAAACATGATTGTGACACTATGTTAACTCATTTAGCTGGGGGACCCCCTGGTACTCCCTCAAGGACCACTGGTGGTCCCCGGACCTCTGGTTGAAAACCACTGATGTAGACCATATTCCATGTTGACATACAGTAGAATACAGTACATGCAGCTATCCTGCAGCATCTGGCCCAAACCCATCCTTGCTTCTCTACACTGGCTTCCTGTGAATTGTTGTGTAAAGAATCTGCATTTATGCCATTTAAAGCCTTCCAAGTAGGGCTGAACAATGTCATCCTTTCGGCATCAACATTTCAGTGTGTGCAATATTTACATTGCACACGTTTTTTGCTCAAGTAACATTTTGAATACAAGAGTTTACCTGTAACAAAGTATTTCTACATTGTGATATTGCTATACTTTTACTTAAGTAAAACATCTGACTTCTTCTTCCACCACTGGATCTGGGGGAGGCTCAGGCATGTGTGTGTGTGTGTGTGTGTGTGTGTGTGTGTGTGTGTGTGTGTGTGTGTGTGTGTGTGTGTGTGTGTGTGTGTGTGTGTGTGTGTGTGTGTGTGTGTGTGTGTGTGTGTGTGTGTGTGTGTGTGTGTGTGTGTGTGTGTGTGTGTGTGTGTGTGTGCCACTGTGCTTGTGTGCGTGCGTGGAGTTTTACTGGCTTATCATGTTATGATAAGCCAGTAAAACCACCACAGAAATGCTGTAAAGAACCAGCAGAAAAGGGAGGGAGGGAGGGAGGGAGGGAACCTCCCATGACCATATATGTCCTGCTCCTATAGGAACACAGTAACCTGAATACACATCTCTGTTCTCCGTCTTGATTGGTTGGTTTGGTTCAAAGTGAAATGTTTTAAGATGTATAGATGGAAGCATGTAAAAGGATGCGAGGGGGTTTGTCATGTTACTTTGACAACTAGCTGTTGTTTCAGGACACACATACAGACACACACACACATGCCAGATTTTATTCAGGTTAAGGTTATTGATAGTGTGTGTGTGTGTGTGTGTGTGTGTGTGTGTGTGTGTGTGTGTGTGTGTGTGTGTGTGTGTGTGTGTGTGTGTGTGTGTGTGTGTGTGTGTGTGTGTGTGTGTGTGTGTGTGTGTGTGTGTGTGTGTGTGTGTGTGTGTGTGTGTGCAACTGTCCCCATAAGTATAGTAAAATTTGTGAAATGGACAACCTTGTGAAGCCAATTTTCCATGTCCTCACAAGAGAAATGTTTGTTTTCATGGTTAAAAAAAACTATTTTTAGAGTAAGGCTTACAATTAGGGGGTAAATATCAGGTCAAATTCATTGGGTTTTGTAGAGGCTAGGTTTAGGGTGGTTGGAGTAATGCCTGATTTATACTTAGTTGCTACGCTGGAGTCGTTGCACTGAAAATAGCAGACACACACACACACACACACACACACACACACACACACACACACACACACACACACACACACACACACACACACACACACACACACACACACACATAGTGAGCTTGTGAAAACTGGCTATTTACGCTGCAAGACACCAACGCACGACTAAATATAACTCAGGCATTTAAGGTTAGGTTTAAAAATGGCTAAAGGGGTAAAAAAATCCATTTGTAAAATTGCTGTCCTATGGAGAATAAGTGAGAGAGTGAGACTGACAGACAGGGGAACAGTGTAGGGTCTGTTATGGAGGCAGGCGGAGAGGTTAGGGGGTACTCTGTGTGTGTGTGTGTGTGTGTGTGTGGGGGGGGGGGGGGGGTGTGTGTGTGTGTGTGTGTGCGCTCTCGTGCTCTCGTGCAGCAGTGATGGAAGAAGTACTAAAATGTTTTACTTATGAAAGTATCATTGCTGGCTGCAATGTAGAAATACTCTGTAATAAGTAAAAGTCCAGAATTAAACATTTACTTGAGTACAAATCTTTTGAAAATAGCAGATCCAGCGTTGCAAAGCGACGCGTTGTGAGCTTGTAGATCTACTATTTTCAAATAACCGAAGTATATATATAATTTTTTTTAAAGTAATTAAAAAGTGCAATATTTGACTCTGAGATGTAGTGTAGAAACATTAAAAAAAAAAAGTAAATACTCCAATAAAGTAAAAGTACCTCATAATTGTACTTAAGTACAAGTACTTAGTTACTTTCCATCACTGGTTTTCAGAGGGCTGGCAGGTGGTGGCTCTGTCACAGTGTGGAATGTGACTGATTCAGCTCTTACAGTCAGTCAGGTGACCCCAGGCGTGTGTGTGTGTGTGTGTGTGTGTGTGTGTGTGTGTGTGTGTGTGTGTGTGTGTGTGTGTGTGTGTGTGTGTGTGTGTGTGTGTGTGTGTGTGTGTGTGTGTGTGTGTGTGTGTGTGTGTGTGTGTGTGTGTGTGTGTGTGTGTGTGTGTGTGTGTGTGTGTGTGTGTGTGTCCGCCCGCCCGCCCGCCCAGTACCAGGTGTTGTGCACAGCAAAAGCCGGGATGTTCATTTAAAGCTGCAGTCCGTAAGTTTTTTTAAATGCATGGTGTCCCTGGTCTCTGGCATGTGATGTGAGACCAGATTTCTACCACTCTATACAGCAAGAGACCATGAGATATATTGCTCCTATGAGCTATCGCGTCGAGGTCTAATCACCCTGTCGGGGGTATATTTCTCAACAATGACCGGCTCGCCGTCAATTATTCCGCTTATTACACAGCTTCTTAAAGGTAGGGTAAGTGAAATGTTTTGGTTGAAACAAAAAGTATTTTGTTAAAAGGTTAAAGCACTATATTCTGATAGTAATCATTGCTATAGAGTGTTTGTTCAGTAACAGATGTCTCCCTGTCTCTCCAGCTCTTTAATAAACAGAAAATACATTTTTCGGTAGGTGTCAAAATCTCAGCCAATCAGGAGAAAGTACAAATTTTTAAGCTTAATTTGTATAGTGTTCCAGTTCCAATTTTGTCTGCTAATTTCTTAGTGTCATCACTTCCAATTTCACTTGTTTAATCTATATCCTGATTGAGTTCTCTGTCCTGGTTGGATATAATTGGAAATGAAACTGAAACTGAAACGAAAATGCATTTTCTGTTTAATAAAGAGGTGGAGAGACAAGGAGACTCCTGTTACTGAACAAACACTCTATAGCAATGAGTACTATCAGAATATAGAGCTACTTAACACTTATTTTAACCAAAGCAAATCACTTACCCTACCTTTAATAAAGACATTAATACATTAACCCAAAAGTAACAACAAAATTAAGGATTTTCTTACGTTAATGAAAGCAGGTGCGTCCGTCCAGTGCAATGTGTCGCCTCGGAAAACGATGGGGAAGTGTTGATAACATTTTCGTTTACTGCATTGTCTATTTCTCACTTTAACCCATTAAGGCCTGAGGTTCCGATTTTACAAAATTCCTTCTAAATCCTAGTAGTTTTTTGAAAAAACTTATGTTGCTATGTCAGTGGTTTTCAAACTTTTTCATGTCAAGGACCCCCAAATGTATGCGGACCCCCATCTCAAAAGATGTTGTTCCAGGGACCCCCCCAGAAGCAAAGATTTGAGTTACAAATGTTCGCTTTAAAAATATATATATTCAAAGATTTGCACACATTTTCACGATTTTTCAAAAATAGCAGATCTGCAAGCTCTGCAAGATCTCGTAGCACTCGGTGCCGCGCTACGAGCTTGCAGATCTGCTATTTTTGAATAGCCAAAGTGTAAAATAATGCTTTTTAGCTCAAATGAAAAAGTGACGCAGATGCGTTCCAGGTCTTAAAGGGTTCAAATGTTTTCAAAAACATTCTTGAGAGCGACGTTTAGCTGTAAATGACGACGTTGTGTGTTTGTTTACATGGCTGTCATGTTGGATACGGCATAAAATGAAGCAGCGCAGCAGGTGCTCTGAGTCTGAGATCACACAGAGGTCTGTTTGTTATTGATCTCAGACTGGGTCATTATTCAGAAAATAACGCACCGCTGAATTCAGTGATTGACCAATCAGAATCAAGCATTCAACCAAGCCGTGTAATGAAATTGCATTAACATACTCGACCAAACAGATTAACCCATTCAATCCGGGAACGCATCTGTGTCATTTTAGATTGTAGCTATAACCATTATTTTATACTTTGGCTATTCCAAAAAATAGCAGATCTACAAGCTCCTAGCGCGGCTGCGCGCTATGAGCTTGTAGATCTTCTATTTGTTTTTAAATCGTGAACATTTCAAATCTTTGAATAGATATATTTCTTAAGTGAACATTTGTAACTCAAAGCTTTGCTTCTGGGGGGGGGGGGGGGTCAGCGGACAAATACATTACCCTTCCTCATACACTACCCTTCCTCTTCGCCTTGCCTACTTCGTACAACTTGTTGTTAACTACTGTAGTTGTACGAACTCTTGTTTTATTATCGTATTGTTTTATTGGATCTTGTTTAGTCGATACGATACGATACGATACGATAATACTTTATTGTCAGTTCACACTGAAATTTGTCTTGCGACCCAGCAGCCATGTATGCAACAATAAACAATAAACAGTACACACATTTGACATGACACAAGAAAACAAAACAAAACAAAATACATACATAAAGACATACAAAGACAAGAGCAATGTCCACCTCTCAGCCTACCCCAAGCCTACAACTCCTGATTAAGCCTCAATGTCGTCTGATGGACAAAGGACCTCTTCAGTTTGACCTTATTGTATGTAGGAACACTGTATCTCCTTCCTGAAGGCAGCAACCTATATTCTCCATACAAAGCATGGCTAGTGTTTGAAGTGATATTCCTACATACACTTATTTGTTTTAGCTCTTGCTCATTTGATTTCCCTATTTTGTCTCATCTGTTTAAGAAAGTAGGTAGCTGATATATTGCACTTTTACCTTGGCGCTAGGTATACACTGCTTGTTTGTTGTTGTTTGTTGCAGAAAATGCACTTAGGACTTCTGGTGATTAGTAGTTTTCGTTCCCTACCTATGTTGAATGCACTTATTGTAAGTCGCTTTTGATAAAAGCGTCTGCCAAATGACTGTAATGTAATGTAATTTTGGGTGGTCCTTGACATGAAAAGGTTTGAGCACATACTGATATTATAGCAACATAGAGTTAACGTGACACAGCATATTTTTGCTGTGTGCAGTAGTTCCATCATGGCTTGCAGTAGCAGCAGTAGCAGCAGTAGCAGTAGTAGCAGTAGTAGCAGGGAGGGAGGGAGGGAGGTTGTTGGCACTGCAGCAGTGATGACAGGCTGAGTGACAGCTGACACACGCATGCAGGGATGCTCTTAAGGGCCACACTGTACTGCTGCTGGAACGCTGCATTGCTGCTCGCTCACAGGGCTGCAGAGAGAGAGAGAGAGAGAGAGAGAGAGAGTTGCTGTAGCCTACTGCAGTGGTTCTCAAACCTTTTCATTTCAAGGACCCCCAAATTGACACTTGTTAGCCTGCGTACCCCCCATTTGAAAAGATATGCCAAGATATGACAGCTCTAGCAGTGATTCTCTACCAGTTTAATTTCAAGGACCCCCAGTTTGACATGCATTAGGCTACGGACCCCCATTTAATGGCATTTCTATCTCTGGGACCCCAATTTATATTGTAAAATCAATGTCAATTTAACTCTGAGAGTGTACAAATGGAACCAAATGGACCCGTACGGGTCCATTTGGTTCCATTTGTACACTCTGAGAGTTACAGACCCATAAGGGTCCATTTGGTTCCATTTAGCTGGGGACCCCCTGGAACTCCACTTGGAGAACCAATGGCCTACTGACAGAGGCACAATCACAGAGAACAGGGAAGAGAGAGAGAGAGAGAGTCAGCAAATGGATGGTACTTTTCTTGGCTTGGAGAGGAAATAAAAGTGAAAGGGAAGAATGGGTCAGAGTGCTGCTGGGGAGTGACTGGGGTTATTTCCCCTGGTTCCCAGAACCCCAAACCCCTCCCTTTCCCTTCCTGTTAAGAGCCTCAGGTTGGGGCATGCACAGTGGTGGAAAAAGTACTCACATTTTTACTTAAGTAAAAGTATCAACACTGCAATGTAGAAATACTCTGTAGTGAAAGTCCGGAAAAAAGTACTCATTATGCAGAATGTCCCATTTCACCAGTTTTTTAAATGTATGAAAATCCTTTAAAGATAGCAGATCTACAAGCTTGTGAGCTTGTAGATCGATCTACAAAGCAACTAGTAACTAAAGTTTTCAAATAAATGTAGTGGAGTAAAAGTACAATATTTGGATCTGAGATGTAGTGGAGTAGAAGTAAAAGTATTGAGAATTGGAAATACTGCAGTAAAGTAAAAAATCACACCCTGTGTGAAGTGGGCGGTGTCTTGCTAGCTAATCACAATACTGAATGGAGTCAACCAATCATGTACAAAAAATAAATACATTTATTGAAACTCTTTATGATGGAAGAAACCATAACTTAAAAAAAACTAATTTATGGGTTTTTTAAAGTTATGGTTTCTTATATAGGGCTATGCACATGTGTCATGTGACACTGGCCAATCACAGTCCTGAATAGACTGTGATTGGCCAATCACGGTGCAGGGTTAGGCGGGGTACATTTTTGGCCAATCACAGCGCAGGATTTGTTGTACAAATATCCAAACCTCACTTATAGGGGCGGTTTCACCGCCCAAGAATACTTCAATATTGTACTTGAGTACGTGTATGTAGTTACTGTACTTTACACCACTGGGCATGCAGCAGCAGGCCATGCAGGGCACTTTGACGGGCACTGATGTGCCCATGGAAAGTACAGTGGAATTGAGTGTCTGTAATGGAGAAGTAAACAGATGTGTGGAGTTTCCTCTCTCTCTGCTGTTGTTGGGTGTGGTGGTGGTGTGGTGGTGGTGTGGTGGTGGTGTGGTGGTGGTGGTGGTGGTGTGGTGGTGGGTGGTTGTCTCGTAGTTGTTGGTCATTTGATCACAGACTTCACTGGAATATTGACCGAAAGGTTTCATTAGAACACCGTTTCCCAACCAGTGGTCCACAGACTTTTTTTTAATTGAATGCTTTATTAACAGTTATACAATAATGCTAAATGACACAAAAAAGTCCTGAGGCCTTATTAATTCCATTGTTGTCCTATGTATTAAATTCATCAAGACACATAAAGTTATACAATACTTTACAATAAATCATCAATACTAGGAGCAGTATATTTACAGAAAAACTGTGGGGGGGGGGCATTTATTTTTGGCAAGTTAGAAGACAGGTGCTCTTTTATGGCGGTTTTGAAGGAGGGTAGGTAGTCACACTTTTTGATGGCTGTTGGCAGGGCATTCCACATTTTGGTGGCATAACAGTAGAATGAATTCATCCCCCATGTTTGTGCCGAATCTGGGGGGGAATGAGATCTGTGGAGCTCATTCCAATTGACCACTAGTGGGTCCAAATCATTTTTACAGGTGGTCCATGGGAGAATGTTTTAACATTTTTGTTTTATTATATGTACAAAGGAGAAATGGGAATTTATCTATGGGAATTTACATTTATCTCCCCTTGTGGTCTCAGTTTCAGGCCAGATTTGAAAGAAACCAGTGTTTCACATCATTTAATGGATGTTGTCGGGGCATTCCACATTATGGTGGCAGAGTAGTAGAATGTTTAGAATGTTCCCATGTTTGTTCTAAAGGTGAGTAATACCAGGTCATGGTCGCTCCCTCTAGTGTTGTGGCTGTGGGTGTCACTCACTTTGGAGAAGCAGTCAGACAGGTATGAGGGAGAGTTTAGAGTACACGAGAAATGGCTGTGAAACACGCGTACGCACACCGGACACCCAGACAATCTCCTTTCCCGGTGTTTCGACCAGGTGGGCGTGGTTTTGAGTTTAGGTTTAGGCATAGTTCCTGTGAGGTTAAGGTTAGGGTTTAGGCATAGTTCTAGTGAGGTTAAGGTTAGGGTTAGGGGATAGGCATATAACCACGCCCACCTGGGCGAAACACCAAAGAAAGAGGGAGTCCCGTACCCAATCAAAGTTCAAAGTTCTCAGTCGCCACAACTGATTTCAGTCATTTGGTTTCCATAGAAGCCAGCATGTCTTCTATGGAAGCATGTTGTGCGGCAAAAATAGCCGATCTACAAGCTCTCTCGGATATTTCATATAAAAGCAAAGGTTTAGAGGTTTAATCCATGAGTACAACCTTGTTACCTTGCAGGCGGGGCTATTTTAGGCTGGTGACACACCGGTGGGTGCACAGGACAACTACAGTATAATCAGGCTTTCATGAAGCTAGACGCTTCATACAGTAAACAGTCATCAGTGTGTGATCGCCCAGACAGAGAGAGAGAGAGAGAGGCCCATTATGTCTGGAGCCAGGAGACTCTGCTTCTCTGTTGTCCCAACAGCAGTGTGAACACAGTGTGAACACAGAGGAGACGTCATGGTAGACTAGACTGGGTCACTCCTCTCCTCCTCCACCACACAGGAGAGAGACGGGCAGTGGGGGAAAAAGTCACTC